>NC_089837.1:297494182-297851682 GCF_035609145.1 Eleutherodactylus coqui
TGCCTTTCTCTGGATCAACAAGGCAGGGTGGAAACAGGCTGAACTAGATTGAATTAGATTGACATTGCCTCTCTTCAGCCTAACAAACAGTGTTACTATCACGCTGCCAATGTACAAACAATGTACATCGGCAGTGTGATTCTGAGTGACTACAGTCACACAACAAGGGTCACGTGCACTATTATACTACGCATTATGGTGTACCTATAAGTGTCTGTATATTATAAAATAAAAGCCTCTGAAGGGTCATTGGATAGATTAGTTGGGAACACTATGGTGTGATTGACAGGCTCAGAGGTTTTATAAAGGCCTATTTAGACACAATGATTTGCGCTCAAATGATATCTTTTGAGTGATAATCGTTGTGTGCGTTTACATGGCAAGATGATCGCTTAAACGGCAGTTTGACAGTTTTGAGCGTTCACTTTGCAAAAGTGTGTAAATGATGGGTCACGCTGTACACAGAACACAAGCGGGACCGCTATCTTCTGCATACAGCTGTTGTCTCCTCTGAGTGCTCAGCTGGTATCCAGCTGAGTGTTCGGAGTGGGGTATGCAGAACACAGCTGGAGCGCTGTCTTCTGCATACTTCTGCTGTGTTCTCAGAGCAGGATACCAGCTGAAACAAAAGTATCAGCGGTATCCCACTGAGAACTCAGCATGGGGTTCTGACAAGACTCATTACCTGACAAGCCAAATTACTGCAATCTCACCATTGTTTACTAATAAAGAATGAAATTTTATAGCCTCTTTTGGCAAACACTGCAGTCACAAGGTGCCAAAAAACATGCAAACGCCAATTACATTAATAATTGCATTACTACTTTATTTATAACTTTGAGTTTCTTAATAGGATCCCATCAGCAGAGGTCATCTTGTCAGGGCAGATGGGCTCTCGTATTTTGATCAAAATGTGCACTGAAAACCTCAAATTTATAAATATTTCCATATTGCAATTCAATAATTTATCTCCTCTATTTATATAGCGCATGCATATTACACAACACTTTACATGACTGGATATTGTATTCTGTCCCCATTGGAGATCACAATCTATATTCTGCTATCTGTATATTTTTGGTTTTGATGAGGAATCCAGAATACCCAGAGAAAACCCACAGAACCATGGGTAGAACATATAAACTGCATGCAGTATTTATGTAATTGGTGTTGGCATGTTTCTTAGTGCTTAAAGTGTGCTGTTACATTGTGTCTGTATGTTTGTAATATAGCTGCTGTAATGTACACCTGCATATATTTCACTTTGTTTTACGGATGTTGTCTAAGGCCGGCTGCACACAACCAGATTTGAATTGCAGAATTCGTGATCGTCACCCATGTGGATGATCCACGGTATTCCGCACACATTGAAAGAATAGAACATGCGCATATCCACTCACATGAGTGGGTAGTGATTTCGATTTCCGCAAGTGGTTTTAAAATCGCAGCATGTTCTATTCTTCTGTGGAATCTGCATGGACGGCTTCAATTGAAATCAATGGAGCTGAATGACCTGCGGCCCATACACAATTGAAATTGCAGATAGGCAATGACTATGGGGGCTGCCATCTTGCCTGAGCCACAGAGATATGCTTTACGGCAGTACTCATGGGCCAGTCACACAATGGACAGGCCCTTATGCATTGATTTCTATGGGAGACTGTTCTAGGCATGCTATGTGACCTGTACAGAGGTCATTGTGCAGGGAGGGGGAGTAGATAAAGGCCCATTTAGACTGGACGAGTCACACTTGTTCAGTGTTCGCTCTCGTTCAGTATTGAACAGCCGCTATGTTAATACAATGGAGGGGCGGGGAGTGCCAGGAGAGAAATTTCCTCCAGACGCCCCGCTGTGAGCCAACAATACTAGTTCCTGTGCAGCAGCATAAAACCAATTATGTACGGGGACAAGTAACATAGTTCGTTAGGCTGAATGAAGACAGCGTCCATCTAGTCCAGCCTGTTTAGCCTCCTGTTTTGTTGATCCAGAGGAAGGCAAAAAAAACCAAGAGCAGAAGCCAATTAGCCCTTTTGGGGGAAAAATTCCTTCCCGACTCCCCAATGGCAATCAGACTGTTCCCTGGATCAACCCCTAATAGTTCCTGCCTGCCTGTATACCTGGATTGACAAATAACATTAGATCAATAGCCTATAATATCCTTCCTCTCCAGAAAGACATCAAGTCCCCTTTTAAACTCCTCTATGGATTTTGCCATCACTACTTCCTCAGGCAGAGAGTTCCACAGTCTACCTGCTCTTACCGTAAAGAACCCTTTTCTATGTTGGTGATGAAACCTGCTTTCCTCTAAACGTAGCGGATGCCCTCTTGTTACCGTCGTAGTCCTGGGTATAAACAGATCCTGGGAGAGATCCTTGTATTGTCCCCTCATGTATTTATACATAGTTATTTGATCACCCCTTAGCCGTCTTTTTTCTAGAGTAAATAATCCCAATTTGGATAGCCTCTCTGGGTATTCCAGTCCCGTCATTCCATGTACTAGGTTAGTCACTCTTCTTTGAACCCCCTCCAATACCGTTACATCTTTCCTGAGCACCGGTGACCAGAACTGTACGCAGTATTCCATGTGAGGCCTGACAAGTGCCTTATATAATGGGAGGATAATGTTCTCATCCTTCACCCCTATACCTCTTTTAATGCACCCCAAGACTTTATTTGCCTTTGCAGCAGCTGATTGGCATTGGTTACTCCAGTTTAGTCTACAATCCACTAGTACCCCCAGGTCTTTTTCCATATCACTTTTCCCTAGTGGTACCCCATTAAGTGAATATTGGTAACATCCATTCTTGCTGCCCATGTGCATAGTCTTACATTTATCAACATTGAACTTCATTTGCCATTTTTCTGCCCAAGCCCCCAGCTTATCCAGGTCCATTTGTAGCCGCACATTGTCCTCCATTGCATTAATTATATTGTATAATTTTGTGTCCTCTGCAAATATTGATATTTTGCTGTGCAGCCCCTCTATCAGGTCGTTGATAAATATACTGAACCCTGTGGCACCCCGCTAGCGACGGTGGCCCAATCAGAGTATGAGCCAGTGTCGGGCATCGTTTGCCACTCGTCCTGTCTATTGTGAATGGTGGATGTTATTTTATCTACATATAGGTGTTATATTTCATTGTATCCCTGTCTGATGACTGCTGAAAAGCAATCTCCACAGAACACAAAGTGTCAAACTATTGTTAGGCCTGCTGGTCAGAGTGAAAACTGCAATATTTTTAAAACCTTTTTTTTATAGATATATATCATGGCATCAAGAGTTTAAAAATATATTTTTAACTTAAAAAACGATAGATATTATATATATCTCACACACACGGTAATTTTCTCATGACAGATATCACTTAATGCTTTTTAATAACCATGGTGTTTGTCTTAAAGGGGCCAATAGTCTACCAGAAAGTCTGCTGAGAGTGCAGGAAATTGCTGGCAAGAAGATTGAATTTGAAGAAGTGGATCTCTTGGACAAGGCTGCTCTAAACAGTTTGTTTGATAAGGTATAGACTAAAGTTGAGTGAACGTACTCTGTCGAGCTTGAGGCTCGTTCAAGTATGAGCGTACTCGATGGTGCTCGTTACTCGAACGAGCATCACACCATGTTCGACAACCCCCCCCCCCCCCCCCCCCCTGCCCCTGTTTTTGGCTCCTCCCTGCTGTGACATGCCTTTTTGGCCCCTCCCTACCACGACACAGCGCGCGTCAATCGCAAATTTTCAGACACCCACACACTATTAAGCTTTACTCTGTGCATTGGTCTGTGTAATATGTCCAGGCAGCGAAAACAATGCTTGAGAGCATCGCTCATGATGTAAAAGGCTTCCTTTTCCAGTATGGGAACTAGTGGTGTTAGATAGTAGTTGGCCGTGAGCTGTTTTGCAGAGCATTTCTTTGTGTTGTAGGGAACTGCATTGTAAGTCATGAATGGAATGGGAACAATGATTGAGTCCTGCTCTGTCTTCAGTGATCCACGGCCCAGAGCCCTTGTAGCTTGGCTGTATCGAAGGGCGTTCTGCATTGTTCCCATTCACCTGGCGTCTTGTGTTGCTCCTGTGCTAACAATGGGATGGGAGCCTTTGACATCAAGTGCACTGTGTGACCAAGGCTGCGGTCCATCAGTATAACAGCCAGTAATGTAAAATACCTAGTAAATGGGGAAGTGAAGAGCATCGCTCTGCATATACATGACATGTTCCCGGGACCTACCACTGATAGATAATGGGAACTGTGTTAGAGCTTTGTCTCCAAGTCACGTAAATGGATTATAAGACAATATTTACTGATTGATAACTAAATATGGACTATAAGAGACAACCTCTCTTATACTACATGGATGAGATACTTCTGAAACCCCCCATTTATCAGGAGCGTGCGCGCCAAGCTCCATGCTTTTATGTCAGTGACAGCAGATCCCTGCCCACTAAACAAGCTCAAGAGATTTAGTGGAAATGAGAGCAGCAGTTCCATATAATAAAGAAGTTAAAAGATGGAAATAACTTTAACACCTTAAAGACTATTTATTTTCTTTTTTTGTCCTAAAGGACTAGCGACTTTTTTACTGATTTGTACCCATGTGAGTTTTATAGCCCTATTTTATTTTTTTTCCTGGCTTGCAAAACTTATTTTTGCATATATATATAATTCCCTCCCCCCCCCCCCCCCCCCCCCGCCACATATATATTTTTAATACCTTTTTTTTAACTTGCATCTTTTTCCATTTTTATTTTATTAGGGGTAATGTTTGCAAAAAGTAAAAATGGCTCTTTATCTTAATATTTAAAAATAAAGAACTATAAAATTTAAAGTACAAGAATGGGTTCACTGTTTTGTTTTGTCCATTTTTATATATAATTTCTATAAACTTGGATAACAGGGTGAACCTGTTCATAGGCTTTAATATGTTCAGACCCAGAAGAACCACAATCTACTCATGTGTGTGATCTGACTTCTTCTTCATGCAGTATAAGTTCTCTGCTGTTATGCACTTTGCTGGCCTGAAGGCTGTTGGAGAATCTGTGCAGAAACCCCTGTTGTATTATAAAGTGAACCTGACGGGTACCATCCAGCTTCTGGAGGTAAGTAATTAATCTGCAGAATTGTAAATGTAGTTCTGGTCCAGTAATATAGGCTAGAAGTTGAGAGTAATCATGTAATTCACGACTTTTACTAAGGCCTCATGTCCACGGGGAAAATCAGGCCCGCCGCGGATTCTTCATGTAGAATCCGTAGCGGGTCCCTCCTGCCCCGCGGACATGAAGCCTAAAAGAATAATAAACTCACCTGCTGCGAACGATGCGGCTCTTCCTTTCTTCGCGGCCGGATCTTCTTTCTTCGGCCCGGTGGATTTGCTCGGCACGCCCGCAGCGTACCAGGCACATCGACCGGGAAGAACTGCATCGTCCGGAGCAAGTGAGTTTTAATTCTGCTACGGGTCTCCCGCAGATCCAGACGGCTTCAATAGAAGCCTGCGGGAGCAGTCCCTGTGGGAGACCCGCACTAAAATGGAGCATGTCTGGATTTTTTTTTTTTTCCCGCGCCTGACGGGGAAAAATGACATCCGCAGGTATTTAACTACCTGCGGGTGTCCAATGCATCCCTATGGGCGCGCGGATCCACGTGCGGGAGAAACTCTGCGGATTTAAACCCCGTGGACATGAGGCCTAAACTGTTTCTGTAGCTCTGCACTTGACTCCGCAGTTTGTTGCCACTTTTTCAGTTACTTCTGGCAGATGAACATAATCAGCAAAAAAAAGACCGGCAGAGTTTTTTTCCATAATGACTGACTATATAGTTTGCTTTTGATATTCCTATCTGATTGCTGTACTGACTTGAGTAAATCAGTATGATTGTTTCTCCAGGTCATGAACGCTCATGGTGTAAAGAAAATAGTATTCAGCAGCTCTGCTACAGTGTATGGAGACCCTAAGTATCTTCCGATCGATGAGAATCACGCAGTTGGGGGATGCACAAACCCCTATGGAAAAACAAAGTACTTTATTGAAGAAATGATTCAGGATCAATGCAAAGCTGAGGGGGTGAGTAGTAAAACTGTCCAGAGCTGTAGTATGCGCCAGTATTGTTCCTCTCCTATTTCTTAAAATTCTCACAAAGGTTTTTCTCTCAGATTCCCATTGGCTCTGAAAGGCCATGTTTTATCCCATTGATTGCCATGTAACGGTGAAGGTATTTTCCCTTAAAACCACTGCTTTCGGGGGAGAATACCTTTGGCATCATACGGCAGCAACGGGAGTTCCTATGGTTTTGTACCATAGAGCTATGAAGACTCCATGTGTAACCATACAGGCTTCATACATGTTGGGATAATGGAGACATAGCTGGTAGGCCAATCTTCTAACCATGAGTTTAGTTACATTGAATACCCAAGTCTTGGTAGTTGTCTTTTGCATTTTACTTACACTTGCAAAAAGGATGTAATGTGCTTTATATATGTTCTTTCTGTTGAAGGAATGGCATGCCATTTTATTAAGGTATTTTAACCCTATTGGAGCCCATGTGTCTGGTCGCATTGGAGAAGATCCCCAAGGAATTCCAAACAACTTGATGCCATATGTTTCTCAGGTTTGTCACTACAAATATATGATGGTGGTAAAGATTTGTTTACAAAATGCTAAAGAATTTATGGATATGCGATTGTTCTTGGTTTTTGTCATCACACTAATGGTCAGTGGCTGCCATACTGTGAAACTCAGGACTGCCAACTGTCTGTTCCTTTTAAATGCAGAATCAGATTTACTGATACAGTATACCTGTATACAAGGAAAGGTTGCTGAGATACCTACAATGTTGGGGTCGGGCCTTGTAGACCTAATGCAGGTGTGCAAATGTGCCCCTATTACAGAATAAAGCCCATTTCACACGAGCATAAGAGCAGAGAAATGTTTCAAAGCCTTCCATGACTTAAAGGATATTCCCATCTCAAACCCTTATGGCATATGTACATGCTGGTCCCACCTATAGGACTCGCCTTGATCTCAAAAGTAACTCCAACCCCCGACCCTGTCTTAGGTTACTTCCTTTCTGAAATGGCCGGGATTACAGAAAATGTTGAACTGGCCATTCTACTATTTCTGTAACTCCCATAGAAGTGAATGGGAATTGTGGAAAAAGCGTAGCTCACTGTACTAGTTCATTTAGATAACTTATGTTCACGTCTATGGCAGTTGTGGAAGGAGTGTAGAATAGCCAATTCAATAATCTCAGCCACTGGTATCAACAGTGAGCTGACTTGGATTCCCATGTTGGTCAGATGTAGCTTGTAGGAATGCTGTCTTCCAATAGGTGGTGCTATAGAGGTATTGTTCCATCTTCCTATTCTCATATTTCCCAGAAGAACGTGGATGGCCTTAAATCTCCTCACACTTTCTAGGTGCTCCCCGTAAGGTGAAACGTGTGTGGTGTGTTGCCTTGCCTTCACAGCTCGTACAAGACATCATTGAGCACGTTCTGACAGTTTACGAGGCCTCCCTGAACATGGCTGCACCGCACACACCGGATGGTTTCCATTTCCGAATAACATTGCCAACAGTGAACTTTGGAAGGTCCAAAAGTGTTGCAATGTCCCATATTGGTTAGTCACCCAGGTGACATCCTGCCACCATACCCCATAGGAAGTCTGTCAACTCCACACATCTTGATGGTCTCTGTGCTGGAATACTCCTGTTTGATGCTCTGCTTTATACCTAATGCTCACAATTAGACACGTGATCCTGGAATGCAGCATAAAACCAAGTGAGCAGGGTTTCTGTGGATATTTGTAACATCAAGCAAGGCATGGTCGTTGCTGCTAGACAAGCCTGGGCTAATATTTAATTGCCAATCTTGTGGGGTTTTCTCATGCATTGGTTCCTATGGTCATAAATCAGTAACAAAAGAGGACAGATGAGGATGCTGAGAATAATTCAGTTAAGCCAATAAAACCCTATTGCTAGACTTAACATGTCTGAATGTACCGCTCGTTGTTCCTTAGCACAGTTCGGTTATAACTAGAGATGAGCCAACCTACTCGGCCACGCCTTTTTCGCCCGAGCGCCACGATTTTCGAGTACTTCCGTACTCGGGCGAAAAGATTCGGGGGGTGCCGTGGGTGAGTGGGGGGTTGCAGCGGGGAGAGAGAGGGCTTCCCCCAGTGCCCCCCCCCCCCCCCCGAATCTTTTCACCCGAGTATGGAAGTACTCGAAAATCGCGGTGCTCGATCGAGTAATTACTCGAAACGAGTATGTTCGCTCATCTCTAGTTATAACAGCGGATGAACAGGTTCAGTGCCATTACTACAAACAGAAAGCCGGGACTTTGGGCAAAAGAGTACAAAAACTGGATCACTGAAGTCACAAAATATCTGGCCAGATGTATCCAGAACTCTGTTGCACCACGGTGATGGGAGGGTCAGAATTTGGTGCAACAGCATGATTTTCTGTCAGCTGTTCACCGCATGTCTGTACCTCCATCTAAACTTCAAGATGTTATGCTGTCCGCATGGGCCAGTATTCGTATAGAGCGATTTCAATACCCAGTGAAAACTATGCTACTATGGATTGCTGCGGTTCTGAAGGTCAAATCTACTACTAGATGGGTGTCTCTAATAAAGGCCACTAAACATTACTGTTAGTGTCATTTACACTACTTGTCTGCAGTTTCTTTTCTTTCTTCACATGCAGTCAATGAGATTAATGGAAGAAAACCAAGAATGTTTGCTTTTCTGTGAGCCTAGTGATCTTAATTGATGATTTTTAATTGATATTAATACTGTAATTTTCAGGTCGCTATTGGAAGGCGGGAATATCTGAGTGTATTTGGAAATGATTATAATACACCAGATGGAACTGGTAAGTTGGTTCATTGAATATGGTAAACCGTGGTCAAAACTATTTTCTCTTGGGGAGGTTTAAAGATCACGGTGATTGAATTTGGTAAATGCAGTTCTAACAGGAAAATAGAACATAGAGTCTTATTTCTTTCATGTTCTGGACGCACTATGGATTTGGCTTATAAATACCGATGCAGAATACTGCTATGTGAAAGTCTGATTCATTTGAATTGAGCTTGTTTTCTGAGTTTCAGTTGATTACTACATTATTTGATTGGATACAACTAATGCCTCGGTTAGACAGAACAATTATAGTTCATTCAAACCAATGAAACTGAACAACAATCGTTCAGTTTAAATACGGGCAAACAACTGAATGATGATCGCGAGAATCATGAGATTCTCGGCCAGAGTAAAAGCGCCATTGCGTGCTTTTATGTAATTTTCAACTGATGTCTTTTGGAGTAAGGTTGTTTCTATATGGCTCTTTTGTGTTTTACAGCATTTTTACGGCTTTTTATGCATTCTACTTGCATATCTAAAATGCTATTGAAAACCACATGCATTTATCACAAAATACTATTGTTTTCAGCCAATCAGCTTCCACAGTTGAAGCATATGATTTCACCTGTAGAAGCCAATCAGCTGAAAACTGCAATATTAGAACTGGCATTGTGGTAAAATGCATGCATTTTTTTTGATGTGTAATGAACATGTACATGAAGAACGCTTACAAAACATTAAAGTGACAGAAAAGCCTTGTGAAAACTTGTATATCTGCATTACAGGTGTTCGAGATTATATCCACATTGTGGATCTGGCCAGAGGTCACATTGCTGCTCTCAAGAAGCTGCAGTCCAGCAGCGGGTGTAAGGTGATTATAAGACCAGCCAGTCCTGTGTATGTACTTGGTCACATCATACAAAATCTGTTCACTTATGTGTGGTCTTTTACTGTCCCGATATGCAGATATATAACCTGGGAACAGGAGTGGGATATTCTGTGCTTCAGATGGTAGTCGCAATGGAAAAAGCTTCAGGCCGAAAGGTTGGTTTATCAAAACTTGAACCCCTTAATGTCATAGGACATGTGTGTGTTATAGGTTGTGTTCAAGGAAAAGTATCGAGCAAACTCTTCTCTATACCTGACTGCAATCGGCAATAACTCGGGTCACGGTTGTTTAACTCATTTGATATTGTGGTCAATATTGACTGCTGCATCTAAGATGTTAGCTAGAAGGGCAGCTTTCTCCATCACCCAATTTCCACCCCACCTATGGGTTGCCATGGCAGCCTTGTGACTAGTGAAGGCCTGCTATGTACTGAAGCTTATAAGCCCCTTCCAGTAGCTGGATTGACAGGTACAATAACACTGCAATATAAAGCTATTGCAGTGTATTGCACTGTATGAGCAATCAAGTTCCTTAGGGGAATTTGAAAAGTACAACCATTTTTGGTCTTTGCAGATGTTAAAAATAAGGTTTTCTGGTATCTGGTCAATAAAAAAAATCCTCATTCTTATTGGCAGAAACCCTAGAGTGGTTAACCCAGATATGGTCTTCCTAAATTCCATACATTTTCCCTGCCAGGTGCAGTCCTTGAGCTCTTTATTCCCTCTCTTGTTCATCTTTCTTCTCCTCTTTTTCCAACTGTTCTCTCCTCTTTATTCTTTCACTCTTATTTCTATTTCTTTCTTTTTCCTTTTTTTTTCTCTTAACTACAGTTCTCCATTATGCCTTCTTTTAATTACTGTAATGATTTTACCAGTCAGTTAACTTCCTCACTTGTATTGTAAATTATTATTATTATTCTCAACAAAAATTATAGTTGAAAAAAGTGATTTAACCCCTTCAGTGGCAGTCTCAGAAATTTTCCAGGACTAGCTCCACTGCCCATAGTGATATAGCCCGGAAATCTTCTGGGCTATAGGTTTCACTATGGGACCGTGCAGAACACAATGCCATAAGCTGTGGCATTGTGTTGTGCACACACACCGACCGCACAGTTTCCGTGCAGGACTGCAAAAAAAGAAATGGGAAGATATAGCCGATCTGCCGGCAACTTACTTCTTCTTTTTTTTTTTTTTTTTTTTTTTTTTGAACTCCTGAACTGTTTACACGTTGCCACAAAGACCATCGGCTTGTCAGAAGTCAGACGATGGTCCCCGTGGCAGGGAGAGCTGGTGATCGTCTGTCAGATGATAGCCAGCACCAGCTCTTACAGCAGGGAATGGAGAAAACTGCTGCATGTGTGACCGCAGCATGTAAACGGCTGACAGAAGATTGGGGCTCCCTTTGTCACAATTGGACCCCCCGCGATGTGATCAGGGGGTCCTGACGGGTCTGTGTGGCACCCGGAGACTTGAATATAGCCTTTCGGGTCTGCCAGCTAAATTGGACTATGACGCTCAGACTCTGAGCGTCATAGCCTGTCTAATGCCCTGTCTAAAAGCGGAATATTAGAATTAAAAAAAAGTATTATGCAAATCCCCTAAAGAAACAACAATTAAAAATAAAACGCCAAAACCCCACCTTTCTCCCTTTTTTCTTTTGTAAAAAATGAAAAACAAAATTACACATGTGGTATCTCTGCATTCGTAATGACCCAGAGAAGGAAGTTGTACATTATCTAATCTGCAGGGTATATGGCAAGGGGAAAAAAGAAAAATTAAAACGTGGTAATAATGGCTAATTTAGCCTATGTCACCATACAAAAAACGGAATAGAAAGTGCTAAAAATGCTATTATGATACTAATAAAAAGTACAACTAATCCCCCAAATAAAAACTCTTTCCACAGCTCTGTTGATTTTAAAAAAATTATATATGTAAAATTTTTTAAATATTTTTTTTTTTTTTTTTTATATTGCTGCATTCAAAGACTCCTAGCATTTTATTTATTTTTAAAGCGCGAAAGAGAAACTATTACAATTTGGTATTAGCATAATTGTACTGGCCTATGGAATTACTTTAATACCGGTATATTATTTATACTGCTCAGAGAATGCAGTGAAAAATAAAAAATGCCAGAATTACAGATTTTGTTAATCTTGCCACTACCCTGTTTCCCTGAAAATAAGACCTACCCTGAAAATAAGACACATCATGATTTTCCAGAGTTTTTGAGGATGAAAAATGATTTTTCATGCTTTTAGAGGATGCTTCAAATACAAGCCCTACTCCAAAATTAAGCCCTGCTAACAGTTAATTTAAAAAGTCAGTTTAAATAGTGTCCAGGCAGCTATACATGTAAAAAAGTGAAACCTTTTTGAACAAAAATTAATATAAGACACTGTCTTATTTTCGGGGAAACACGGTAGGAAAAAAATGGAATTAGAAGCGATTAAAATTTTACATGTTCCTAAAAATTAGATAAATGAAGACTAGAGTTCATCCCACAAAAAACAAGCCCTTCTAGAGCTCTGGCAATGAAAAACTAAAATTAATACGACTCTTGGAATGTGGCAACACAAAAGCAAACCTTTTAAGGAAAAAAAAAAAATGTTTTTAAATGTACAAAAATAGCAAAACATAAAAAAACTGTATAATCTTGGTATCGCCGGAATCGTGCTGACGCAGAGAATAATGTGATCACATTATTCTGCACGCTGAACGACGTAAAAATGAAATCCAAAAAACAGATGGCAGAATCCCCCCCCCCCCCCCCCCCCCCTCCCCGCAAAAAAAAAAGCACTCATATAGCAGTGTCAATGGGAAAAATGAAAAAGTTATGGCTCTTGGAACGCGACTGGAAAATTAGTTGCAATTGGATGATTGGCCCATTTAAAAAAACCTGCCCTGATGGGTCTGACAGGGTGGTAAGAAAACCCCACCACTGAAGGGGTTAAAATCTTATTTACCGTAAAAACCCTCGTTTGAATCAACTATATGTAGACTGTATTGCGCTTTGTGTGTTGTATTATGTGCTCTGGTTTCCTGATTCACATTTTATAATATAAGAGTAAATCCTTTTTCTTCTACAAATCAGGTTCCTTATAAAATAGCACCAAGGAGGGAAGGTGACATTGCGACCTGTTATGCAGATCCCGCCATGGCTGCAACAGAGCTGGGCTGGAAGGCGGAATATGACCTGGACCGAATGTGTAAGTAGGAAGTGAAGGGACATACAAAACTCCTTCTTCCAGTTTCTCCCCATATGTGGATTTACTATTTTATTTTTAAAGGCCGTTTTCCACCTCAAATTCAACTACCTGTCTTGCTATTTTTTTTAATTCCTTTTTTTTATTAAATGGTTCTCCCAAATCGACAACCCCTGTCTCTATTAGGACATCTGAACATAGAAAAAGTGCAGCTTCTTTGGAGAAATTGGCATGGCTGCATTTCCCATATAGAATGTGAGACTATTGGCATCTTCTAAGTGATATTGGCTGATAGCTGTGGGTATTGCTGCCTAAACCTTCTAGCTACCGGCTGATCACCAGTGTAGCTGTATTTTCTTCTTTTTTTTTTTTTTTTTTTTTTAAATTTTATTTATTCATTTTTGCTGGGATAAGCGGTGGAGAGACAGAATAAAGTCACCAGTATTATCATTATATGAAAACTGCCTGGGGATCAGTGCACAGAGAAAAAGCTACATATATACTGTGAGTCCAGTATGGCTGCACATGGATTATCTAGGAGTCTATGGGGTCTGTGGTGCTTTATAAAGCACCATATGAAAATACTTCAGCACAACAACGTGGTAAAATCTCCAATTTCTGCAGTAAATCAGTCACATTTGAATTTATCCTTAGGCCAGTTGCACACAAGCATATTATGGCCACATTTATGTGTCCATAATACAGATCAGTGTTCCGACCCGGACGTGGGTCTGGTGACCCAAACTCACAAAATCATAGGGATCTATTGAGTTTGGTTCACTAGACCCATGGTCAGAGCTGGACATGTGGACATCATACGCTTGTGTGAAACTAGATTTAGAAGCAACAGCTTTCCTTGAAATTCTCTTGTGGTGTTCAGACCGGTTTTATCACTATTGGGCTGTAGTACTAGAGGAACTCCCTGCACATTAATGCTCATGCTTCTTGTAAGACCCAAAGTCTGAAAAAGCTAAATTAATAATCTAGTCTGTCCAATTTATATTATAATCTTATCACACAATGAAACTGCTGACGCAGTAAAGAGATCATCCCTGAACAGAGCATCAATGGCACTAAAGGATTATATTCCCTCTCACGAGAAGATGCTATTACTGGCATGTTGCTACTCACTAGGTATATACTAGTACCAGTGTTTCTGGTGGCAAAATGCACCACTTACTAATATGACCAACTCCAATCCCTTTCTCTAAGTTATGAGTCCTAAACCAGCGGAGCCGAACAGCAGCCATGTGCTAACAGGACCTGTGATGCTGTCTCTGAGCCCCTGATTACATGATTGTGACATAATCACAGGTACTGTAAGCACATGGCTGCTGTTAGGCTCTGGATGTTTTAGGACCTGTGATGACATGTGATCAGGGGCGGAGCATAGAGCCCCGGTGACTAATCACATAATGGTGACATCATCCATGTAACTCAGTCACACATCACTCCTACAGGTGGTTGTATGGTGTGTATGTCATTTATTGAAGTTGCATATTATGTTGGAACAGTTCAGTGTAAAGAATAGATACAGAAGGCAAGGAGAACATCAGTCATCACTGTTTGCTTTAAGATATTCAAATTTCTCCTAACAGGTGAAGATTTGTGGCGGTGGCAATCTCTAAATCCGACTGGATTTAGTACTGACTCCTGAGAAGCTCTGGACACTAATTCCACTCTACATAATTGCAATTTCTAACCTGGACAAGCTATGTCCTCATATACTGTATACTAGAAGATTTTCATGGTCCAAATTGAATCTCAGGATGTCTTCCAGTACAATGACTCAGCGGCTGGGAAAAGTCACTCCTACCTCACCTACATCCAGTTTGGTTAAAGATACAAGAAAGCGCTCTGTCCTTTTGTACTTGGAAAAATAATTATGAACGTTGTTTACAAAAACCTAGAAAAAAAATTGGGTGTCCTTATGTCGGCTAGATGCAATAGAATGTCACTTTCCTTTTTGTTTTTTTCCATGTTTTGCTTATTAAATTTTGATTTTTAAGCAAGCACTTATTGTGTGAAGTTTGCGTGTTGATTTATTGCAGATTATGTGATATTTAATGTAGAATATACACTTGCAAGAAAAAGTAAGCTAGCCTTTTGGAATCACCTGGATTTCTCAAGTGATTACATGTAATCCAATATTAGTTTCAATTGTGTTTATAACTGTAACTTGGATAAACAGTTGCACTGTCTTTTATTGAGTGTAAACATCAACACGGCGAGGAGTTAAAGGCCCCTTTACACGCAATGATTATTGCTCAAAATTTGTCCAAATGGCTGAAAGTGAGCAATCATCGTTACATGTAAACGCAGGCATTATGCAATTTTTTTTGTTGAACAATAGACTTTAGCTCCGCAGAAAATCTATCGTTCATCCGCTGAAAGACTGAAGAAATTCATTCCATTTGAATGAATTTTGCTCATCTTTCAAAAGAGTACACAATCTGTTTGCTTTTCATGCATAAGTACACTGTGTACTCTGCCATGAGAAGATCAATGGAATCTGCCAGCTTGCTGAGCAACCAACTATTCGTGGAGGAAAATGAAGATGATTGAAGGTCCTTTTAAAGCCCCATTTACACGCAACGATTATCCCTCAAATGTCTTTTGAGCGATAATCTTTGCATGTAAATGCTACCTACCATTGTTTGCTTCTCGTCCAAACCCTTTAGAGTTGTTTTTTTTTTTTTTTTCCGTCGACGCGGCCAAATGAGGGCTCGTCTTTTGCGTGGTGAAGTGTCGTTTTTATCGGTGACACTTTGGGTACATTTGACTATTGTAAAACTTTTTTTTTTGTTTTTTTATGATAGCAGGGAGAGACCGCATCAATTCTGCCATGGAGAAAGATAGTGGTTTTTTTTGTTTTTTTTTGCAGCATAAATGACAACCCTATTTTTTTTTTTATTTTTTTTTTTTCCTGCAGGACAGTACGGTTACAACAATGCCAAAATTCTTCCTTTTTTTTTTTTTTTTTTTTTTTTTTTTTTAGGTTTTTCCACTTTTCTGCAATAAAACCCCTTTTTTTGGAAATCTTTTTTTTTTTTTTTTTTCTAAATCGCTGCATTCAAAGTCCTATAACATCTTTATTTTTATGTACGGAGCTCTGTGAGGGCTTATTTGCGAGACGAGCTGTAGTTTTTATTGGTACCATTTTGGGGTACCTACGGCTCTTTTGATCACTTTTATTGCGTTTTTCGGGAGGCAAAATGCTAAAAATTAGCATTTTTGCCTCATTATTTTTTTTAGCTTGCACACTCAAAAGCATGTGCAGCTTATTGTACACGTTGTTACGGATGCAACAATACCAAATAGGTGTGGTTTTAATTTTTTATGCTAATATGAGAGAAAGCATAAAGGGTTTTTTTACTTTTTACACAACTCGTGTCCCCCTGGGGGACTTTGACCACAGTACTGCCCATCGCTGTGATAAGACATGGTAGGGCTACTGCCATGCCTTATCGCTTATGCAGCGATAATAGGCATTGGCAATACAGGACGCTAGTGTCTGGCGTACTGTTGCCATGGCGACAGGCTGGGCTCTCGCCATAACATCGCAGGAGCCGGCTGAAGACACTTAGATCGCGGCAGGGAAGGGGTTAACAGCGGGGGGCGGGGGGGCGCATCTTCGAAGCACCCCCGCTGTTGCAGCGGGACGCCGGCTGTGAATGACAGCCGGCTCCCGCTGCGGGATAGCGTGAGATCATATATGATCTCGCGCTATCCCCAAGACTTAAGTTTACACCCTGTTGTGGGAAGTACCCCACTGCCAGGACATAAACGTACGCCCTGGAGCGGGAAGAGGTTAAAATCTATTGTTCGGACAGGGACACAACTCTGATTCTCTACGGGAGCGCTGATAACATTGTATTTAGCTGCAGTCCCCCAGCAGAACAAAGGGGATGAGTGCAGATAACAGACCACCTGTTGTGTTATGCATACAGTGAAGAAAGGCTTATTTACATGCAAACTAATGGGCATTACTACCCATTAGTTTGAGCAATAATTTTGCATAGCTACTATCTTTTGAACAAATTTTGAGCAATTATATTTCTGTGTAAATGTTTTACACACAAATCAAGATGATTAAAGTGTTAATGGCCATTAACACTTTATGCAAATACATTGCTAAATCTTTCGAAAGATTATCTTTGCATGTAAACCGTTAAACTTAAAGGGGTTCTCGCTATCCAGCTTTGAAGAATTGATAACTTTGTCAGGTAAGGTCAACAATACCTAACCTAATTATCGCCGCCGATCCGACCCGCTCGTCTGCAGGCGGCCTAACTTTGTAGGTGAAGCAGGGAGCATTTAAACAAGAATTGAGCGAGTCGGCAATTAGTTTTTTTATGCTGGCTGAAACTGAACGACTGACGCGAAGTGCACGAGTGTCGTTAGCTCGTGTTTAGACATGAGAGTCGCTCACTTTTGTTTGAGCGGCAATAATTAGGTGTAACACAGGTCATTACTGTGCTTTGCATCATTGTCTTATTGCATCATCCAAGCTCTCTTCAGCCTCGGGTCATGGACTGCTGCCCTTACATTTTCCTGTAAAATGCTTTGATACACGTAAGTGCATTATTCCCTCAATGATCTCCAGGCCCTGAGGCAGCCCTAATCAATGATACTCCATCACCAAGTTTCGTAGTTGGGCTGAGGTCTTGGTGTACAGTGTAATTTTCCTCCAAACATAGCCTGGTGCATTTGTTTTTAAAACATTCCACATTTGTCCATGTGATTGTTCTCAGTAAGCAAAATTAGGTAATCTTGTAGATCTGATACCTTTTAATGTGTTATGTACAAGATTACTTGATTTTGCTTCCTGGGAACAATCAAACTTTTTTCTACTGGCAAAGCGCTTATTCCCACGAGCGTATATCGGCCAGTGTTTTCACAGCCAGCCAATACACATTTCAATCTAAGCAGTCCCCCCTTCCCTCTGGCTCTCTCCTCCACTCCTGCGTTTGCAATAGGAGGGGGCAGAGCTAAGCCCCACTGTCCCCACTCACTCCTATTGCAGGCTATGGACAAGGGGTGGGAGCTTAGCTCTACTCCCATTGCAAATTGCTTGGGGGGGGGGAGAGAAGAGAGAGAAGCAGAGAGCCAGTGAGTGGAAGAGGGAGAAAAAAAAAAAAACCCGTTTCGGCGCGGGACAACCCCTTTAACTCTCTCCCTCCTCCCAGTATTTGATATTGGGACCCTAAGCTGTTACATGCAGTTAGTCCTAGTAATGTGGCTTGACGCTGCACTGGGCCAAGGCCAAATGCCTGAAGAAAACCTGTCTAGTCAAGTACAGAACTGAGGTCAGGGAGCACAGAAGTTTGATTGTTCTAAGTCAGAAAAGGGTCTAAGAACAATCACTCAGGGACTTTGTAAGAAATGGCCGTAGGAGACTGATCGCTTAGGCATATAGCCAAGGGTATGAATGCCCAATATAAAGGAGTACAGAAACAAGTTTGAAGGGGGAACAAGTATAGGAAGCACATTGTCCCTTTACGAGAAGTGGCAGGTATGCACGAGCTCTATGGGCAGTGAAGAGACATGACAGGGAGCAATCAGAGCTCAATGTAGAGGACCAAAGCAGCTGTGGCCAATTTCAACTCCAGGAACAGATGAACTGCGTCATGAGAGACTGATGTGCACCTAGATCTTTAATGCTTTTGAAGCCTTTTCAAGCTCAAGGTGTCTAACACCTCTTGCAAGAGTTGTTTGGTCTTAAAGGTTACCAAGAATGATGCCTTAAAGGAGATGTCCCGCGCCGAAACGGGTTTTTTTTTTTTTTAACCCCCCCCCCCCGTTCGGCGCGAGACAACCCCGATGCAGGGGTTAAAAAAACCACCCGCACAGCGCTTACCTGAATCCCGGCGGTCCGGTGACTTCAATACTTACCGCTGAAGATGGCCGCCGGGATCTTCTACCTTCGTGGACCGCAGCTCTTCTGTGCGGTCCACTGCCGATTCCAGCCTCCTGATTGGCTGGAATCGGCACGTGACGGGGCGGAGCTACACGGAGCCCCTCTCTGGCACGAGCGGCTCCATAGAAGAAAGCTGAAGACCCGGACTGCGCAAGCGCGGCTAATTTGGCCATCGGAGGCCAAAAATTAGTCGGCACCATGGAGACGAGGACGCCAGCAACGGAGCAGGTAAGTATAAAACTTCTTATAACTTCTGTATGGCTCATAATTAATGCACAATGTATATTACAAAGTGCATTATTATGGCCATACAGAAGTGTATAGACCCACTTGCTGCCTCGGGACATCTCCTTTAATGCAATCTGTTAGTAACTAGACTTTGTATGCCTTTAAATAAAGGGTGAAGCCACTTTGAAACCCATACTTTTAATCTCCTTAACCAAAACCTCATTTTGCCAATTGGCTCTTTGCGTAATCTTCAAGGGTCGGGAAAAAGAATAAATAAAAATAGACCTGTGTGTTAATAAATTCTCCATGTGCCCAATATGAATGGTACAACTGTTTGGGTGTTGCTAGGTGTTAGATTTTGTTGGTTTATAGTTATGCCTTAGGTAATTGTTACACATTTCTTAGTAATAAATTCAAGGAAGTCGCAAGACTTCACTTTTTTCACTGTACAATTGCAAGAAAAAGTAAGGGTGGTTTGACTACTGCGTTGGGGATTCCGCTTTCCTGCTCAGTTTGTGCAGCACAAAAGGGCAATTCCTGTGGTCAAACGCCTCAGTCTCAGGATGGAACCAAACAGCGCTGAATGGAGCCTATTGAATATAATGGAGTCCATATGCTTTCTACATGGCTTTTGAATAGAAGTAAAAAGCGCTGCATGCAGCGCTTTTTCTTTTGGTATTTTGAGACTGATCTGTGACAGAACCTCCGGCCGTAGATTTCAAGCCGGCCGAAGACGTTTTTTTAACCCCTTCCCGCTCCATGATGTACCGATACGTCATGGGAGGCGAGTACTTTGCGCAAAATGATGTACCGGTACGTCATCGGGATAGCGCGAAATCATGACTGACCTCGCACTAGCCCGCAGTGGGAGCCGGCTGTCCGTCACAGCCGGCGTTCCGCTGCAACAGCTGGGGGGCATCAGAGATGCGCCCCCTGCTGTTAACCCCTTCGCTGCCGCGATCTAAAGTAGATCGCGGCAGGGAAAGAGTTCACAGAGGGAGCGCGCTCCCTCTGTCTCCGGCCGGCGAGAGCCCGGCTTGTCACCATGGCAACAGGACGCCAGACACTGGCATCCTGTATTGCCTATGCCTATGATTGCTGTATAAGCGATAAGGCATGGCAGAGCAGTAGCTTTGCCATGCCTTATGACAGCGATCATAGGCACAGTGCTGCAAGTCCCTCAGAGGGACTCAAATTGTGTAAAAAAAAAAACAAAAAAAAAACAAAAACCCTTTTATGCTATTTCTAATAGCATAAAAAGGTAAAAAAAAAATTAAAACCCCACAATATTGGGTATTGACGCGTCCATAACGATGTGTACAAAAAGTTGAACACGCTTTTTATTTTGTACGACAAAAAGCGTAAAAAAATACTCTAAAAAAACAGAGGCAAAAATGCTAATTTTTAGCATTTTGCCTCACAAAAGTGATCAAAAAAGCCATACATTCCCCAAAACGGTACCAATAAAAACTACAGCTCGTCTCGCAAAAAATAAGCCCTTATAGAGCTCCGTACATAGAAAAATAAAAAAGTTACAGGACTTTGAATACAGCTATAGAGAAAAAAAATTTCCCAAAAAAAGGCTTTATTGCAAAAAAAAAGGGTAAAAACTAGAGATGAGCGAACGTACTCGTCCGAGCTTGATGCTCGGGCGAATATTAGGGTGTTCGGGATGCTCGTTACTCTTAACGGGCACCACGCGATGTTCGGGTTACTTTCACTTTCATCTCTAAGACGTTAGCGCGCTTTTCTGGCCAATAGAAAGACAGGGAAGGCATTACAACTTCCCACTGTGACGTTCCAGCCCTATACCACCCCCCTGCTGTGAGTGGCTGGGGAGATCAGATGTCACCCGAGTATAAAAATCGGCCCCTCCCGCGGCTCGCCTCAGATGGGTTGTGACAGAGATCAGGGACAGTGCTGCTGGTGCCGGAGCTGCTATAGGGAGAGCGTTAGGAGTTAGTGTAGGCTTCAAGAACCCCAACGGTCCTTCTTAGGGCCACATCTAACAGTGTGCAGTACTGTGGAGGCTGCCTTTTGCAGTGGTGCACATTTTTTTTTTTGCTATATCGGCCATGCAGAGCATTGCGCCCTGCAGTAATACTACAGGAACAGAAGTGGTTAGGCAGGGAGAGTGTTAGGAGTGAGTGTAGGCTTCAAGAACCCCAACGGTCCTTCCTAGGGCCACATCTAACCGTGTGCAGTACTGTGCAGGCTGCTGTTAGCAGTGTTGCACTTTTTTTTTTTTTCCAAATCGGCCGTGCAGAGCATTGCGCCCTGCAGTAATACTACAGGGACAGAATTGTGTAGGCAGGGCCAGAAGACATGTATTATTGATTGAATATAGTCAGTGGGCCTTTCCTTAAAAAAAAAAGGGCAAAAATTCTATTTGGCCTGCAGGCTTGCGCCAATTTATTTCCTGGCTGCGAAATCACCGCTCTGCTGCAGTTAATAGCACTGCAGTTCTGTGACACACAGCAGGGCCACAGAACACATTTGTTACTTGATTGAATATAGTCAGTGGGCCTTTCCTTTAAAAAAAAAAAAGGGCAAAAATTCTATTTGGCCTGCAGGCTTGCGCCAATTTATTTCCTGGCTGGGAAATCACCGCTCTGCTGCAGTTAATAACACTGCACTTCTGTGACACACAGCAGGGCCACACAACACATTTGTTACTTGATTGAATATAGTCAGTGGGCCTTTCCTTTTTTAAAAAAAGGGGGAAAAAATTCTATTTGGCCTGCCTCTGACAGTCCTCAGCGTTCTGGGTACGTGTGTGGTGGGTGAAGAACGTCAAAAAAATCATACGCAGCCAGCTAAGTTTAACAGCAGGCTTGCGCCAATTTATTTCCTGGCTGGGAAATCACCGCTCTGCTGCAGTTAATAGCACTGCAGTTCTGTGACACACAGCAGGGCCACAGAACACATTTGTTACTTGATTGAATATAGTCAGTGGGCCTTTCCTTTAAATAAAAAAAAAGGGCAAAAATTCTATTTGGCCTGCAGGCTTGCGCCAATTTATTTCCTGGCTGGGAAATCACCGCTCTGCTGCAGTTAATAACACTGCACTTCTGTGACACACAGCAGGGCCACACAACACATTTGTTACTTGATTGAATATAGTCAGTGGGCCTTTCCTTTAAAAAAAAGGGCAAAAATTCTATTTGGCCTGCAGGCTTGCGCCAATTTATTTCCTGGCTGGGAAATCACCGCTCTGCTGCAGTTAATAGCACTGCAGTTCTGTGACACACAGCAGGGCCACAGAACACATTTGTTACTTGATTGAATATAGTCAGTGGGCCTTTCCTTTAAAAAAAAAGGGCAAAAATTCTATTTGGCCTGCAGACTTGCGCCAATTTATTTCCTGGCTGCGAAATCACCGCTCTGCTGCAGTTAATAACACTGCACTTCTGTGACACACAGCAGGGCCACACAACACATTTGTTACTTGATTGAATATAGTCAGTGGGCCTTTCCTTTAAAAAAAAGGGCAAAAATTCTATTTGGCCTGCAGGCTTGCGCCAATTTATTTCCTGGCTGGGAAATCACCGCTCTGCTGCAGTTAATAACACTGCACCTCTGTGACACACAGCAGGGCCACAGAACACATTTATTATTGATTGAATATAGTCAGTGGGCCTTTCCTTTAAAAAAAAGGGCAAAAATTCTATTTGGCCTGCAGGCTTGCGCCAATTTATTTCCTGGCTGGGAAATCAAATCACTGGTAATACACCATGCTAAGGGGTAGGGGTAGGCCTATAGGACGTGGACGCGGGCGAGGACGTGGAGGCCCAAGTCAGGGTGTGGGCACAGGCCGAGCCAGTGCGGTGGCCAGGGGTAGAGGCAGGGCCAGACCGAATAATCCACCAACTGGTTCCCAAAGCGCCCCCTCGCGCCATGCCGCCCTGCAGAGGTCAAGGTGCTCTACGGTGTGGCAGTTTTTCACAGAGACGCCTGACGACCGACGAACAGTGGTGTGCAACCTTTGTCGCGCCAAGATCAGCTGGGGAGGCACCACCACCAGCATGCGCAGGCATATGATGGCCAAGCACCCCACAAGGTGGGACGATGCCCGTTCACCACCTCCGGTTTGTACCACTGCCTCTCCCCCTGTGCCCCAACCTGCCACTGAGATCCAACCCCCCTCTGAGGACACAGGCAGTACCGTCTCCTGGCCTGCACCCACACCCTCACCTCCGCTGTCCTCGGCCCCATCCAGCAATGTCTCTCAGCGTAGCGTCCAGACGTCGCTAGCGCCACAGTTTGAGCGCAAGCGCAAGTACGACGCCAGGCACCCGCACGCTCAAGCGTTAAACGTGCACATTGCAAAATTGATCAGCCTAGAGATGCTGCCGTATAGGCTTGTGGAAACGGAGGCTTTCAAAAGCATGATGGCGGCAGCGGCCCCGCGCTACTCGGTTCCCAGTCGCCACTACTTTTCCCGATGTGCCGTCCCAGGCCTGCACGACCACGTCTCCCGCAACATTGTACGCGCCCTCACCAACGCGGTTACTGCCAAGGTCCACTTAACAACAGACACGTGGACAAGCACAGGCAGGCAGGGCCACTATATCTCCCTGACGGCACATTGGGTGAATTTAGTGGAGGCTGGGACAGAGTCAGAGCCTGGGACCGCTCACGTCCTACCCACCCCCCGAATTGCGTGCCCCAGCTCGGTGGTGGTATCTGCGGGGGTGTATGCTTCCTCCACTAAACCACCCTCCTCCTCCTCCTACGCAACCTCTGTCTCGCAATCAAGATGTGTCAGCAGCACGTCGCCAGCAGTCGGTGTCACGCGGCGTGGCAGCACAGCGGTGGCCAAGCGTCAGCAGGCCGTGCTGAAACTACTCAGCTTAGGAGAGAAGAGGCACACGGCCCACGAACTGCTGCAGGGTCTGACAGAGCAGACCGACCGCTGGCTTGCGCCGCTGAGCCTCCAACCGGGCATGGTCGTGTGTGACAACGGCCATAACCTGGTGGCGGCTCTGCAGCTCGGCAGCCTCACGCACATGCCATGCCTGGCCCATGTCTTTAATTTGGTGGTTCAGCGCTTTCTGAAAAGCTACCCCCACTTGTCATACCTGCTCGGAAAGGTGCGCCAGCTCTGCGCACATTTCCGCAAATCCCACACGCACGCTGCCACCCTGCGGACCCTGCAACATCGGTTTAATCTGCCAGTGCACCGACTGCTGTGCGACGTGCCCACACAGTGGAACTCTACGCTCCACATGTTGGCCAGACTCTATGAGCAGCGTAGAGCTATAGTGGAATACCAACTCCAACTTGCGCGGCGCAGTGGGAGTCAGCCTCCTCAATCATTTACAGAAGAGTGGGCCTGGTTGGCAGCCATCTGCCAGGTCCTTGGAAAATTTGAGGAGTCTACCCAGATGGTGAGCGGGGATGCTGCAATCATTAGCGTCACCATTCCTCTGCTATGCCTCTTGAGAAGTTCCCTGCAAAGCATAAAGGCAGACGCTTTGGAATCAGAAACGGAGGCGGGGGAAGACAGTATGTCGCTGGATAGTCAGAGCAACCTCATGTCTATATCTCAGCGCGTTGAGGAGGAGAGGGAGGAGCATGAGGAGGAGGGGGAAGAGACAGCTTGGCCCACTGCTGAGGGGACAGATGCTGCTTGCTTGTCATCCTTTCAGCGTGTATGGCCAGAGGAGGAGGAGGAGGGGGAGGAGCATGAGGAGGAGGGGGAAGAGACAGCTTGGCCCACTGCTGAGGGTACAGATGCAGCTTGCCTGTCATCCTTTCAGCGTGTATGGCCAGAGGAGGAGGAGGAGGATCCTGAAAGTGATCTTCCGAGTGAGGACAGCCATGTGTTGCGTACAGGTACCCTGGCACACATGGCTGACTTCATGTTAGGATGCCTTTCTCGTGACCCTCGCGTTACACGCATTCTGGCCACTACGGATTACTGGGTGTACACACTGCTCGATCCACGGTATAAGGAGAGCCTTTGCACTCTCATTCCCGAAGAGGAAAGGGGTTCGAGAATGATGCTATACCACAGGGCGCTGGTGGACAAACTGATGGTAAACTTCCCATCCGATAGCGCTAGTGGCCGAAGGCGCATTTCCGCGGCCCAGGTAGCAGGGGAGGCGCAGAGATCAGGCAGCATGTACAGCGCAGGCAGGGGAACACTCTCTAAGGCCTTTGACAGCTTTATGGCTCCCCAGCAAGACTGTGTCACCGGTCCCCAGTCAAGGCTGAGTTGGCGGGAGCACTGTAAAAGGATGGTGAGGGAGTACGTAGCCGATTGCAGCACCGTCCTCCGTGACGCCTCTGCCCCCTACAACTACTGGGTGTCGAAGCTGGACACGTGGCCTGAACTCGTGCTGTATGCCCTGGAGGTGCTTGCTTGTCCTGCGGCTAGCGTCTTGTCAGAGAGTGTGTTTAGTGTGGCTGGGGGAATCATCACGGATAAGCGTACCCGCCTGTCAAATGACAGTGCCGACAGGCTTACACTCATAAAGATGAACAAAGCCTGGATTTCCCCAGACTTCTCTTCTCCACCAGCGGACAGCAGCGATACCTAAGCAATACGTAGGCTGCACCCGCGGATGGAAGCATCGTTCTCTCTCACCATCCAAAACGGGGACATTTCTGCTTCATCAATCTGTGTATAATATTCCTCCTCCTCCTCCTGCTCCTCCTCCTGAAACCTCACGTAATCACGCCGAACGGGCAATTTTTCTTAGGGCCACAAGGCTCACTCATATAATTTTTCTAAACAATTTTTATACGTTTCAATGCTCTTAAAAGCGTTGAAACTTTAACTTGAACCAATTTTTCGTTCAACTGGGTTGCCTCCAGGCCTAGTTACCACTTAAGCCACATTAACCAAAGCGATTAATGGGTTTCACCTGCCATCTTGGTTGGGCATGGCCAATTTTTTCTGAGGTACATTAGTACTGTTGGTACACCAATTTTTTCGGGCCCTCACCTACAGTGTAATCATAGTAATTTCTATGTTCTTCGCCTGCACTCATGGTACAGAAAGGTGTGTGGGGTTGGCCTACACTTTAGCTACATAAATGTAACTGGGGCCTTGTCTATACTGCAGCTACTGAAATGTGAAAGAGACTGTTATCTCCCTAAACTGCTGCAATGGGAATGTTACTGGGGCCTGTCTTGAGTGCTACTATTACTGAAATGGAACTAAGACTGCACTCCCCCTATACTGCTGCTAGAAATATGTTAGTGGGGCCTGTCCCTAATGCTACCGCTGAAATGTGAATAATTCTGGGCTCTGCCTATACCGCTGCTAATGGTATGTCACTGGGGTGTGGAAACAGAGGCTTCACACAGACATGATGGCGGCGAGGCCATTTCCCACCAACGCTGTTACTGTTAAGGTGCATATAACCACGGACACGTGTAGAGGACACATAGTGCCTCCAAAACATCCCCCTCCTCCTCCAACAATGAAAACATTCTTGGCAAATACCTTTGCATTGGTCCGTCTGGTGGCAGTCCAAGAATTTCACCTTTAACGACACAACAAGAGAGCACCACCACCATCCCCCCGCCACGGCCCACTTAATCCTGGCCACATTCCGAAAACCAACTACATAAAAACGCGCTACCAGGTCCACAGTCACCACCACATTACCACCAACGAGGTTACTGTTAAGGTACATATTACCAGTCTGACTGGGGCATGCAGTGTGGGCCGAAGCCCACCTGTATTGTATCTGACGTTAGCTCTGCTGAGTAGGGCACTGCAATGGGATATATTTATGTACCGCCGGTGGGTTCCAGGGAGCCACCCATGCTGTGGGTCCACACGGAGTTGTAACTGCATCTGTCCACTGGTAAAGAACCCCAGTCAGACTGGGGCATGCAGTGTGGGCCGAAGCCCACCTGCATTAAGCACGACATTACTACCTCAGCTGTGTTGGGCAATGCAATGGGATATTTTTATGTACCGCCGGTGGCTTCCTGGCACCCACCCATGCTGTGGGTCCACAGGGAGTTGTTACTACATCTGTCCACTTGTAAAGAACCCCAGTCTGACTGGGGCATGCAGTGTGGGCCGAAGCCCACCTGCATTAAGCACGACATTACTATCTCAGCTGTGTTGGGCAATGCAATGGGATATTTTTATGTACTACCGGTGGGTTCCAGGGAGCCACCCATGCTGTAGGTGCACACGGAGTTTAACCTACATCTGTCCACTTGTAAAAGAACCCCAGTCAGACTGGGGCATGCAGTGTGGGCCGAAGCCCACCTGTATTAAGCACGACATTACCTCAGCTGTGATGGGCAATGCAATGGGATATTTTTATGTACCGCCGGTGGCTTCCTGGCACCCACCCATGCTGTGGGTCCACAGGGAGTTGTTACTACATCTGTCCACTTGTAAAGAACCCCAGTCAGACTGGGGCATGCAGTGTGGGCCGAAGCCCACCTGTATTAAGCACGACATTACCTCAGCTGTGATGGGCACTGCAATGGGATACATTTATGTACAGCGGGTGGGTTCCAGGGAGCCACCCATGCTGTGGGTGCACACGGAATTCCTATTGCGGAGTTGTACCTGCCTGTGACTATTTATAAAAGACCGCGGTCTGACTGGGGCATACAGACACCTTGACAGAATGAATAGTGTGTGGCACATAGGTTCCCCATTGCTATGCCCACGTGTGCAGCTCCAGATGGAGGTGGCACAGGATTGGATTTCTCATTGCTTCTGTACAGCATTGTGGACTATCGCCCCGCCCCTTTTATGGGGGGGGGGTCGCTGCCTAGCCATGCCAACCCTCTGCAGTGTGTGCCTGCTTTTCCTGTGGCAGACGCACTTATAAATAGACATGAGGGTGGTGTGGCATGAGGGCAGCTAAAGGCTGGGCAGGGACAATTTGGTGTACGCTGTGGACACTATCGTGCGGGGGGGGGGGGGGGGGGGGAGGGGGTTGGGCAGCATGTAACCCAGGAGAAGTGGCAGCGGAGTGTCATGCAGGCAGTGATTGTGCTTTGTTGGAGGTAGTGTGGTGCTTAGCTAAGGTATGCCATGCTAATGAGGGCTTTTCAGAAGTAAAAGTTGTTGGGAGGGGGGGGGGGGGGGGGGGGGGGGGCCACTCTTGCCGGTATTGTGGCTTAATAGTGGGACCTGTGAACTTGAGATGCAGCCCAACATGTAGCCCCTCGCCTGCCCTATCCGTTGCTGTGTCGTTCCCATCACTTTCTTGAATTGCCCAGATTTTCACACATGAAAACCTTAGCGAGCATCGGCGAAATACAAAAATGCTCGGGTCGCCCATTGACTTCAATGGGGTTCGTTACTCGAAACGAACCCTCGAGCATCGCGATAATTTCGTCCCGAGTAACGAGCACCCGAGCATTTTGGTGCTCGCTCATCTCTAGTAAAAACCTAAAAAAAATATAATAATTTTGGTATTGTAACCGTACCGACCCGCAGAAAAAAAATTTGTGTGTCATTTATGCTGCATGATTAACGCTGTAAAAAAATTTAAAAAAAATCTGTCAGAATTGATGCGTTTGCTCGCCGTTATCATATAAAAAAAAAATTATAAAAAAGTGTTACGATATTGTCTATGTACCCAAAAGTGGCACCGATAAAAACTACAGCTCGCCACGCAAAAAACAAGCCCTTATAAGCCCGCGTCAACGGAAAAATAAAGTTATGGCTTTTGAAAAATGCAGATGGAAAAATGCCAAAATAGGCCATGTCATTAAGGGGTTAAGCTAAAGAATAGAAAAGGCACAGCTGCATTCTTATAATGGCTGAGAAGAGAACGCATGACTGGAATGGACATTAGTGTAATGATCCTGAATAGCAGCAAAACTTCAGACCTTTTTAATTTATGCAATGGTACTGCAATAAAAAGTCAGATAATACTGCAGCCTGAACAGGAATTCAAAAATGTCACATCTAGAGACGCAACTGTGTGAGTGCTTTCATAATGTTACTTCATCATGGTTTTTCTAGCTGTTCACACCCAAAAGTATAAAAGTCAAAACACAGTTAAGTATAAGAAGAGACCAAAAAAGGGTAGAAGGCATTTTATTGTGAATTTAAAAAACAAAAATGGCGGTAATGCTGCTTAAGTAGGTAGACTGCTCTCTTCCCAGTGCATGCTGAGCCTTACACATACACAATCTGCGCTCAGAGAACATGGATGCAAGGTCAGAAGCATAACATCTGTCTGTAGATGGGACAGACGGCTGAAAATACCTAAGTAGGGGCACAGTACCAGCTGTAATGGGCCTGAGCTCTGCTCCCGAAAGGACGGAGTGTTTAAGGTACATTCACATCTCAATATCAGCTGCTCCTCTGAGGTATATGGTGGCTTCCCGCTGTTACTAGATAAGGACCGGTGACAGCAGAAGAATATGAAATGTAACACTACAATGATCTGTAAAAGCAGCAGCAATGATAGAACCTGCCCTTTTTTTGCAGGGATTCCGGAATGGGTGCAGGAGCAGCAACCCCCACCCTGTACCTTAAACAGCTCCAATCACATCTGGCAGGACAGATAATACTTTTATCATTAACCAGCACAGAGTGGGGGTGGGTGGGTAAGAGGGCACGGGCTCAGGGAAGAAACACTGGAGGTGACGCCAACTGGCATATTCCTGCAGCGGAACCATCAGTGCGTTACACTCTTGGGATCACTTTCTCCAAAAAGTCTTTTACCGCCATCATTTCCTGTACAAAAACAAAAGAAAGTGTAAAGGTGGAGGAAATGTTAAAAAAAAACCCCCACCATAGACAAGACAATACCTCCAAATCAGCATGCAATGAAATAGGTCACAGCCCCACAATGGAATCCATGAGAGAATACCTCCATATGTCTCTGTGCAAGTCATTGACCCAGGGAGGCACAGTATAGGCACCGTATCCGTGTGCTATGGATACAGCAGTGTGTGACAAGTCTCTCCATATTTGTATACATGGAAAGGCCTGCCAATCTACCCAAGTGGCGAAAGGGAGCCACTACAATGACTACTTCCAGTTCCCAGCACCTTTTCAAACCTGCTTTCTTATCCATGTTATACTCTGAAATGCTGCAGCGTTTGTCAATGATGTGGGTGTCAGTTAGGATTTCATGCTCGTCGTGGTTCAGGCAGCATAAGTCTTCTGCTGGATTCCCCATGCAGTGGCGCACGCTTGGTGCCAAATTCCCCAAGACATTACAGCCAGTCCTAGCAACAACACATCTATACAACTTATTATTGGTGGACCTTGCTAATACTAAGGGACTGTCTAGCAGAAATCTCCTTTCAATATAAGCAAAAAACAGAAAAGCTAAGGAAGGCATTTACTGCAGAATCCGGAGGCGGATGCCTGCTTTGGATTCTGCAATGCAAGTCGGCAGGCGGCCAAAGACAGAAATAGGTATACGAATCCAATAACAAATTTTGGAAACAATGTTATGAGACTGTATAATATTATGCAAGACCAGCAACATAGAAATGACGAAGCAGGTAATCCATACCTCCTGATTGGTGCTGTGCATGACTCCAGGATATGTTTTAAACTGAATCTTTGATGGGGTCACCACAGATTTCAGTTTTTCTGAGGTCAGTGTTCCAAAGCGAACTGGAATCATAGGATCCGCCTCGCCATGACACTGTAGGATGGAAATGTCCTTATTTATGCCACATGCAGCCTGCCATTTAAAAAAAAGAAAATATTATACATATATGAGAAGTTCAACATTTCCACTTTAATAAGATGCTTTGGAAACAAAGTATACAGTTCTGATTCAGAAAAGATAAATTTGCATTATACAAACTGATCACAATAGGGACACTAAGTTGGACTTGACCAACTGGGTTTCACCAAATTCTCTATTCTGGAGCCACATACAAGACGATGGAGGCTAACATACTTTAATACTCAAAATTCAGCCTTCATCATCTAATGAGAAAGGTGTTATAATGGAAAATGAAAACATTTTTTTTTTAAAAAGATAGTAACTTTGTGGCATTTAAAGATGGCCTGTCACTGGATAAAGGCATAGAGCGGGGCTGGCTGCATGGCTCTACAGACAATGGTCCCACTGACTATCACCATTTTTTTGCGCCCTCTACACTCACCTTGCTTCACCCTGCCAGGTTCTTCTTTAGGCGTTGCTCTTGGCACTTTCAACGTGTAAAGTGTGTGTTTCCCACCAATCCCACTCACTGGGCGACGTCGGACTTGACTGACAGCTCAATGTCACCCAATGAGTGCGACTGGTGGGGACTGCCCACTTGACAGACCACTGAGAGCGAAACGCAAAGGCGTCAGAGCTGCAGAGCTATGCAGCCAGCCTCGCTGACTTTATCCAGTAACAGGTTCTCTTTAAAAGGGGTTTTCTGCCCTTTTTTCAACTGACCACCTATCCTCTGCATAGGAGCTCTGAAACTGATGGATGAGATCCACGCTCAGGACCCACATCCATCAGCTGACTGTCCGGTCTGCTATTCGGTGCAGAGAGCTGGACAACGTCGTCAGTAGATAGGGGAGGAAGTGGGAGTGCTACGCTATAATCCCATCCCCTGTTTCTCTCACGTCATATCCAGCCCTGACCAGGAGAGGAGCTGGAAACGGAAGAGAAGTGCGGCACTCCCATTAAATGTCAACAGATGTGAAGGTAACGCTTTTACTTCCTCCCCTGTCCGCTCATGACAACGTCCGTTTCACTGCACTGGCAGTGGGTCGGACAATCAGCTGATGGACCAGATCCTGATCTGCCGAACCCTGTTGGGCTATTGATGACCTAGTCAGAGGTTAGGTCATCAGTTGGGGGGGGGGGGGGGGGGGGGCAGAAAATATCTTGAGGGCCTTGGATGGCTAGCTAAAAGTCAGAAAGAATGTGTATAAGGCCGCTTGTGAAACCCATGCTTTCCAATGGGTTCCTTTACATTAGCTGTTTTCACTTAAAAAGGTTGCTAGAAAAAAAAAATCGTGGCATGTTCTATACTGCCGTGATGTGCCATTTTTTTGTAGCCCATGTTTCCCTATGGAGCCACTTTGTTTACCGCATAGTGCGAAAATCACTAGTTTGGGATATGCGATACATTTTTAACATTAGAAACTATTAACTTTCTCATGATAAAATCATGCGATTTTATCACGTGAGAAAAATTGCGGGTAGCAGCAACGCAATGTGAGATTTTTCACAAGAAAAAGCATCACTGACACTACAAAATCGCAGGAGCAAAGCTGCAATATTGCAGCAGCGATATCGCTGTGGCCGATGTGAAAGAGGCCTAAGGGGAATAAGGAAAAAAAAAATAAAATGTCTATCATATAAAACTATTAAGCCCCACAGTCATCCAGAAGGTACCATGGCAGGTTAAAACCGAGGGCATACAGCAACCTCAGGCAACAATGGGTGGTGGTGTTCGAGTGCCAACAGTCCACTTGAAGAGGATGTGTAAGAGTCAGTCGTCAGCTTTCCTACAAAACAGTATTATTGCAAGAGTGCTCTGACTGAGCAGCCGTTCTGAAACACGGCATACATTACATTAGTAGCCATCCACCACCAGCAGCCATGAAGATTAGATGCATCTTCAAATGTTAAACATTTTATTAACTACATTTTTAAATTGGTTGATCAGCACTAATTTTGTAAGTGATTCTGGTGATACAACTTCAACAGGTTTAACCCCTTCTGTCCTGCAACATACTAGTATTTAGCAGCTTGCATTCACTTAGTGTGAGCTACCGTACTATTACGGTGCTGTGATGATTTAGGATCAGGAGCTTGTGAGTGCAAACTGTATTATACAGCTGGCACCCTGCGCAAATGGTCGGGATTGGCGACAACTCCAATCCTGGCCGTTTAATCCTTTAGATACCGTGGCCAATGCTGACTAGGGCATGTAAAAAGGTTTAGCAGAGCAAGGGAGCTTCCTCTGTCAGCCCATCGGTCATCCACAATGCAATTTTGGAGGGTCGATGGGTTGCCATGGCAGCTGGAGGCCTAACTATTCTTGTGAAGTGAACAAAAGAAAAATAGCAATTCTGGCATTAGATTTTTAAAAAGGCCTTCAGTAAAGAGAGTTCGTTCCTCCAGCATGCACTTAGCTAAATCAATAGAGAACATAGTAATACATGAAGGTGATCAAGACAATGTGATGGGATATATAAGATGAAAAAACCCAATTAAGCGTATCCTATTTTACCTGAGGGAACGTCTTGTGGAGTGGCAGCCAACAGCTAAGTCCGACAACTCCAGCGAGTTTGTGTTGACAGGTCAGAGCAGTATACAAAGACAGGGCTCCTCCCTAAAAAAAAGCAAAATAGTTGAAATCTTATCAGTCATTATAAAAAGATTAAAACTAAACCAGAGTAATAGATCATAACTTCCTATTTAACATTACCACTCCATACACACGTTCTTTAACCCCTTAATGCTCCATAATCTACAGTTAGGTCATGGAGGTTCAGGGTTTGTATGCAGGGGGATTGGAGTTGATCCATCTCCATATAATGTAGGCCCCGGCATGAGTGCTGATCGCAGCTGTCACTTTAAATGCTACAGTCAATTCTGACAGCGGCATTTAAAATACCCAAGTTGGAGTGACGCCCATTTCTCGTTATGTTCAATGGGGGTCATAGCTAGACCTTGGTAGAGCCACTAGTAGGCAGACACTCAAGCCCCATTTAGACGCAATGATTGTCGTTTGAACAAACAACGTAACAACTTTTTTTCTTTCAAATGTTGAGAGTTAACACGTAAAGATGATAGTTTGAAATGCACGCCATTTTCCTCATTAGCTTTGTAAACAGTGCATATGTGGTTGGCTCGGGTAGGCGTTTATATATGCGAAGAATCTCTAGGTGGGAATTTTTAATTAGTGCGAAGAAAAGCCATTGTCTACTGCCACATGAGTCATTGTGTTTAGCACAGCAAACAATCACTCCTCCTCTCAAGTTGTTTCAAACACTGAACGAATGCTATTTAAACCTAATAGCAAGCGAACGAACTAATGACTATTTTTATGCAGGCTGAAACTAAGCGATAAACGACAAGTAACCGAATAGTGCACAATGGCTTCACGTTTACGGCTCACTTTTGCTGGTTTGAACAAGTTTTGAGCGAAAATCGTTGCATGTAAATGGGCCTTAGGCTGGATTCACACGAACGTATATCAGCTCTGTTTTCACGCCGAGCCGATATACGTTGTCCTCATCTGCAGGGGAAAGGGGGGGGGGGGGGATGGAAGAGCCAGGAACAGGAACTGAGCTCCTGCCCCCCCTCCACTATTTGCAATGAAAGGAGGCGGGATGGGGCGGGGCTAAGTTCTGCATATTAGCCCGTTCCGCCTTTCCCCATTGCAAATAGTGCAGAGGGACGGAGAGGAGGCAGAGAGGGGGCAGAAAGGGGGCGGGAGCTCAGTTCCTGATCTTGGCTCTTCCATCCCCCCCCCCTGCAGATGAGGACGACGTATATAGGCTTGAAAACCGAGCCAATATACGTTCGTGTGAACCCAGCTCTAAGTAAAGAGAGTTCGTTCCTCCTATCAGCTTTACCCCTACTGCAGGCACTGAGCTAAATCAATAGGAATGAACATAGCAATACATGAAGGTGATCAAGACAGACCATCAGAAGATAAAAACCCAAAAACAAACAGTGCATGAAGTTTAAACAAAAAAACACAACACAGACCAGATTGCGGATCGTTTGAGAAAATACCACCAGTGCTAGGGAAGAAAAACAATTGGCTGGGTGCCATGTTCCCCAATAAATATGACGAGAAATGGGTTTTACGGCAAGTGTCATTGGGAGACACAGCTAGACCTTGTGATGTTCTGGAGCAGTACCCAAGAGGGTGGAAAAAGGAGAAGTTCAGGCGGTCAGCCTGTTATTCTTTGTGGGTGTTGGGAAGCTATAAGTCCACAAGTGCCTGCCAAATAATGCTTTCTGTAATAGATTAGAACTAATAAAGGCAGGAAAGCGAGCCTATCAGGAGGAAGGCTGAATAAATTGCCAATTTGTAAGAAAGCATCGGCAAATTTAGTATGGTGGTACAGATTAGGGAGGGTGGCGCAAGTATGCTGTGCTGAGAAACAGACTGGCTGGCAGTAGGTGCAGTCAGAGCCTTGCTTGTCAAGGATAGACGATTCGTTAAGAGCTGAGGGAAGAGACAACCTTGATCCTCAAGAAGGCAAAAAAACATGCGAGAAAGACAAAAAAAAAAAAAAAGGAGGGGAGGGGGATTACAAAAAAACAAGAAACAAAAAACTATAGAAATTCTGTATTGTCACAATCGTACTGACCTATAGAATAAAGTTGTATCATTTTTGCTGCAGTGTGTAGAAATAGAACCCCTCTAAAAATGTTGAAATTGCGTATTCTTCCCATACATCTAGTCCCACAAAAAAGCCCTCCAACAACTATGTTGATTGATAAAAAAAAAAAAAAAATATTAGGCCTTTTTGACAAAGTGGGGGTTGGGGAGAGAAAGAAAAGAAAAAAAAAAAGAAAAAAGAAGAAGGGCCACGTCCTTAAGTGATTACAGTTACAGGAAAACATCCATCCAATACGCCTGTCTGTATTAATATAATAAACTAGCTTGTGACCCGCGACTTTGCCTGCGTGGAATTTGCTGTAGAGTGAAATGTAAAAAGTAGCTTTTGATGTGCAACCCCTTCTGCTCCGCTACACTTAATAATCAAAGACGTACAGTAATGACGTCTGCCCTCACGTGTCTGCTTGTTTTTGTATGCATAGCTCATATGCACCCCCTTCCTCACCACACGGTGAAGGTGTGCCTGTGCACTCCCCAAATAAATCTGTCTTGTTGCGCTCCCTAAAGAACTCTATAAATTTTCAGGATTAAAGATAGCCTATGTCCTTCCTCATGATGCACGCCATCTCCCTGCCAAATATCATCAAAATCGATTCAGCGGTTTAGCCTTGAAAAGGTAACAAACAAACAGACGATGGCATATATAATATTAGTATGGATTGTACCTGCCCCTCCTCTGCTGCCAGGATCCAACACTGCAGTCCCGCTGTGATCCCGCCCTTTGTTGCAAGAGCAGCCGTCACACAAAGTTAGGTGACCGCAGCAGCCAATAAGAAGCTGCTTCGTCATTTTCCCGACCTCAGGATGAGTGCCAATGCCAGGCGAACAAGTGGTGCTGCAGCAGCCCCCAGACATCCTGTGATGGCCACTGTCACAAGTGAAGGGACCACAACACTGAATTCCGGGGGAGAGGCAAGTATAACTCAGTTTGTTATTTTAGTGCAGACAGACCTATTAAATGGAAGTTCTCCAGTAACCAGGCAACCCTTTTAAGGGTCACTTTAGGCACAGATTTAACCATGATCAGACACACATTAGATTACTGGAAAGTCCAACTTAAACCCCCTTCCCACTGCGGGGGCGTACATTCCCGTCCTGCAGTGTTAGGGTATGTATGGAGGGAGATCTCCCTTTATACACCGCGGGCACCTGCTGTTTTTTACAGCCTACACCCGGCGGCGAGAGCTCTGATCAGCTACGCAGCTGATCAAAGCCACTAACCCTTTAAATGCGGCTGTCAATTCTGGGATGGGATCGCAGGGAGCCAGGAGCCTTCTGAAAGGCCCCAGGGCTGTCCTGGCAGAATGCCTATCAAGCCATCCCCGTGGGGTGGTTTAATAGACTACCTGCCCTATAGCACTATGATGCAATGCTATAGCATAACATCATACTGCAGGAGTAATCAAAGCATTGCAAAAAGAGAAAAAATAATTTTTTTAAAGTACGAGCTATCAAAATAACGCATTATGTACCCCTCATGATGAACGTTGTCATAAAAAAAATAAAGAACACCAGAAATGCACTTTTTTGGTCACCCTGTCTCAAATACAAAAATGCAATTAAAGTGACCAAAATGGAACCAACGGAAACTACAGGACATGACGCAAAAAGTGAGCCTGCGCACACCTATGGCGCCAGAAAACTTTTTTAAAAGTTATTGCACGCAGAATATGGCGGCAGAAAATAATTTAAAAAAATTAAATGACTGAAAAAAATAAAAAAACTATAAGTTTGATATCAAAGTAATCATACTGTCCCATAGAATAAAGTTACTATGACATTTTTGTTGCAGTTTGCGCGCCATAGAAATAAGACACAACGAAAGATGGCAGAATATCACTTTTTTTCCCCATTTCACTCCACTTACTATTTAATGTCCTGAAAAAAATTCTAACATTGAAAAATACAACTCGTCCTGCAAAAAAACAAGCCCTCATACAGCTACTTTGAGGGATGAAGAAAGGAGTTACAGTTTTAGAAAAGGGTGGGGAGGCGGGGAAACAAAAGGGGCCGTGTCATTAAGGGGTTAAACATAGATGCAAAGAATTGCCACGATTATGTACACTACCCTAAATAGCAAATTGTGGTTAACTAGTACTATTAATTCAATGCATGTTCAATAAAGTGTTACATTGTTATCAGCCAGTCTATGGCTTTTCCACCATAGATGTACAAACTGCTCCAAATTGTACTGACCAATATTAATCAGAATAGAATTATTTTTCAGAGCTCTGCTTTATTATTGCAATGTTATATAATGTAAGAGTCAATTAATATATAACCCAACATATCTATAACTTAAAACTAATTGAAAAGGAGAGTCACAAAAGTGAATATATCAAAAGGTAGTATGCCACTTATGGTGTTCTACATCTACCCGCATACCTTTATCCTATCTATAGCTACTACCTACCACCTCTCCTTTCCTCCATGGCTGTATCTTGGAAACTTTGCCACATTTGTAGTCCAGTCTCATGCCACTTTTCAAAAATAGAAGAAAAAAAAAAAGGAGTGGGTGGAGCCTACCACAACAGATTTACTATAATTTGTACAAAACACTGGCACAAATTATAGTGCAAGTCTACCCTTGCTCATAGCATGCACCAGAAATTGGGATGGGTGCTACGACAGCCAAAGCCATGGCAAACTTAATAAAAGATGGCACCTTATAAATCTTGCACATGACATGGCAGTCTAAGTAAAGCCACCCCATAGTATCTAATGTCTTTACCATCATGTGGCTAGAAAACACCAGAACAAGTAACGGAAGAGCAGCCAGAAGTGGAAAAACATAGCACTTGTATTACAGAGGTCTCTTCACATTGCAGTATCTGACCAGTGTTTTGTTTGTTTTTTTAAGCCAAAAATCAGGAATGGATTCTAAACCACAAAATATAGAAATATTAACAAAAATCCAAAAAAGGAAGGTTCTGTACGCCCCTCGGTCACTTGCCAGATGAGGAATTCAAGGTACCAAGTCCAATATATAATGGTCTCCAAACACATAATACTAATTAATGGATTCCATTGACAAGAAATTTGTCAAAGCAAAAGGTTTGTGTATAAGCGTTGTGCGCCTTACGGACTTGGAGTTTATACTCCAAAATGGGTCTTTTCAGGCACTTTTAGTTTCAATACAATCCATTTATTGTTATTATAGGTGTTTGGAGACCCTTCTATATTGGATGTATTACCTTGAATGCCTCGTGTGGCAAGTAACTGAGGGAGTACAGAGGCTTCTTTTTTGGGATTCTTGGTGGTTTCTAAGCTTTGGGGTTCCGGATGCATTATGATGGAGGATGCCGCACACCCAGATTTGGTTTCTATGCCCGGAAGTAGTTGTCCTTAGCACAACTATATAGGGTGAGCATGTCTCTGCCTGTCAATTCACCATTACAGTTTAGAAATACTATCCAAGAACAGCTCTTTAAACGGTTTCTAATTTTCTGCTTCCACTACTGATCTTGAGCTGATGAAAGATGATCGAGTATTGAAATGTGAAGGAGACTTTAGTACCAGAGTTGATATAAAATGATGTCTCTTTTGCATACTGGTACCTGTGAAAATCCTCCAAGAACAATCCTATTGGCTGGAATACCATTCTTCACTTCGTGTTCAATAATACTTTTAACTGAAAGGGAAAGAAAAGGAAATGTTAGGCCAACATGTAGAACTAAAGCGAGAACCTTCTGGAGCAGGTAGTGCGTAAAGACTTTATGAATGTTGACCCTAAAAGGAACATGCCAGACTAAACAATACACTATAATAGACCTGGGGCAAGGCATGAGGCAACGATAAATGACAGAGGTACTCTAATAGGACGCTTGAAATCCACACAGCATACACCTTCATCCTAGGCTGTTCACTAGACAGGATCTAGTATATAGGATTTGCAAAGTGTTCCCTTAATAAGTTTAAGTATACAGAAGTACAAAACATCATTTTACGTCTATCAAATAAAAGTTCTTATAAAAAAAACAAAAACTTTAATTGCATGTTACAAGTTCCACTGAATGAGATTTATAGCACTAAACTACTGCTGGCTACTTTGGCTCATTTTGTCATCTGCCCTCCCTACAGCCCATATAACCGCTTGCTGCTGTCCCTCGAGTGACACTGTGTACAACCCAGGCGGGCAAAGTTTTTATTTAAAGGTGTCAAGTTGGTTACTCCTATCCATGGGTAACAATGAGTTAATGCTATTAAATATACTCATACTGCTATCCGTAGCCTTCTTAATGCCTGCCTCGTCTTCAGGAGCATCTGGACTTAGGCCCATTAAGTCAAACCTGGAAGAAAAAGCATTTTGTAACACTAAGCGCCGTTAATCATATAGCTGGCAATACACCCAGGATGGATAGAGACTTACCACGCTGGCATCACCATCTTCATGTTCAGCGTTACAGGAATGCGGGGCCTGCATATAGTAAAATTTAGGGTTACAGCTAACCTCTACATCACCCAGATCAAAGACGAGACCTACAAGTGAATACTTACGCATGTGGACATATGTATTTCACATGAGGCAGTTTAATTGCAGACAGCGACTCGGCCCAGCCATGTCTATAGGAGGAGAGAGAAGGTTAAAGTACAGCAGAGAGAAAAAAAAAAGGGTGCGCAACTTAGGCTGGCTTCACACGGGGGAAGCACCGTCCCCATTGAAATCACTGGGAGAACATGGCAATCCCCTGCTGTGACAGCTGCAGCAGCAGATTCCTTCAGCCCTGCAGGGATGAAAGGCTGTTGCATCCAGGGGCTTCCACACGTTTTCAATGGGACCAGCTCCATTAAAAACAATGGGAGAGCACTCGATCTACTGCTGCGGCGGAGATGAAGGGAACCCCGGCAGGGATGCAAGGTTATTTCCTTGTGAAAACCCCTCACATCCAAGGGTTTTCAGAAGCCCTAGCTACATTAAAAAAAAAAAAAACCACACATCACCTAAGTGGCAGGTGTTCAAAAACTGCGCCTCCAGGAAGCACTGGCTGTGATTGGTATTTGAGTGCCGTGGCTCAGCCAATCAGAGCCAGCGTTTGATGAACCAGACACAGCCATTCAATGCGATTGCTGCAATTGGTTCATCGAGCGCTGCAGTGATTGATTGAGGCACGGCGCTTGAGAACCAATCACAGCCAGCACTTCCTGGAGGTGTGGATTTTGAACCCCTGACTAGGAAGCGCTGGGTGAAAACTACAAGCAAGTCTGCCGCAGCTGCAGAGGAGCCATGCGGCAGACCTGACAGCGCCTGTTAGGTGATGTGTTGTGGTTTGTAAGGCAAAATCTTACATCCCCGGACTCAGCTGCTTTGAGCTTATAACCTTAGCTTACAGGGCTCAAAGTAGCTGACAGATTCTGTTAATGAGGTTTTCTCAGACTTTGCAATTGATTACCTATCCTCAGTCTAGGTCATCAACAGCTAAACGGTAGGGGTCCGCTGTTTGGGATCCCTGCCCATCAGCTGATTGCTGAGCCTACTGTCAGTGCTGATGACATTGCAGTGGCCCAGTTTCGTACTACAGGCACAGCTCCAATTGAATTTAGTGGAAACTCTGCCTGCAGTACCAAACAGGGCCACTGCAACACAGACAGCGCTATCTGCTTCCAGCACTGTCCACACTCACTGCTGGGTAATCAGTTTATAGTTATGGATCCCGGGCGGCAGACCCGCTGATCAACTAGTGATCAGGATAGGACATCATCAATAGTAGAGTCCTGGAGAACTCTTAAGGTGCCTTCAGTAGCCGTCGGCTGACGGCTCATTTCCAGACCCCCTATGGATATGAACACTTGGGTGGGCCGGGCATCTGTAGGGGAGAGGAGCAAGAGGTTGGCTCCGGCAGGCGTTGAAATTCATTGTTCCGGACCCTTCTTTCCCGGCCATTAGGGCCAGTCGGTGGCCTCCATACATGTCCGAGCACCGCCTGCTCCCGCAGACGACGCTAACAAGTATGGGGGTCCTAAGAACAGAGCACCAGACAGGACAGAGCAGTGCCTGCAGAGTGCACACTGCTGGGGACCGCCCGGCCGCTGCACCACCTCCGCAGTCAGCGGCGGCGGCCCGCACACGGGAGGGTCAGCCGTTACTTACCCGGAGTCCCCCAGGCCGTGCAGGAAGATGACCTGTGGACAGAAGACATAAAGTCAGATCACACAGGACGGAGGCCGCGCAACCCTCCACACTGCCGGGATAGTAACGTGCTCACCGCCGCGGTCTCTCGCTCCCCTGCGGGTACGGTCACAGCGTCGGTGAGTAGCGGCACAGACATGTTATTTCCGCACATGCACCGGAGTGATGTCACACACCGCCCCGGTGACCTCTGACCTCCCGAGAAGAAACAATGAGCCGCAGCCGCTCAGCGGATCTAACCCCGGCGCATGTCACGTGATCGCGCCGCTCCCCGAACGTCACGGCCGCACGCAGCTATTGATTAGCGGCTACCAGACGCCATCTTACTTGTGGCGGAACAGCCCAGGTGGAGATAGCTATTACTGTCATGAATATCTATAATTACTCCCCCTCCTAAAATATACATATATATAGTGCCCACACAGCAGCCCTGAGAACAAGAGAGCCCCGGATGGACCGTGCAGCACAGTAACAGGGCCCTCTACTGTGCCCTATTCAGTGATATTTCCCCCTTTGTGCTTCCACACAATAATGCCCTTTTTCTGCCCTCACATAGAAATAATTCTCACAGTTGTGCCCCTCACAAAGTAATAACGATAATGCTCCCTTGATTGTAACAGTGCCCCCTTAAAAAGCAGCCCCCCCAAACAGTAATTACTAATGCAAAATAAAAAAAAAACAGCCCTTACACTTATCTTGGGCTCAGATGGCCGTAATTTGCTGCGTGCTGCCGCGAGATAAATGTGTGCGGCATGCAGCAAGTACGCAATGAACAATACGTGCCTGCGGCGGGCCTCCAATCCCATGAACTATTTCGGCATGTATACCCGACAAGCTAGAAGAGGCTGCAATTTATAGCAGTACAATGTAAGCCTATGGCCGCTTGCCACAGCGTATTACACGCGCAAAATATGTGTAGTATTATGCAATTACAGCCATGTAAGAGAGCCTTAATGAGCACAAAGTCCTCTGGCGCGACACAGGGACGTAATCAGAACAGCTATGTCTCAGCTTTCCTGTAGTCCGCCATTGTGAAGCAGCCCACAGCCTAAGGCCTCATGTCCACGGGCAAAATTGAATTGCGGACGATCCGCAGTTCAATATCCCTGTAAACTATCATTCGGCATCCACAGGTATATAAATACCTACTGATGTCATTTTTTTTTCCAGCCCGTGGATCGCATGCAGGGAAAAAAACGCAGCATGCTGTAATTTCTGCGGATCTGGCAGGGGCGGCTTCCATTATAGTCAGTGGAAGCCGTCCGGACCGCAGCACGCCCGTGGCTGACACTGCAGACGTGCCGCGTATCCGCGGGAAAGCAGGAGATTTAAAAAAAGAAAAAAGGCACGGCGCCCTGGCCGGCGTGCTCGGACGCATCTGCCATGCTGAAAAAAGATCTGACCACGACAGAGAAGACCCACGCTGCTTCTGGACAGGTAAGTTAAATGTATTTTTTGCCTCATTTCTGTGGGCACAGCAGGAATCCGCTGCGGGATTCTGCACTCAGAATGCGTGCATGCACGTGGACATGAGGCCTATAAGTCGGACAGTAGGGAAGGTAGCCCATGGCTCCCTACGCCACCATAAGTTTCACCTGCAACAGTTTCTGAGGGCATCAAGACAGTTTAGTGTGGGCTTTGCCCAGGAATACAAGGCAAACCCCATACTGTGGGCTCCATGCCATGGAGGGTTATTGCTGCGGAATCTGGAGTGAAACGCCTGCTCTGGATTCCGCAGCAAAAATCCAAGCGTGGACATGAGGCCTAAAGGACCCTTTTAAAACAATAGGGAAGGCATTCCGAGAGAACGCCAAAAAATAGGACATGCAGCGATTTATAACATCCCAGCATCGCTGTGAGGGGCAAAATTGTTCATGTCAAAGAATGAAGTTCCTATTCGTGCGAGTTTTATGCATCCCGCAACGCATAAAACGCTTACGAGATTCACGCTCGTGTGCCTGTAGTCTAAGGCATTTATTGAATGAACACTTAGATCATATTCAGACGACCATATGCACGTTGTGCCTGACAAACTCACTCACAACTTCTATTGACAGCATGCCCGTCCTTGCGCTCGTTCATGAAAACAGACAAGAATAGGCCATGTGGTCATTTCGGACAATTCGTGTAAAAAACTGGCCATGGGAATACGCTGGATTTATGTAATGCTTATTCAGATCTGCCAGACATGGAACTTCCTTATCTTTTTCCTTCGGGCCGGCGCATGCGCGCGGCATGCAACCGACGTGCTGTGCGCATCCGCCGGGCCGAAGAAAGAAGATCCGGCTGCAACGGAGAGAAGATGAAGCCGCGACGAAGGGAAGATCCGTAGCGTGCGAGAGGTTCTTATTTTAATCGCTCATGTCTGCGGGGCAGGAGGGACCTGCTACGGATTCTCCATGGAGAATCCGTAGCGGGCCTGATTTTCCCCGTGGACATGAGGCCTAAGACTAAAGGCCCTTTTACACGGAATGATTGCAATACTCTGCAGTGTATAATGACTTTGGCTCATGATTGCAAGTAATTTCTTTTTTCACCATGTATGTCCTTGAAAGATTCGAAATTCAAAATCCTATATTTTCAATTATCGATGCCCTGACCATAAAAGCAAACTTTTTTCAAAATTAAAGTTTTTTTTAAATTAGATTTTACAATAAGCTAACAGGAGCAAATAAACTTTTCTTAGACACAAAAAACATGTTTTTTTTAGGGCATAGGAGGATATCTGCACATGGACAAATAGAAGTTGTACTTGAGATTCTCTGGCACAACTTGGACAAGTGTTGAGAAAAGCTAAGTTTTCTTTGCACAAATATAGCCTGCACTAAGACTTGTAACTTTTGGGATTTTTGCACAACACTCCACACTTTTAGAGAAGTAGGTGGGGGCACCCACTATGTTTAGTAGAATTTACACCAGGGAACTGCCTCATAGCTGGTAAAGATTTCTTCTTCTGGCACATGATCAGCCCAAGAGACACATGTATTAAGTGGCATAAACCTCTTAACCCCTTAATGCCACAGGACGTAAAGTTACATTACTGGTTACAGTTACTGGTCTTAATAAAGCAGCCCTGTTGTGTTTGAACATAGAAGAAACCCGTGTTGTGTCCCAGTGCAGCATGGAGAGGGTCCTGGAGCCGTTTGGGGAAAGTTGGGAGGATCCCCCACCCTCATTCCATCCCATGAATTACACCTGCTGCTCTGACTGACCAGGTGAGAAGAGCTGGCTCTTTCTATAGGAGTACTAGTGAGTGATGGCTGTACGACTGGAGCAGACAAGAGGGGTAAGAACTGCGCTGCTAGTATGGCCCGGCTAGTATGGAGGAGTACTAGTGAGTGGTGGCTCTAAGACTGGAGCACACAAGAGGGGTAAGAACAGGGCAGAGACTGCTGATGGGCTTTTGCTGCTAGTATGACCCTGCTAACATGGAGGAGTTCTAGTGAGTGATGCCTGTAAGAACAGGGCGTACACTGCTGATGGGGCTGTGCTGCTAGTATGACCCTGCTAGCACGGAGGAGTACTAGTGAGTGATGGCTGTAAGACTGGAGCAGACAAGAGGGGTAATAACAGGGAAGAGACTGCTGATGTAGCTGTGCTGCTAGTATGACCCTGCTAGCACGGAGGAGTACTACCGTGTCTCCCCGAAAATAAGACAGTGTCTTATATTAATTTTTGTTCAAAAAGGTTTAACGTTTTTACATGTATAGCTGCCTGGACACTATTTAAATTGACTTTTTTAATTAACTGTTAGCAGGGCTTAGTTTTGGAGTAGGGCTTATATTTCAAGCATCCTCAAAAAGCCTGAAAAATCATTTTGCATCCTCAAAAATTCTGGAAAATCGTGCTATGTCTTATTTTCAGGGTATGTCTTATTTTCAGGGAAACGGGGTAGTGAGTGATGGCTATAAAACTGGAGCACACAAGAGGGGTAAGGCCAGTGCATAGACTGCTGATGGGTCTGTGCTGCTAGCATGTTCCTGCTAGCCCAGAGGAGTACTAGTGAGTGATGCCTTTAAGCCTGGAGCAGACAAGAGGGGTAAGACTAGTGCAGAGATGGCTGATGAGGCTGTGCTGCTAGTATGACCCTGCTAGCATGGAGGAGGTTTTTGGGTTGCTGGGATGAGTTGTTGGTTACTTATGTTGCTGTGAGAAACTGTACAGCGGGATAATATACTGTCACATACCGAGAGGAGCCTCTGCTGGACTGTAGAACTCTTAAGGCCTCATGTCCATGGCTAAATTGTAATGTAAAATCCGCAGCGTTTTTCCCGCAACGTGATCCGCGCCCCATAGGGATGCTTTGGACACCCGCAGGTAGTTAAATGCCTGCGGATGTCATTTTCCCCTGAGGCACGGATTGCTCTATTTTTAGTGCAGGTCTCCCGCGGGGACGGCTCCCGCAGGCTTCTATTAAAAGCCTATGGAAGCCGTTCGGGTCCGCGGCACACCTGCACTTGAATTTCTGCTCTCCGGCGCGGGAGACCAGGAGTTTAAAAAAAAAAAGGAGTGCCCAGCGCATCTGCCTGGTCCGAAGAAAGAAGATCCGGACGTGACAGAGGGAAGATCCGCAGCTTTCAGACAGGTAAGTTAATCTTTTTAGGCCTCATGTCCGCGGGAAAGGAGGCACCCGCTGCAGGATTCTGCATGGAGAATCCGCGGCGGGCCTGATTTTCCCCGTGGACATGAGGCCTAATGATATGGGAACACTGGAAATGCTACGGATTCCCCATTGCAGAGTTTGGTGGGAAGAATCTGCAGCATTTCACAGAACCAGGAATGTGGATGAGACTTCAGGATACCTCGTCCACACATTGGAAACCTTAATTTCACTTATTCGGTTTTATGCCAGTAATTGGCATAATTTATGGTATACGTGTGAAATTCTGGTGCATGGATGGGCAGAGAAAGATGTGGCATATCCAATAATATGCCACTTAATAAATTTCAAGCATTTTGCTCCAAGGTTTGTAACAAATTCCAGTATTGGTAAATTTTTACCCCATAACTTTGCTTTGCTAGCAACATAGCTGTGTGATGTGGAGGCTTTATGGCTTTGCTTGGAATGTAAAACAGCCGTTGCACTTTCTTGTTTTAATTTTCTTAAATTGTGCAGTATAAGTGCTAACGGTACTGGTGTATCTTGTCTCCACCACAAGTCTGGGTGGAGACCTAGTGCTGGGCTGTACCCGCCCAATGTATGCACAGAAGTTAGTGATTGTCTGCCTGGTATAGAGATTTGCCTTGTATGGAGGGTTAGGGTTAGTTCCAGTGTTAGGCTTACATTGTTAGGTGTAAACAGCTAATAATGTAAGCCTAACACTGAAACTAACCCTAACACTCCATACAAGTCAAACCTCTGTCCCAGGCAGCCTACCACCATGTTGGGCAACATCTGTTGTCCATGGCTGTGCAACAGGGAGAGGAGCATACTCGCAGCTATCCCTCCGCAGGGGGGCCAGTAGCAGAGATGAGAGTATGGTGGGGAGAGCGGCGGGGACTCCAGTGACAGCGTTCCTGGCTGCAGCGTGCATCGGGGGAACGGGAGGCCATATTGACAGTGCGGCATGGAGTGGAGCCTGGAGAACATTTACAGTGGTCCCCGACTGCAGCGGCTGACGGACGGGACTGGAGGTGCTGCCGAGGAGAGTAGCGGGGAGCTCAGTGACAGCATTCACAGCTTAAGCAGCGGTGAGCTACGTGACAGCAGTCCCGGCATCAGTAGCGGGCGCAGGCAGCACAGGAGCAGTGTCCTCCCTGCCGCAGTACTATCCAGTCGAAAGCTAGAAGTGTGACAGGAGCGTTCCTTCCTGCTAAGTGCTTTCACACCCCTAGCTTCCGGTGTCAACAAGGTACAACAGTACTAGTGCTAACTTTATTCTGCAGGGTAAGATTAGGTTGATAACATATTTATTTTTGCTGAATTATTCAAAGGGTTCGTCCAGTTGTAAACTACGGACTGTCCTCCACATAGTGCATCAATAGTAGATTGGCAGAGGTTTGTCACCCAGGACTCCCACCAACCAACTGTTCACTTGGCTGGTGTGCTTGTGCGCTGAGCTGATTTCTGCAGTAAGCAAACAGCTCTGTTCTCCCTGCAGTGACCTGCAAGATTCTATTCACTTTAATGGGAACTTGGCCTGCAATACCAGGCCTGGCCACTGCAGCGAGAACAGAGCTGTCTGTTCCCGCAGAAATCAGACAGACAGCAGAATGGGGGCAAATCCGCGAGTGTGAATGAACCTGAACTCCTTAATTACCAAAGCAGTCATCTCCCACTTCTTACATAGCCAACTTTGGTACTTTTTTCAGACAACCATAAAAAGCTTTTTATTTTGCTTTTTAAATTCTACATTACCAGGTGGCAATAATGTGTTTATTTTAGGGCTCGGTACAATTACAGTGATGCCAACTACGTATACCCTTTTTCTTTGTTCTTCTATTGCGCAATAACACAGCACTGCTTGTCACTTTCTTTTTTTTAAAGGAAACCGGTCTTGTCCCCACAGCACCATAAACTAAGTTATGTCGCTGTTAGGACACGTGACACGGAGCCAAGTGAAATATTTTTTAGACACTCCCGCGATGCCCCCTCTGAAGACTACTCGAAATTCTGATTTTTCTGAGTCCTGTGCATGCACACTCCCGTACATGTCTATTGGAGAGCATGTGTATGGGACTCCTCACTGGATCATGGAAATCGGTGAGCATAAAAAATGCATCACCTGACTCCCTGTAAAGTCTCCTAATGGTGCGGTGGGGACGTGACGGGTTCCCTGTATATTCCTGCTCACCATGCGTAAAATATGTATTACAAAAATAATGAACCCTTCTCCAGGTTCATGCAGCTGCAGCGTTGCATCCTTTAGTCTTCCTCTAATGCAGTGTGGACAGGCTGCAGTCGGCCTGTGTATGGAACGTCACAGGCAGCTGCTGCCAATTAGACCTCAGCATTTGGGGACTGAGGTCTCTGATTAGCTGCAGCAGTCTGATGTTCTGTAAACGGGCTGACTATAGACTGTCAACACAGACCCTGTGCAGAGGGGAGTATTTGATCTGCATTTCTTTTTATTTTAGGCATGGTGAGCTAGAATTAAAAAACAAAAAACCTCTGCTAACCCCTTTAATAGGGGAGGGAAGAGAGACAGGTACTTCATGCAAATCTGTGCAGTACCTCATTGTAGTTCTACATGCACATTTTGCCCACTAGCTAAATCTGCATGCGGATCCGCTGCAAAGACAATGGCAGATTAGCCACGGATTTCTGCTGCGATTTGAGAGGTGGATTCCATGTGGAAACTTTTGCAGTGGAATCCGCCGTGTGCTTTCCAATGTTGCTGATTTGTTGCTTATTTTGTAGCATATTTTGGTTTTGCATAGTTCTCTGCGGTGAGCCTATCTGACAGATTCTCCACTCGTGGATGCCACGGCTGCGCTTTCCATAGCAACGCGTTCACTGTGTTACCCGCGGCTGGATTATCACCGCAGGTAACGCAATGAACAATCGGACAGGCAGCCTACTGTGGATGTGTACAGAAATCTTTAACAAAATTACCAAATCAGTGATACGTGAATGCACCATTAGGGGTACATTCACACGTAGCCAAATTAGTGCAGACTTTCCACAGCAGAAAATCCACATCAAATTCTGCACCACTGACAGATTTTGATGCAGATCTGCAGCAGACTTAACTACTTCAATTGAGGTTCGGCAATCAACAGGTCAGCAGGGATCCCAAGCAGCAGATCCCAACTAATCAAGTATTGATAAACTGTGGATAGACCATCAAAAGTGGTATTCACATCTTTGCTTTGCATGGCCAAAATGTGAAAACATGGAAGCTTTGTTCTGAGCACCAGTTAAAAAGCAGAACTAGGCGCTCAATGCTGGCTGTATTTATAGATCTCATTGAAGTGAATGGTGGCTAAGCAAACGTCACAGCCCAGCACTACACTGTTATCAAAATTTTGGGAGTAATGGAAACAGCATAGTGCACTGTTATGCTGTATCAGTAGCTTCCTTTTTCTTCAATGAGAGCTACAGAATCAGCCCTGTACTAAACTCTCGACTCTATCCCTAGGCTCTATATTGGTGGCCGGTAGCCATGGCAGTGGTTTACTTTGAGTACTTGCCTAGCACTAAATGACAATATACCTTCACACCATCATTCATCTTACAGAAACTTGCTTTGAAGACTGCCAGAGTATATGTCCTCATCTCAGAGCCAAAAGGCCCCGAATATAAAGTAAGAATCAGGTCACAGGCTACTACTGAAGGTATGTACAGGTGGAATTAAAAACTGCACACATTGTAGTAAACAATAGGTCTTTACTTGGCAGCTAAATCAATGGTACAGTCACTAACTGTGCACAGTTACAAATACTTAGACAATGCTGGCCGAACTAAACATTGTCTCTGATAAGCTTTGCAAGAACAAAAAGTCTCTTAAACTACGGAACGGCCTCTGTCTCGGGTGGAGCTGGAACGGCCTCTGTCTCGGGTGGAGCTGGAACGGCCTCTGTCTCGGGTGGAGCTGGAACGGCCTCTGTCTCGGGTGGAGCTGGAACGGCCTCTGTCTCGGGTGGAGCTGGAACGGCCTCTGTCTCGGGTGGAGCTGGAACGGCCTCTGTCTCGGGTGGAGCTGGAACGGCCTCTGTCTCGGGTGGAGCTGGAACGGCCTCTGTCTCGGGTGGAGCTGGAACGGCCTCTGTCTCGGGTGGAGCTGGAACGGCCTCTGTCTCGGGTGGAGCTGGAACGGCCTCTGTCTCGGGTGGAGCTGGAACGGCCTCTGTCTCGGGTGGAGCTGGAACGGCCTCTGTCTCGGGTGGAGCTGGAACGGCCTCTGTCTCGGGTGGAGCGGGAACGGCCTCTGTCCCGGGTGGAGCGGGAACGGCCTCTGTCCCGGGAGGAGCGGGAACGGCCTCTGTCCCGGGTGGAGCGGGAACGGCCTCTGTCCCGGGTGGATCGGGAACGGCCTCTGTCCCGGGTGGAGCGGGAACGGCCTCTGTCCCGGGTGGAGCGGGAACGGCCTCTGTCCCGGGTGGAGCGGGAACGGCCTCTGTCCCGGGTGGAGCGGGAACGGCCTCTGTCCCGGGTGGAGCGGGAACGGCCTCTGTCCCGGGTGGAGCGGGAACGGCCTCTGTCCCGGGTGGAGCGGGAACGGCCTCTGTCCCGGGTGGAGCGGGAACGGCCTCTGTCCCGGGTGGAGCTGGAACGGCCTCTGTCCCGGGTGGAGCTGGAACGGCCTCTGTCCCGGGTGGAGCTGGAACGGCCTCTGTCCCGGGTGGAGCTGGAACGGCCTCTGTCCCGGGTGGAGCTGGAACGGCCTCTGTCCCGGGTGGAGCTGGAACGGCCTCTGTCCCGGGTGGAGCTGGAACGGCCTCTGTCCCGGGTGGAGCTGGAACGGCCTCTGTCCCGGGTGGAGCTGGAACGGCCTCTGTCCCGGGTGGAGCTGGAACGGCCTCTGTCCCGGGTGGAGCTGGTGGCGGCCAGTACTATGATTGGAAAGAGAAAGAGGAAAGTGAGCATAGTAAATAATTTTTTTTTTAAAAAAGGTCTGTCCCGCGTAGGGCCTCTCGGCCGGTCTGTCCCGCGTAGGGCCTCTCGGCCGGTCTGTCCCGCGTAGGGCCTCTCGGCCGGTCTGTCCCGCGTAGGGCCTCTCGGCCGGTCTGTCCCGCGTAGGGCCTCTCGGCCGGTCTGTCCCGCGTAGGGCCAATGAACAATCGGACAGGCAGCCTACTGTGGATGTGTACAGAAATCTTTAACAAAATTACCAAATCAGTGATACGTGAATGCACCATTAGGGGTACATTCACACGTAGCCAAATTAGTGCAGACTTTCCACAGCAGAAAATCCACATCAAATTCTGCACCACTGACAGATTTTGATGCAGATCTGCAGCAGACTTAACTACTTCAATTGAGGTTCGGCAATCAACAGGTCAGCAGGGATCCCAAGCAGCAGATCCCAACTAATCAAGTATTGATAAACTGTGGATAGACCATCAAAAGTGGTATTCACATCTTTGCTTTGCATGGCCAAAATGTGAAAACATGGAAGCTTTGTTCTGAGCACCAGTTAAAAAGCAGAACTAGGCGCTCAATGCTGGCTGTATTTATAGATCTCATTGAAGTGAATGGTGGCTAAGCAAACGTCACAGCCCAGCACTACACTGTTATCAAAATTTTGGGAGTAATGGAAACAGCATAGTGCACTGTTATGCTGTATCAGTAGCTTCCTTTTTCTTCAATGAGAGCTACAGAATCAGCCCTGTACTAAACTCTCGACTCTATCCCTAGGCTCTATATTGGTGGCCGGTAGCCATGGCAGTGGTTTACTTTGAGTACTTGCCTAGCACTAAATGACAATATACCTTCACACCATCATTCATCTTACAGAAACTTGCTTTGAAGACTGCCAGAGTATATGTCCTCATCTCAGAGCCAAAAGGCCCCGAATATAAAGTAAGAATCAGGTCACAGGCTACTACTGAAGGTATGTACAGGTGGAATTAAAAACTGCACACATTGTAGTAAACAATAGGTCTTTACTTGGCAGCTAAATCAATGGTACAGTCACTAACTGTGCACAGTTACAAATACTTAGACAATGCTGGCCGAACTAAACATTGTCTCTGATAAGCTTTGCAAGAACAAAAAGTCTCTTAAACTACGGAACGGCCTCTGTCTCGGGTGGAGCTGGAACGGCCTCTGTCTCGGGTGGAGCTGGAACGGCCTCTGTCTCGGGTGGAGCTGGAACGGCCTCTGTCTCGGGTGGAGCTGGAACGGCCTCTGTCTCGGGTGGAGCTGGAACGGCCTCTGTCTCGGGTGGAGCTGGAACGGCCTCTGTCTCGGGTGGAGCTGGAACGGCCTCTGTCTCGGGTGGAGCTGGAACGGCCTCTGTCTCGGGTGGAGCTGGAACGGCCTCTGTCTCGGGTGGAGCGGGAACGGCCTCTGTCTCGGGTGGAGCGGGAACGGCCTCTGTCTCGGGTGGAGCTGGAACGGCCTCTGTCTCGGGTGGAGCTGGAACGGCCTCTGTCTCGGGTGGAGCGGGAACGGCCTCTGTCTCGGGTGGAGCGGGAACGGCCTCTGTCCCGGGTGGAGCGGGAACGGCCTCTGTCCCGGGTGGAGCGGGAACGGCCTCTGTCCCGGGTGGAGCGGGAACGGCCTCTGTCCCGGGTGGAGCGGGAACGGCCTCTGTCCCGGGTGGAGCGGGAACGGCCTCTGTCCCGGGTGGATCGGGAACGGCCTCTGTCCCGGGTGGATCGGGAACGGCCTCTGTCCCGGGTGGATCGGGAACGGCCTCTGTCCCGGGTGGATCGGGAACGGCCTCTGTCCCGGGTGGATCGGGAACGGCCTCTGTCCCGGGTGGAGCGGGAACGGCCTCTGTCCCGGGTGGAGCGGGAACGGCCTCTGTCCCGGGTGGAGCGGGAACGGCCTCTGTCCCGGGTGGAGCTGGAACGGCCTCTGTCCCGGGTGGAGCTGGAACGGCCTCTGTCCCGGGTGGAGCTGGAACGGCCTCTGTCCCGGGTGGAGCTGGAACGGCCTCTGTCCCGGGTGGAGCTGGAACGGCCTCTGTCCCGGGTGGAGCTGGAACGGCCTCTGTCCCGGGTGGAGCTGGAACGGCCTCTGTCCCGGGTGGAGCTGGTGGCGGCCAGTACTATGATTGGAAAGAGAAAGAGGAAAGTGAGCATAGTAAATAATTTTTTTTTTAAAAAAGGTCTGTCCCGCGTAGGGCCTCTCGGCCGGTCTGTCCCGCGTAGGGCCTCTCGGCCGGTCTGTCCCGCGTAGGGCCTCTCGGCCGGTCTGTCCCGCGTAGGGCCTCTCGGCCGGTCTGTCCCGCGTAGGGCCTCTCGGCCGGTCTGTCCCGCGTAGGGCCTCTCGGCCGGTCTGTCCCGCGTAGGGCCTCTCGGCCGGTCTGTCCCGCGTAGGGCCTCTCGGCCGGTCTGTCCCGCGTAGGGCCTCTCGGCCGGTCTGTCCCGCGTAGGGCCTCTCGGCCGGTCTGTCCCGCGTAGGGCCTCTCGGCCGGTCTGTCCCGCGTAGGGCCTCTCGGCCGGTCTGTCCCGCGTAGGGCCTCTCGGCCGGTCTGTCCCGCGTAGGGCCTCTCGGCCGGTCTGTCCCGCGTAGGGCCTCTCGGCCGGTCTGTCCCGCGTAGGGCCTCTCGGCCGGTCTGTCCCGCGTAGGGCCTCTCGGCCGGTCTGTCCCGCGTAGGGCCTCTCGGCCGGTCTGTCCCGCGTAGGGCGCTCGAGATGCTCGTCTCGATTAAACGAACACTGACCATTGAATTCAATGGAGCCGGCAATACAGCCGGCTCTATTGAAAGCAATGGGCTGCCGGCGAGCGCGGGATGAATTTTCGGGAAGGGCTTCAAAATATAAACCCTTACCTGAAAATTATCCTAAAATGTGTAAAAATAAAAAATAAAAATGTCAGCATAAAGATCGTTCTCCTCTGCCATAGCTGTAACAGCTTTGGCAGAGAAGAACGATGTTAGCCCATTGAATTCAATGGAGCCAGCAATATAGCCGGCTCCATTGAAAGCAATGGGCTGTAAGCGAGCGCTGGATGAATTTTCGGGAAGGGCTTAAAAATATAAGCCCTTACCTGAAAATCATCCTAAAAAGTGTAAAAATAAAAGAATAATGTATACTCACCTTTCCGCTGCAGCCGGAGTTCAGCTGCATCTGGCCGGCAGCTCTCCTGAACTGCTCTCTGTAGTATTCAGCAGCCGGGGATTTAAAATCCCCGCCTGCTGAATGAGCTGCCTCTGATTGGCCACAGCCTCCCCAATCAGAGGCAGCTCTCACTCACACCCATTCATGAATTCATGAATGGGTGAGTGCTGCCTCTGATTGGCTCAGCGCAGGGACCAATCAGGGGCAGCTCTCAGCTGTCAATCAGAAGCAGCACTCACTCACCCATTCATGAATGGGTATTTTTTATTTTTACTCATTTTAGGATGATTTTCAGGTAAGGGCTTATATTTTGAAGCCCTTCCCGAAAATTCATCCCGCGCTCGCCGGCAGCCCATTGCTTTCAATGAAGCCGGCTGTATTGCCAGCTCCATTGAATTCAATGGGCTAACATCGTTTTTCTCTGCCACAGCTGTTATAGCTGCGGCAGAGGAGAACAATCTTTATGCTGACAGTGCGGGGGGGGGGGGCACTCTTGCCGCTATTGTGGCTTAATAGTGGGACCTGGGAACTTGAGATGCAGCCCAACATGTAGCCCCTAAACTGCCCTATCCGTTTGTGTCGTTCCCATCACTTTCGTGAATTTCTCAGATTTTCACAAATGAAAACCTTAGCGAGCATCGGCGATATACAAAAATGCTTGAGTCGCCCATTGACTTTAATGGGGTTCGTTTCTTGAAACGAACCCTCAAGCATCGCGCGAAGTTCGACTCGAGTAACGAGCACTCGAGCATTTGGGTGCTCGCTCATCTCTACCCTTTACGCTATATACTGTAAGTTTATGTCATGGCAGCATTATACTTAATGGACAGGATGTATAGTTAAGTCATGTACATAGTGTTTGTTTAGAAGCTGAGCAAAGCACAGTCTTGCAGCGGGATACAAATTCTACCGATAATCAGCCTCCTACAACACACGAAATCAATGAACATTGAACTCTGCTTTTAGCCCCCAGCATGCCACCAACATTTTTTTGCATTTTTTTCCCCCACTCTTTTGTCACATCCTCCCTCCTCTCCTGTCGGCTGCAGTAGTGGAACCTTGTTGGCACATGTGCACTGTGCAAATTCAGAAATGAAAGCTTAAATTAATGAATGTTGATTTTTTTTTTTTAGATTAACACTATGGAGGGCAGGAAAAAAGCACCCAGTTTTTGTCAATTATTCATGAATTTGTGGACGGTTGGCAGCCCTGAATTTGGGTGACTTGACAGATTTGTTGTAACGGGGCACATTACTCTGCATATCATATGGAAGGATGAGCACATAAAGCACTTCTTATACATACAGCGCCATGAACTCTAGACAGGAAAGAAATTTTGGCAGCTTACCTTATTTGTTGCCGTTTTCTACTTCAGACTTCTTCCATTCAAATACTATGTAGGTATATACAATATATGAACAACCTGCAACACTGATATGAAGTATTCTCTGTATTGCTGTAATCCTTTCTACTGTGTCACAGCAATTATATTTATTTATTCCTTCGATATATGTGAGAGGTTTTTAACTTTTCACTATATTTTATTGAAAAAGACGTGATTAAACTTTTTTTTAGTCCCATTGAGGGAATTGAACATGTGATTGCTTACAGAATGCACTGCAATACTTCTTATTATTGTACCTTGTCACTGTTGAAACTTAAAGAGGGCCTTAATACACACCAGTTCCAGTAGTTTTAACTATAGGCATCCCTATAGGCAATCCTATGGTTGTGTTGCTGGGAGGGATGGAGGGATTCCCTCTAACGGCTTAGATGCCTTGTTCAGCATTGAGTGTGAAATTTAAGTTAAGCAGCTGGCATCTGATCACTGAAGATGAAGGGTTGTCTGCTGTGTAACACATTAGCCTCCCTCCATGCTTGGAGCGGGCTTAGCCCCCATACAAGTACAACCTTTGTTATGAAGGGGTTAATGAAATAACAAGCATTTTAATTTCCAGAGATGTAATTTCTACCAATATCTATAATAAAGCCCCAATGACCCGTATGTCATCACTACAAGCACTTCAGTCATTGAGGAATAACAGTAACTACTTACACCAACAAATAGTCTCTTGTGGACTGACTGCTCCTAACGGCGCCCACACGCTGGCGTTTTTTTTTAACACTGCATTTTTAGCGCAAATTTCAATAGAACTCTCTAATGTTAAAACCGCATCCCACGTTTGTGCTTTGCGATTTGCGTGCGATGCGTTTTTAGCATTAGAAAGTCCCATTGACATTCGTATAAAAAAAACTGCAGCGTTAAAAAAACACGCAAGTGTGTGGGAGCCTATTCTAGAACCATTTCCTTAGATGAACATGAAGTGGATAAGGGTCCTCAAGGAATACCATATAGGCCAAGTATCTCAGTAGGAAATCGGCTCTTGTGCATCGGCCCATATCAGGAAAGTACAACAATGTCATATTTCTATATTTAAGGATTTTCTGGTTCAGTGACGTTTTTCATGTTTTCTTTCTGTCCTCTGGATAGGTGATAACTGATAGATCGGTGAGGGTCCGACTGCCGGCATCCCTGCCAATCACCAGAATGGTAGTCCTGAAGTTGGCAGAATTAATTGAGTGGTGGCCGTACATACACGCTGCTGCTCCATTTATTGCAGTACGACTGCTAAAGGTGGCCATTTGAAGTTCACTAAGCCACCACTCCATTTATTTTGGGAACCTCAGGACCCCTATTCTAGCGATTAATGGAGGTCTCAGCAGTAGGACCCCACCGATCTATCAATTTTGAAAACATTTTACTGAAACCAGAAAACTTTTAACTCTATTCCTTCACATCTCAATGGCTATTCAGTGTGTGTGTGTATACATATATAATAGTCACACCAATATACTACATGTAGAATAATCGTCCGACTCCTCCTACAGCATTAGGGTGCATCACACGGGGCAAGAATGATTTTCGGTGTGGACTTTATGCCAGGTGAATCAGCAGCATTTACAATATAAGCCATGTGGATGACATTTTAAAAAATCTCCCCCACAGAGTGCAGACGATCTCCCCGAGGGATACGCTGTGGACTTTATAGCCGCAGCAGGTTAACTATGTGCTGCAGATTTCACCTTTTTGAATCCAAAGTGTGAAATCTGCGGCAAGTCCACCCAAAATGCAAGACAAAATCTATAACATTAAACCGTGAATTAAATGACTGCTAATCTTTGTGTGACTTGGTTGCTTACGACTTCAGGTGATCCCCTCGCTGGCGCTCCTTGAGGCTGACGCTGCGGCCGGCACTGGCTTCCCCGCAGACAGCTGCAGATCACTGGTCCTATCAGGTAATAATCCAGTCCTTTATGTCTGTTCCTGCTGTCCTCTAATCCAATGTATTTGGCCCCTAGATGGGTCTCCGCTGCGCTCTTTGTCTGCCTGGTCTTTGCTACAGGATAGATTTCCTTGGACTCTCCGAAGGACTTGCTGTTGCCTCTTCTTTCTTCTCCATCTGACACTGTCACCATTTCTCCCCTTCTGTCTTCTCCAGCTGTTTCCAATCAAGTTCTCATCTGGCTTCAAGATGGCGTCTGACTGACCAACTGCCACTTTTCCTTCTGGAAGCTCCACCCACTTCAGGCTCCGCCCACTTCACTGCACTACACAGAGGATAACTGTTATGTCTTGTCTCACAAGAACTAAATTAAAGGGCCCAGATCGCTCCATTACAATAATAAAAAATTAATATAGGAATGTAAATGATGATAATCCGAGGTAGGTTGGCCTCACACAACACATTTTTCATGCATTTTATGTATATGATAAATGATGATGATTAGCACTAGTTATACTTGTACAACGCGCTTATGTAATAAAAAAACACGTTTTAAATCTGTTTTTTCAATCTTTTTTGCCTTGCATTCTATAAGTTAAACACTCCCCACAGTGAGATCTCCGCTTTAGGGCTCATTCACACGGGCGGATGCTATTTTAGCCTGTATGTAATTCGTGCATTTTTCACTCACGCTAAAAAAAAAAGGCCCAACTGATGTCCGCTTTTCTTCACACTGTCTTCTGGTGTAAACGCAGTGAATACGCATGTATCAGCCATAGCGTACTTTTTTTTTCACGATTCTATAGATTTGAATGTGCAATTTTGGTCTGTAAATATGAACCAAAATAAGTCGTGCTGCAATTTTTTATTTGTGTAAGAAAAATTTTGAGGAACATTTTGTTTTCCTACACAAAGCCAAAGGCTCATATGTGTCAGAATGATAAATGCTCACACAAATGACCCCATTTTGAAAACTAACCCCCTGAACGAATTTAACTATGGCTGCATTGCATATTTTGACCCCGTAGTTTTTGAATGAATCTAAGCAAAGTTGAAGGCAAAAATGGTGATTTTCATTTTTTTGACAATTGTGTCATTTTAAAAACAGTTTTTTTTGTACAGCACACATATGACTTGCGCCCCAAAATGGACCCCCTGTTTGTCCTGTGTTCAGAAACATACCCATTGTAGCCCTAATCGGCTTACTGGACACATGGCTAGGACTGTTATGGAGGGGACACCCTTTGTCTTTCAGGGCACAAATGAATAAATTTCATGCCCCATTGCACACTTCTAGAGCCACCAAGCTGCCAAACGATAGAATGCCCCCTACAAGTGTCCCCATTTTGAAATCTAAACCCCTTAGCACAATTATCTAGGTGTGTACTAAGCATTCTGACTCTATAGTTTTTTGCAAAAATGATTGCAAAGCAAGTTAAAAATAAATAAAATTTCACTTTTTCACAAATGTCACTTTCATGACAGTTTTCTTTGTTTCAAGTAGGAAAAACAGGGGAGACCCTCCCCCCTAGCTTTATAGCACTAGTCCATCTGTATTCAACAATATCCCCATTGTAGCCCCAATCTGCTTACAGGAAGCATGGCTCAGCCCATAATGAAGGAAGCACCCATTAGCTTTCAGGGCACAACTGAATAAATTCTAGGCTCCATTGCAAGCTAGTACAGAAAATTGTTTTTGACTCCCCAGAAAGAATCAGCGGAGAAGCCCGTGACTGAAGATCGCATAGGGGAACATCGCCGGAGGCCTCGGGTAAGAAGTTTTACATCCATGTGTCTGGGCTTTATTCTACAGGGCCATGAAAACATGTTAGCCCTGTAAAATAAAGCTGCGGCATCAAGGAGTGTGACAGCTCCTTGCTATTGGCTACCGGAAGCTGTGATGTGGTCTCTGATCCACGTAATCATTGTTATTTAATGCATAACGTCAATCACGTAAAAGTTTAAAAAAAAACTCAAAAAGTTATCTGATCAGTTCATATTTTGGCCAAGACACTTAAAGGGGTTTTGTCGTTAGAAAAAATAATTAATACCTGTTCCTCCCCAGGCAGTCTTCTTACCGCATCTTCACTTCACCGACCTTCTCCTACATTCTCCAGTCCCCTGGGTCACCTCACCTCCAGCCAGCCGGATCCTGTTCCTCCTGTTTTGGAGTATCCATTCTTGAAAGTCACCTTCCAGCAGGTCAGTGTACGTTACACTACTAGTGCCATAGTGTTGATGCCCAGCAGGTAATGCCGGGCTATTCCCAAGATGATTTTCAGGTAAGGGCTTATATTTTGAAGCCCTTCCCGAAAATTCATCCCGCGCTCGCCGGCAGCCCATTGCTTTCAATGGAGCTGGCTGTAATGCCGGCTCCATTGAATTTAATGGACTAACATCGTTCTTCTCTGCCACAGCTGTTACAGCTGTGGCAGAGGAGAACGATCTTTATGCTGACAGTGTGGGGGGAGGCCCACTCTTGCCGCTATTGTGGCTTAATAGTGGGACCTGGGAACTTGAGATGCAGCCCAACATGTAGCCCCTCACCTGCCCATTTACGTTTCTGTGTCGTTCCCATCGCTTTCGTGAATTTCCCAGATTTTCACAAATGAAAACCTTAGCGAGCATCGGCGATATACAAAAATGCTTGAGTCGCCCATTGACTTCAATGGGGTTCGTTACTCGAAACAAACCCTCGAGCATCGCGGGAAGTTCGACTCGAGTAACGAGCACTCGAGCATTTGGGTGCTCGCTCATCTCTACCCTTTACGCTATATACTGTAAGTTTATGTCATGGCAGCATTATACTTAATGCACAGGATGTATAGTTAAGTCATGTACATAGTGTTTGTTTAGAAGCTGAGCAAAGCACTGCCTTGCAGCGGGATACAAATTCTACCGATAATCAGCCTCCTACAACACACGAAATCAATGAACATTGAACTCTGCTTTTAGCCCCCAGCATGCCACCATTAATGTAGATCGCAGCATGTAAAGGATCCACAGAGGGAGGGCGCACCCTTTATAATGTCATCGGACACTCGCGATGTAATCGTTGAGGTCCGATGGGTTGTCATGATAACAGGATGCCAGACAATGGTGTCCCGGCTTGCTATTGCCTATGATCACTATTACAAGCGATAAAGCATTGCAGTACAGAAGTTGCTATTATTTAAGTCTCCAGAGGGGATATAGAAGTGTAAAAAATGAAAAAAACATGTAAAGCAAAAATGGCCCCAAAAATTTTTTTGCATTTTTTTCCCCCCACTCTTTTGTCACATCCTCCCTCCTCTCCTGTCGGCTGCAGTAGTGAAACCTTGTTGGCACATGTGCACTGTGCAAATTCAGAAATGAAAGCTTAAATTAATGAATGTTGATTTTTATTTTTTTTTTTAGATTAATACTACGGAGGGCAGAAAAAAAGCACCCAGTTTTTGTCAATTATTCATGAATTTATGGACGGTTGGCAGCCCTGAATTTGGGTGAGTTGACAGGTTTGTTGTAATGGAGCACATTACTCTGCATATCATATGGAAGGATGAGCACATAAAGCGCTTCTTATACATACAGCGCCATGAACTCTAGACAGGAAAGAAATTTTGGCAGCTTACCTTATTTGTTGCCGTTTTCTACTTCAGACTTCTTCCATTCAAATACTATGTAGGTATGTACAATATATGAACAACCTGCAACACTGATATGAAGTATTCTCTATTTCTGTAATCCTTTCTACTGTGTCACAGCAATTATATTTATTTATTCCTTCGATATATGTGAGAGGTTTTTAACTTTTCACTATAATTTATTGAAAAAGACGTGATTAAACTTTTTTTAGTCCCATTGAGGGAATTGAACATGTGATTGCTTACAGAATGCACTGCAATACTTCTTATTATTGTACCTTGTCACTGTTGAAACTTAAAGAGGGCCTTAATACACACCAGTTCCTGTAGTTTTAATTATAGGCATGCCTATAGGCAATCCTATGGTTGTGTTGCTGGGAGGGATGGAGGGATTCCCTCTAACGGCTTAGATGCCTTGTTCAGCATTGAGTGTGAAATTTAAGTTAAGCAGCTGGCATCTGATTACTGAAGATGGAGGGTTGTCTGCTGTGTAACACATTAGCCTCCCTCCATGCTTGGAGCGGGCTTAGCCCCCATACAAGTACAACCTTTGTTATGAAGGGGTTAATGAAATAACAAGCATTTTAATTTCCAGAGATGTAATTTCTACCAATATCTATGGTAAAGCCCCAATGACCCGTATGTCATCACTACAAGCACTTCAGTCATTGAGGAATAACAGTAACTACTTACACCAACAAATAGTCTCTTGTGGACTGACTGCTCCTAACGGCGCCCACACGCTTGCGGTTTTTTTTAACACTGCAGTTTTAGCGCAAATTTCAATAGAACTCTCTAATGTTAAAACTGCATCCCACGTTTGTGCTTTGCGGTTTGTGTGCGATGCGTTTTTAGCATTAGAAAGTCCCATTGACATTTGTATAAAAAAAACTGCAGCGTTAAAAAAAACACGCAAGTGTGTGGGAGCCTATTCTAGAACCATTTCCTTAGATGAACATGAAGTGGATAAGGGTCCTCAATGAATACCATATAGGCCAAATATCTCAGTAGGAAATCGTTTCTTGTGTATCGGCCCATTTCAGGAAAGTACAACAATGTCATATTTCTATATTAAAGGGTTTTCTGGTTCGGTGACGTTTTTCATGTTTTCTTTCTGTCCTCTGGATAGGTGATAACTGATAGATCGGTGAAGGTCCGACTGCCGGCATCCCCACCAATCACCAGAATGGGAGTCCTGAAGTTGGCAGAATTAATTGAGTGGTGGCCGTACATACACGCTGCTGCTCCATTTATTGCAGTAGGACTGGTGGCCATTTGAAGTTCACTAAGCCACCACTCCATTTATTTTGGGAACCTCAGGACCCCTATTCTAGCGATTAATGGAGGTCTCAGCAGTAGGACCCCACCGATCTATCAGTTTTGAAAACATTTTACTGAAACCAGAAAACTTTTAACTCTATTCCTTCACATCTCAATGGCTATTCAGTGTGTGTGTATACATATATTATTGTTCTGTATATAATAGTCACATAGGCATATAGAGCATTAGGGTGCGTCTCACGGAGCAAGAATGATTTTCGGTGTGCACTTCATGCAAGGGGAATCAGCAGCATTTACAATATAAGCCATGTAGATGACATTTTAACAAATCTCCCCCACAGAGTGCAGACGATCTCCCCGAGGGATACGCTGTGGACTTTATAGCCGCAGCAGGTTAACTATGTGCTGCAGATTTCACCTTTTTGAATCCAAAGTGTGAAATCTGCGGCAAGTCCACCCAAAATGCAAGACAAAATCTATAACAATAAACTTTGAATTAAATGACTGCTAATCTTTGTGTGACTTGGTTGCTTACGGCTCCAGCTGACCCCCTCGCTGGCGCTCCTTGAGGCTGACGCTGCGGCCGGCACTGGCTTCCCCGCGGACAGCTGCAGATCACTGGTCCTATCAGGTAATAATCCAGTCCTTAATGTCTGTTCCTGCTGTCCTCTAATCCAATGTATTTGACCCCTAGATGGGTCTCCGCTGCGCTCTTTGTCTGCCTGGTCTTTGCTACAGGATAGATCTCCTTGGACTCTCCGAAGGACTTGCTGTTGCCTCTTCTTTCTTCTCCATCTGACACTGTCACCATTTCTCCCCTTCTGTCTTCTCCAGCTGTTTCCAATCAAGTTCTCATCTGGCTTCAAGATGGCGTCTGACTGACCAACTGCCACTTTTCCTTCTGGAAGCTCCACCCACTTCAGGCTCCGCCCACTTCACTGCACTACACAGAGGATAACTGTTATGTCTTGTCTCACAAGAACTAAATTAAAGGGCCCAGATCGCTCCATTACAATAATAAAAAATTAATATAGGAATGTAAATGATGATAATCCGAGGTAGGTTGGCCTCACACAGCACATTTTTTCATGCATTTTATGTATATGATAAATGATGATGATTAGCACTAGTTATACTTGTACAACGCGCTTATGTAATTAAAAAAACACGTTTTAAATCTGTTTTTTCAATCTTTTTTGCCTTGCATTCTATAAGTTAAACACTCCACGCAGTGAGATCTCAGCTTTAGGGCTCATTCACACGGGCGGATGCTATTTTAGCCTGTATGTAATTCGTGCATTTTTTGCTCACGCTAAAAAAAAAGGCCCAACTGATGTCCGCTTTTCTTCACACTGTCTTCTGGTGTAAACGCCTTGAATACGCATGTATCAGCCATAGCGTACTTTTTTTTCCACGATTCTATAGATTTGAATGTGCAATTTTGGTCTGTAAATATGAACCAAAATAAGTCGTGCTGCAATTTTTTTATTTGTGTAAAAAAAAAAAAAAAAATTAAAAAAAAATTGCGGAACATTTTGTTTTCCTACACAAAGCCAAAAGCTCATGTGTCAGAATGATAAATACTCACACAAATGACCCCATTTTGAAAACTAACCCCCTGAACGAATTTAACTATGGCTGCATTGCATATTTTGACCCCGTAGCTTTTGAATGAATCTAAGCAAAGCTGAAGGCAAAAATGGTGATTTTCATCTTTTGGCAATTGTGTCATTTTAAAAACAGGGTTTTTTTGTACAGCACACATATGACTTGCACCCCAAAATGGACCCCCTGTTTGTCCTGTGTTTAGAAACATACCCATTGTAGCCCTAATCGGCTTACTGGACACATGGCTAGGACTGTTATGGAGGGGACACCCTTTGTCTTTCAGGGCACAACTGAATACATTTCATGCCCCATTGCACACTTCTAGAGCCATCAAGCTGCCAAACGATAGAATGCCCCCCACAAGTGTCCCCATTTTGAAATCTAAACCCCTTAGCACAATTATCTAGGTGTGTACTAAGCATTCTGACTCTATAGTTTTTTGCAAAAATGATTGCAAAGCAAGTTAAAAATAAATAAAATTTCATTTTTTCACAAATGTCACTTTCATGACAGTTTTCTTTGTTTCAAGTAGGAAAAACAGGGGAGACCCTCCCCCCTAGCTTTATAGCACTAATCCTTCTGTATTCAACAATACCCCCATTGTAGCCGCAATCTGCTTACAGGAAGTGTGGCTCAGCCCATAATGGAGGAAACACCCATTAGCTTTCAGGGCACAACTGAATAAATTCTAGGCTCCATTGCAAGCTTGTACAGAAAAAAAAAATTGACTCCCCAGAAAGAATCAGCGGAGAAGCCTGTGACTGAAGATCGCATAGGGGAACATCACCAGGGGCCTCAGGTAAGAAGTTTTACATCCTGGTGTCTGGGCTTTATTCTACAGGGCCATGAAAACACGTTAGCCCTGTAAAATAAAGCTGCGTCATCAAGGAGCGTGACAGCTCCTTGCTATTGGCTACCGGAAGCTGTGGTGTGGTCTCTGATCACGTAATCATCGTTATTTAATGCATAACGTCAATCAGGTAAAAGTGAACAAAAAAACCCTCAAAAAGTTATCTGATCAGTTCATATTTTGGCCAAGATACTTAAAAGGGGTTTTGTCGTTAGAAAAAATAATCAATACCTGTTCCTCCCCAGGCAGTCTTATTACCGCATCTTCACTTCACCGACCTTCTCCTACATTCTCCAGTCCCCTGGGTCACCTCACCTCCAGCCAGCCGGATCCTATTCCTCCTGTTTTGGAGTATCCATTCTTGACAGTTACCTTCCAGCAGGTCAGTGTACGTTACACTACTAGTGCCATAGTGTTGATGCCCAGCAGGTAAAGCCGGGCTATTCCCAAGACTGTGCATACGCGCTCTGTTGCCGCAAGTGTTCACATAGTATTGTTGCGAGACTGATGTGCTGCGGGGACTGTAGAAGCCAGGAGAAGATCAGTGAGGTGAAGATGCGATAAGAAGGCTGCCTGGGGAGGAATAGGTAAGTTTTTTTTTTTTTATGACAGAAGCCCTTTTAGCTCAGACACCCACAAGAATTACAGTGTGGAGTGCATGGCAAAAAATGTGGCGGTTCAAGACTGTGAATCCAAAGCACTCCTTGTATCTTACTTTCATTAATAACCCAGACAAACAGCTCTGTCCAAATAGTCCAGAGATATACTGAAAATGATGGTATCCAAACTATTAACGGCTTTAGATCATACTTAAAAACATTTACGAGCTAGTCAGTACATGGAGATGAACCTTCAGTTATATCATAGAACAATACATCATGCCAACTAAAGGCTATGGAACGTGAATTTCTACATCTAATAATTGCTTCTGTTGCCATCTGTAACAGGCAGACCTATTACATGGTTTATGGCAGTGCCAAAAAGTAGAATTTTCGAGGAGAGTGTATGCATTTACTATTTGGCCATTAAAAGCTCGCTATAACATCATGTATTTTTGTTAGCCATTAAAAGGTATCATATCTACAAGATTACTTGGCTTCTCTTGCTCGGAACAATCACATTTTCCTCTACCGGCTAACACCGTACTTTTCATTTTGCATTTACTATCAAACACTTGACCAGCTGTGTTCTATTTAGGCCTACTCAGGCAATCTTTGGCTACAATGACAAGAATGCACTACCATGTACACCAGGAAATAGGAAGCTTTTACATATGGTTTCATCTGCAGGGTTTAAATCCTTCCCCTCCACCATATCTGGGTAAAGTAATGTTCTTAATGCGTGAGGATTTTATTGTGACATTACCACAAGTGTGAAACTCAATTTGAGAGTGCTTCTATATAACTGCCTGCTATCAGGAACGCATTGCCATGGGCGAGCCACCTATTTTTCTACCAAGATAGAAAACGTGAATGGTGCTGGAGGTCCCGTGTGTCAACAAAGACTGTCTGGTTCATTGAAGCGAAGCTAAAAGTTTCCTTTTCTGTTATCTAGTTTGCCCCCTCATTCCCCTCTTTTCTCTCCATCTTGCATATCTGCCCACCTACCCCCTACTTCTCTTTATTCTTTTTAGTTCACAAAGACTCTGGACTGGTCAGCATTACTAAGGGCTCATGTCCACGACCGCATATTCACCCCGTATCACGCACGCATGGTACATGGTGAATGGAGGCAACGATGTCAATAGACTTTCATTCTTCCATCCACAGCTGCATATGGGCACTGTATCTTGATAGAGAGAAATAAATTGCAGCATGCTCTATTCCTCTGCATATCGTACGCAGCCCTACATATGGGCAGCATTTCGATATGCATGCATAGTCTGAACAGAGCGCGGAATTAAAAAAAAAAATCACTGTGCATGTCTGTGACATGCAATTCACGGGAATGCGCAGTGCCATACTCAGCCCATACGTGGTCATTGCTGACAGTACGTATGGGCTATAATGTGTAGAACTCTGGGGGAAACCTGCAGCGTTTTATGCATATGCCCATGGGCATGAGTCCTTACTTCTACTTCGGACTTACTGCTACTTAAAGAATGATAGTGTCCTAACTGTTCCCTACTTGTTGCGAAATGTATTTGCTTGATGGAATATAAGTTTGCTTTATATGGAAAAAAATAAGAACATTTAACCCCTTAGTGGCCAAGCCCGTTTGCACCTTAAGGACACAAGGAAAGACTATAAGCAATGGGGTGAAACTGAAAGGGAGGAGATACAAATTAGATATTAGAAAAAATCTTTGACAGTGAGGGTGATCAATGAGTGGAACAGGATACCACAGGAGGTGGTGAGTTCTCCTTCGATGGAAGTGTTCAAAACAAGGGCTGGACAAATATATCTCTGGGATGATTTAATGACTACTGCAGTGACCCGATTCTCCATAATGGGATTTTAAGCCGGGTTCACACATTCTGGTAAAAGAAAACCTAACCAACATGCAGTTCTTTGTGGTTTTCAATTGATAGTTAATGAATTTAGGAGACCTACAAATTTAACATTAATTGAAATTTTAAGAAAACATTTTGTTTTCCTTCACAATGTCAAAGGCTCATATATGTCAGAATGATACTCACCTGTTTGTCCTGTGTTCAGAAACATACCCATTGTAACCCTAATCTGCTTACTGGACACATGGCTAGGCCTGTTATGGAGGGAACACCCTTTCTTTCAGGGCACAACTGAATAAATTTCATGCCCCATTGCACACTTCGAGAGCCATCAAGCTGCCAAATGATAGAATGCCCCCCACAAGTGTCCACATTTTGAAATCTAAACCCCTAAGCACAATTATCTAGGCGTGTATTTAGCATTCTGAATTTTTTGCAAAAATGATTGCAAAGCAAGTTAAAAATAAATAAAATTTAATTTTTTTCACAAATGTCACTTTTATGTCACTTTTTTTTTTGTTTTCAAGTAGGAAAAACAGGGGAGACCAAAGATATTTGTTCTGCAGTGACCGCTTTTTGAAATCTGCTGGAATGTAAGCATAGAGTTGCTGTCACTGATGTCTCCGCCATCTTTTCCTACCATTTCTAAATAAAAGCTCTTGTAAAATAATTTATAGATGGAACTGAATACAAACATTTCATCTGATCATATTTCTTTCTGCATATTGCTGACTTTTTACCGCTGTCCTTTTTACATGTGCATTTCTCCTTCTGTAGTGCATTTTCTTTGTTTTGGTTTATATCACAATTCATTGCTTTTGTCTCTTCATTCATTTCAGTGCACTGATTTCCAGCCATCCCAGGAGTGTTCTCTACAGACCCCAATCCTGTGCACAAGAGTAGGACACTGCATTATAAAACTGAGGACTGGGTAGATGCTCCAATTCCTCTGCTTTGTCCCTGTGTGGTGCTCATCCATTCTAGAAAACAAAAACTGTTTACATAAGTCATCATGTCTTAAAGCTTCTCATTCTGCAGAAGCTCTAGTATGTGTAATCTCCTTGAAGACGTCTAGGTTTGTGGCCGGATGATGGCACATTGTGAGGGTATATATATATATTGCCATATGTTCTTTATACTTTTATACGTATATGCAAGTTTTATTCAATTCCAAATGAGAAAAAACTTATATGTCGCCTTACATCAGATATTCCAAGGCTTTGCAAGGCTGAGAGAGATGTTCTAGAAATTCAGAGATGATACCGAACCAGACATGAAGGACGCGTGTACTTGGCCGTTTTCCCAGAAGCAAGATATCAAGATGTTCCACTATGTACATAATTTTCACTGTCTTAGGCCGGAAATCCGGACTTCCCATATATGGAGAATGCATGCTTGGCCGTTTTCTTAGAATTGAGTGGGTGATTCTTTGTACTGGAGTTAATTGAATACGTGATTTTCTGTACATAAGCCAGAGGCGCCGTAGCAAGATAACGGCTGTTTTCAGTGTCTCAGGCCGGAAATCCGGACTGCCCATATATGGTTATGAGCCCATCACCCCTTGTTGGTGATGGGACAAAGGGTATAAGATCTCATGTAATCTGTAATAAAGGTCGGCAAAGCGCAGCCATGTCCCGTGTGAGGAATTATACCAGACCTCCCTGTGTGGTGTCTCTTCTTACCGCCGGCAACGGGGCAAGTGGGGTGGGCCTGATTGGTGCTGTACTTAGAATATATTACCCTGACAAATGGCGCTCGAACGTGGGGCGGTAAAACCAGGAGCTTACAGCGCAATTCACCCGGATCCACGCCACGGGGAAGCCGTCCTGCTGCAAACCGAGCCTGATCAACTCACAGAACTCCAGGTAAGGCCAGCATATATTTATGTTGTGTTTTACACTGCGAGTCTTGCAGCGGGACTGACTATCTGTGGTTTGTGACCGGACGGGTTGGGTTAAGAGTTCTACACGGTAACTCGTGTGGGCTCCGGGTTTGCCGTCATGGACCACTGACCGTGATATGCGCACCAATCACTCACCCAGAAACTAGTCTGTAGTCTATTTGTACTTTGAAGTTTTAACGTTTTAATAATAGTGGAGATTGTTGTATCTGCAGAAGTTTTTTATCTCTCTTTCTTTTCATTTAGTCTCACAAGAGAAGGGACCCTCAGTTTAGTTTAGTTAGTTGTTAATGGTTTAGCAGAGAGGGATGCATTTTGTGAGATAGGTCCCATAGACGAAGGAACCCTCCGTTTTAGTTTAGTTTTGTTGTTGATGGTTTAGCTGAGAGGGATGCACTCTTTGGGACTGGTTCCATGAAAGAAGATGCCTTCGGTTCTTTTGCCATATATAAGGGGCTGACAATTCGGGTCAGAAGGATGCACTCTATGGAGCGTGTTATTTTTATTGTTGTTGTTGTTCTAATATGCGTAAGACCTTATTAAAGAAGACAGAGCCCCTCAAGGGCTGCCGCCGTGCGGATGAATTTGTAGAATGTAAGAAAACTCTAATGAAAATGTGTGACACCGACCCGCACGGCAGATTACAAAATGGTGTCTGGGAGGGAGGTCTTTAGGACCAAGAGGCGCCTTGGAAGATCAAGGTTTGCTAGAAAATGCTGGAGGAGGAGGAGAGAGAGAGACAGTCAGAGAAAGTATGTACACATTATTTGTTTAAGAAAGTATCCGTAAGTGAAATGTTGAAAAGTACAGTAAGTGATCAAGAGGGCGTCAGGAGAGTGTCTATTGAAGGTTATATTGGCAGCTAGGTAGGGAGAAAGTGCTGAAGGAGCTAGCAAAGTCGATAAGAAAGTTACAATGCATGTGATTTGTTGGCAAAGAAAGAGGAAAATGTGTATAATACAAGATAGATAATAGATATGGATATATATGTGTATATATGTATATACTGTATGTGCAAATAGTTAACTGAGCTTGCTTTTAGGGGAGAAGAGTTTTGTTGACATGTAGCTGCGAGCTTGTGTTTAGTCTTCAAGGTCAAGAGATAACGAAGCGAGAGAAAGAATGCAATAATAACCCTGGATAATATCTCTGCTTGCTTAAAATGAATTGAAATGAATTTAATTAATTATAGTCTTAGTAGGCAAGAAATATAGCAATTTCTAACATATATTCTTACTTATACAGGGGTTGAAAATGAATGTTGCAAGGTCCCAGCATATGTGTTAATTATGAGTTCAAATGCAGGCAATAGTTTACGCTAAAACAGTTCAGTCTGTGTTTCATATTCGTAGAGAGATAACAGTTTGTTTTAAAAAGGTGGGGGCTTTCAGAATTCACTCCAAATTCAGGGTCAAATACAGAGAAGTATGGAGAAAGAAAGACAAGGGGGGTTGAAAAATACCCACGCATTCTAAAATACTTCAGCGTTTAATACAGCATATAATAGCTTCAGTAAATAAGAAATATAGAATATCTCAGTCACTCAGCAAATTTTTTCACATAATTTGTCATAAATAGCGCTCATTCACAATCTCATCTCAATAGAATCATGTACATTATAGCACTCACCTCAATGTTTTTCAACTGATGTATGTATGTTTGTCAAACTTTTTTTGTCTGTGCATCTGCATGTACTGGTACACCTTCAATAGGGGGTGACGGAGCAGACTTGAGAGCATGGATGGATGAGAGTTAGTGACCCGTGTTCGGGCTGTGTGGAATGTGTGATGCAGGTAATGACTGGAGATAAAAGTCCTCCCCATGCATGGGACTTTGCTTGGTTGAGATGTGGACGTGTGGACTGTTAAGCTGAAATGAGCTCTGAAAAAAGACGCACGGTGCCAATATCGAAGGGGTGGAGCTAGATGATGTAATAGTACGTAATGTTTCATCCCTCTTGTCCACAAGGGAGGGGTGAGGAGCTTGAGCAGCTAGTAAAAGTTTTTGTTTTGTTTGTTTTTTCTCCTGTCTCAGATTTGATAAGATATTGCAGGCAGGATCAGACTAATAATGAATTCACTTAAAGGGATATCACATTTCAAATATGAATAGATGTTTTGTAGGTTATTCTTCCCCGGTGTAACTCATGTCTGTTATTGGTGCTAACATCTTACAGGCCTTATCTGCATCCATCAAATCTTTTTACAATGTTGTACTACCTTAAACCGGGTACTATTTCTTCTAATTGAGTACCCTGGTTTAAAGGGGGGGAGGAGAAGGCATAGGTGATCTAGGTATTGCAAGTCAGCCATTTTTAAAGTCAGCTATTTTTAAATTTTTTGCAAGCCATTTTTAAATTTTTTAATTTTTTTTGCAACAAGATTCTGATCTTTTTCAAATAGAATACCAGCCTGATTGTCTAGCAGTGATGCAACAAGAAAATTTAAGTTTTAAAAAGTTACTGAAAGCCCTTGTTAATAATGCATATTTTGAGTTGTTTTTTATAGATGGTACCCAGGGTGATTGACGACTCCACACTGGATATGCAGTGGTTACACAACAAGATGTCCTAAAAGCAGAATGCCTCCGCATGTCGCAGTACAAGAAGCGGAATTAAAGGCCCTCGCTGAGGCGTGTGGAGTGGTAGAAGGTAATACGGCAAACATTTACACTGACTCCCGGTATGCATTTGGCATAGCTCATGATTACGGCCCAACAGGGAAGGCCAGACAGTTTTTTACCTCAGCAGGACAGCCAATTAAGAATGATGCAGCGGTGCAGTCTCATGGAGACCCTACTTCTACCTGACAAGGTGGAAAGCTCACACCAATTCCTACACCAAAGAAGCAAGAGGCAACACCATCACAGGCCACACAGCAAAGGCAGCGGCCCTCAAGCCGCGGAAGAAAGAAGAAAAGAAGAATTTGATAATAACTTTGGACTTTGACTACACTTGGACTTTGATATGAACTTGGACTTTGATATGAACTTGGACTTTGATAAAAATTTTGGACTTTGATAAAAACTTGGACTTTGATAAAAACTTTGAACTTTGATATGCTAATGACTTTGCAGTTACAAGCCAGCAAGGAAGAAAAGGAGAAATGGACTAAAAAGGGACGGCGTATGGTGAACAGTCAACAGAACTTGCTTACCATAGTCCCTGTGCCCCATGATGGCCCAGCTGACGCACGGAAAGACGCACCTCTCAAAGCAGTAATGATGTCAACGCTTGAACAAGGACGGGTGGCTCCTGGGTTTTCTGTAGCTGCTGCATCATTTGTCCAGTTTTGCATGATCTTTGCCGTAAGCAACAGGGCAGAAGTAAATTTGCCACATCACACTTGCCTAGGCCACTCTACCCATTTCAGGGATTGCAAATTGGCTACACTCAGCTCCTACTTGTTGGGAAGCATGAATATGTGCTTGTTGTTGTTGATGTTTTTCAGGTTGGAGACCTACTCTGTTACTAAAGTAAATAAGCAGGTAACCGCATAGAAGCTCATGAATGAGGTAATCTGCAGATATGGGGTACCGGAAGTGATTGAGTCAAACAAAGGTACACACTTCACAGGTGAAATAATGCAACACATCATGTCTGCTCTGGGTATATTCCAGGCTTTTCACACACCCTACCATCCGCGGAGTAGTGGGAAAGTAGATACAAAAGGCAATGGAGGAAATGGGCAAATCTTGAATTGAGTGTCTTCCATTAGTTTTTCTTTTTCTCCGGAGGATACATGCCACAGTAGCTGAATTTGGGGAATGATTTTCTTGTTAATTTTGTAATAGGTCCCTCCAAGGAATTGTCAATAATGTATTCTGCAGTCTCTGCTTTTCTCCCAGGTCCTACAGATGAGTGTCACAATCTGAACCCAGGTGACAGGGTCTATGCGAAAAAGTTTGAAAGAGAAACCCGGTTTAAAGGTCCTTACCAGATGTTGTTCACCACCCCAACTGCAGTCAAGCTCGAAGGAAAGCCCACTTGGATCCACACTTCGCACTGAAAGAACTAATGATCCTGCATATCCTTTAAATGCTATAATGTGGTACAATTCCTCTAACACACACCTTTGACTACTGTACACTAGCCCCCTGTTTCAGAACAAATTAATACAATCAAATGTGCAATATGAAGACTACACTGAGGGTGAGAATCCAACACCGCATCGTGCTAAGAGAGATGTTGACGCTCCAGGTGGTAACTTTGATCCACATGTACACATAGATGCAATAGGAGTGCCAAGGGGGGTGCCAGATGAGTTTAATTCTAGAGATCAGGTTAAAGCAGGTTTTGAGTCCTCATTTGCTTTTATCACTGTTAATAATAATGTAGATTGGATGAATTATATCTATTACAATCAGCAGAGGTTTGTAAACTACACCAGAGATGCTTTGCAAGGGTTAGCTGACCAGTTAGGGCCCACGGCATCCATGGCGTTCCAAAATAGAGTGGCCCTGGATATGATTTTAGCAGAAAGAGGTGGGGTATGTAATTTCCTGTATGTGTATTATCCCTTTGATCAAAAAGAGTATGAGTAAGGGACTGGATAATGTGACACCAACATTTCCCTTGTTTGAAAAAGATGAAGAGCCAGTTCCGATAATGTCAACCAGGTACGTTACCAGAAGAATGGAGAAATGTACTAGTACTGTGTCTGCCCCGGTCTCATAAGATGGACTGTAAGTGGACTTCCCATTTGCCTAGGGAAAGTGCAGAAGACCTTAGGTTCCGGCGAGGGCACACTCTGCGGGGTGTTAACTCGTACAGATAGAGGGTATGGATGCCCAGAAATAAGCCCAGGGAATCCATGGCCTCCTTCTGAGGTGAGGTAGGGATCCTTCCCCTTTAGGAGTAGGGACTTACGGGCAGTGGAGAAACCCTGACGCAAGGGAGAGACGACCGAGGAAGAGTGCAAAGTCTGATGCTTGATCTCCATATTAAGTTTTTTAGGGGGGTTTGTGAGGGTATATATATATATTGCCATATGTTCTTTATACTTTTATACCTATATACAAGTTTTATTCAATTCCAAATGAGAAAAAACTTAAATGTCGCCTTACATCAGATATTCCAAGGCTTTGCAAGGCTGAGAGAGATGTTCTAGAAATTCAGAGATGATACCGAACCAGACATGAAGGACGCGTGTACTTGGCCGTTTTCCCAGAAGCAAGATATCAAGATGTTCCACTATGTACATAATTTTCACTGTCTTAGGCCGGAAATCCGGACTTCCCATATATGGAGAATGCATGCTTGGCCGTTTTCTTAGAATTGAGTGGGTGATTCTTTGTACTGGAGTTAATTGAATACGTGATTTTCTGTACATAAGCCAGAGGCGCCGTAGCAAGATAACAGCTGTTTTCAGTGTCTCAGGCCGGAAATCCGGACTGCCCATATATGGTTATGAGCCCATCACCCCTTGTTGGTGATGGGACAAAGGGTATAAGATCTCATGTAATCTGTAATAAAGGTCGGCAAAGCGCAGCCATGTCCCGTGTGAGGAATTATACCAGACCTCCCTGTGTGGTGTCTCTTCTTACCGCCGGCAATGGGGCAAGTGGGGTGGGCCTGATTGGTGCTGTACTTAGAATATATTACCCTGACAACATGAGCACGTCTACTGTTTTACTTCTCAGGTACAAAAAGCTGATGCAGGTCTGTTGGGAAGCTACGCTGTAGTAATTGAAATGCACATTTGAATTTGAATAGAGATGAGCGAGCACCAAAATACTCGAGTGCTCGTTACTCGAGTCGAACTTTCAGTGATGCTCGAGAGTTTGTTTCGAGTAACGAACCCCATTGAAGTCAATGGGCGACTCGAGCATTTTTGTATATGACTGGTGCTCCGCTAAGGTTTTCATTTGTGAAAATCTTAGCAAATCACCAAAGTCATGTAAAAAACACAGAAATGGATAGGGCAGGCGAGGAGCAACATGCAGGGCAGCATTTCGGGCTCCGAGGTCTCACTGTTAAGCCACAATAGTGGCAAGAGGGAGACCCCCCCCCACTGTCAGCATAACGATCGTTCTCCTCTGCCACAGCTGTAACAGCTGTGGCAGAGAAGAACGATGTTAGCCCATTGAATTCAATGGTGCCGGCAATACAGCCGGCTCCATTGAAAGCAATGGGCTGCCGGCGAGCGCGGGATGAATTTTCGGGAAGGGCTTAAAAATATAAGCCCTTACCTGAAAAAAGATTTTAGTGTAAAAAAGAATAAAAATGCAGGCATCCTCTTCAATGGAGCCGCTGCTGCTGCTGGCGACTCCATTGAAGACAATGGTCCACTGGCACACCTGAATTCTTTTTCAGGGAAGGGCTTTACATATAAGCCATTCCCTGGAAATGAATTAAAAGTGATTTAAAAAACAAAAAAATAGATATTCACCTCCCTTCAGCTGCCGGGGCACAGCCCCGTCTTCTCCTGCTGTCCCCTGCACTGTGGTGCTGAACTGCTGTCATTCAGCTGAGAGCTGCGCTGAGCCAATCAGAGGCAGCATTCATTCACCCATTCATGAATTCATGAATGGGTGTGAGTGAGATCTGCCTCTGATTGGTCAGGCTGTGACCAATCAGAGGCAGCTCATTCAGCAGGCGGGGATTTTAAATCCCCGGATGCTGAATACTACAGAGAGCAGTTCAGCAGAACTGCCAGCTGGCCGCGGCTGAACTCCGTCTGCCGGGACCAGGTGAGTATATATATATTTTTTATTTTTACACATTTCTGGATGAATTGCAGGGAAGGGCTTATATATTTAAGCCCTTGCCGAAAATTCATTGTGCGATCGCCGGCAGCCCATTGCTTTCAATGGAGCCGGCTGTATTGCCGGCTCCATTGAATTCAATGGGCTACCATCGTTCTGCCGGGACAAGGTGTGTATATTTTTTTTTTTTACTTTTTACACATTTTAGGATGATTTTCAGGTAAGGGCTTATATTTTTAAGCCCTTCCCGAAAATTCATCCCGCGCTAGCCGGCAGCCCATTGCATTCAATGGAGCCGGCTATATTGCCGGCTCCATTGAATTCAATGGTCATTGCTCGTTTAATCGAGACGAGCGCCGCGTGGTGCTTGTCTCGAGTAACGAGCATCTCGCGCACTCTAATACTCGAACGAGCATCAAGCTCGGACGAGTATGCTCGCTCATCTCTAAATTTGAACAATGATGAAACAAAACTTGGGGGTTTTTTGCTTAACTATCAGTCTAAGACGGCTACATGTATTAGAGATACACTAATAGTAGTCTCTCTGCTTAATGGACAAGTTTAAATGAGTAACCAAAGTGTTACCGAATGTCCCCTATTTTAGAAAAAACATGGACCCACAACTAGACAGTTTTTATTAATCTACTTTTGATCCCTTTTTTCTTGTCTCTTACTTGCACATCCACACACAGTGCCTTACATTAAGAACATAGCAATAAAGGGTGTACAGAATATCAACTGTTCTTCTGATTTTTTTTTCCCTTCGTTTATTATTAGGAGTCAATATATTTATTGGTAGCATTTGTGCTTATATCAATTGCAAAGTTGTGGCAGAAAGCGATCGATAATATTAGCTGATATTCCCGGCTACGCCAGAGTTAATTTGGTATAGGTGTTTACCTTTTTGCACAGAAAATTTTATGAAGTTTTGGTTACTTCAGAGGAACCGAGAAATACAATATGTATACACATAGAGGAGCGTTTGATTCTCCTCAGACTGCATGTACCGATGTCCCTCTGCAGAATGTTTTACCCCCTCCCATTCTCCTCACTTTTTACCCTTGCAGTAATGCCCCTTTTTATTCAAATTTACCCCCAGACTGGAGGTTGCAGCCCCTTCTTAGCCTTAAAGGCATGCTCCATCCCTGCAGTCCATGGCCACACGTGGCCTTGTGTACTTTACAGCTTTTCAGTATATGCACAGAGGTCAGTTAGATTCTCTTCCGTTCATAGAGGTAAGAGAAAAAATGTAAACTCTTCACTATATGTCACCAGTCTAACCCAGGAAGAAGTGCAGAGCTGCCTTAAATAGATTAAAATGGACAAATCATCGGGTACCGATGGCATACACCCCAGGTTTTAAGGGGATTTAAGTAATGTCATAGACAGATCCTTGTTTCTTACATTAAAGGACTCTACAGTGATGGGGTTGTCTCACTGAATTGGTGCTTAGTCGATATTCAACAAGGAATCAAAAATTGAAACCGGAAACTACAGGCCTGTAGGTCTTGTAGTGCCGGTAAAATGTTTGAAGGGTTTCTATGAGATACTATCCTGGAGTATCTCAAGGAAAATGGCTGTATGACTCGGGTTTATGAGAGATCGCTCTTGTTAAACCAATCTGATCAGCTTCTACAAGGAAGTGGTTCTAGACTGGACCGTGGTGTCATTGGATCTTGTGTACCTGGACTTTTTCAAAGCATTTGATACTGTGCCGCATAAAAGGTTGGTATATAAATCAGAATGCTTGGTCTGGGTGAGAATGTGTGTAAGTGGAGAAGTAACTGGCTCAATGATAGAAAGCAGAGGGTGGTTATAAATGGTACATACTCTGATTGGGTCACCGTTACTAGTGGGGTATCACAGGGGTCATAACTGGACCCTATTTTTAATATATATATCCTTCCTGGTAGAAGGATTTCACAGTAAAATATCAATGTTTGCAGATGATACAAAACTATGTAAAGAAATTACCACAAGAAAGGACAGAAGGAGATTGCAAGTTGAGGGCTTGGGCAGAAACATGGCAAATGAGGTTTAATACTGCTAAATATAAAGTTATGCACATGGGCAGAGGAAATACAGGTCACCATATACACTAAATGGGAAAGCACTGGATAACACTGATATGGAAAAGGACCTGGGGGTTTTAGTTAATGTAAGCTTAACTGGAGCAATCAGTGTCAGGCAGCTGTTTCCAAGGCAAATAGGATTATAGGGTGCTTCAAAAGAGATATAAGGGCACATGACGAGAACATTGTTTTTCCTCTTTACAAGTCACTAGGCAGACCACAGATGGAATATTGTGTACAGTTTTGGCCACCGGTACTCAAGAAGGACACATCAGAGCTTGAGCGGGAACAAAGGTGGACAACTAAAGTAATTAAGGAATGGGTGGACTACACTACCCAAAGAGATGATCAAAATTGAGATTATTTAGTTCAGAAAAAAGACGGCTAAGGAGCGACTTAATGGCTATTTATAAATATTTCAGGGGACAATACAGAGATCTCTCCCATCAGAACTGTAAGAAGGGGGCTGTTATGTCCAAACAGGACACGCTGGAACTATAACCTGAAATACTTATGCAAATGCACACCCAACAGTGGTAAACAATAAAGACAACCTCAACAAGCGAAGCTATGTCCCTAAAGAACCTACCCAAGGAAGGGACCTGCCTATGCGCAGATAACCCACCCGGAGAAGGGTGAACCTGACCATGTACCTAGGGTCAGCTAGTGGCCTATGTGGGATAGGAGAATAACACAGCAAACAAGATGTAACAGATAAGAACTGCTGTACTCCAGCTTTGCGAGCAATCAGGTAAACTGGGGAACCAGCTATAAGCACTGGCCTCCTCCACAGCCCGCGGAAGACTAAAAATAAATATCACTCAAGCCAAGCCCCAGGCCAGGCTAAATAGTCCTGACAAATTACCCACAGTTGGGGCCAAGCACTCCCACTAGAGCCAGAGAACCACACACGAGGTGCACCAGACTATCTAGAAAGCAAGCAATCCCAGAACTGCTGCAACAGGGGCATCCTATACATCTAAAGGAAAGAAGGTTCCTACCTCACTGGGTTTTTTTTTTTTGCCTTCCTCTGGATCAACATTGCGGGGATAATGGGCTGAACTGGATGGACATATGTCTTTATTTGGCCTTACATATTAACTTACTATCAATTCTTGTAATATAATATATAATTGAAATCTTTCTTGCATAGCTATGGTTCTCAACGAGTTATATCTTTTAATTTATCTTGTTCATGTGACTGGTTGTTTCATATTTTGCATTTCATTATTGGAGCACATTCCCCTTTGAGAGTGGGACTTCCAGCTCCTGGCTTCAGTCCTTGACTTGTGTTGCATATTGGAGTGCAGTTTAATGCCCCACTCTTGGATTTGCGTTCCAGGTTTGAGAGCAGCCCACTTCTGGATTTTGTGCCCTGTTCCAACTAGACTCACGGGGACTAAAGTACTGTGTAAGGCGTTCCAACCTCCCTTTCTAGTGTTATGTCACCGCATGGGACTGTCAATGACACATGATGCTCCTGTGGGGATCTCTTCAGTTTTTGGGAAATCAAATAATCTTTCACGTTTAGGTTTATGTGAAACATTCCTTTCTGATTCTACCGTTCAAAAGTGAGGACAACTAATCTTTGAACCAGGATAGGAATTCACTGACTTCCCCTTGATGGGAGGCATTTCCAAGAGATGCACAGTCCGTACAGATCTGTAATGGAAAGTTATAGAAGGAAGATTTGACCGTAGCCAAGGTGCAAAATTTAGAATTCTATATTCCGCCAATTACATAACAGCAATGTTTCGACCAAAACGTCTTTGTCAAGCATACAGATACATATAAGTGTTTAATGTTTATAGTGATTCCAATTAACATCAGTCATATAGGCCCCTCCCAAGGTAAAAAGTCAATAAACTTACATTATCTTTCATCAGCCATCATCACAGCGTGCAGATCCATCATGGCGCCATTAAGATCATTCAGCATCATGCTGTAACCCATCGCGGTACCACACCTTTGGTGAAAAAAACTTTTCGCCAAAGATGAAGTAATTATTCTGCAAGATGTATTCAAGCAGAGTCATCACAAAGTTCACACGTCCATTACTCCAGTCTGAGGTGCAAAGACGCTCACGAATTGCACGAATTCTCCTTTCGTGCATTATATTCGTGTATAACGAAACCACGCCCATAGTGACAAGGATGGTCTCGTCACTTACTACACCCTGATTCACTTTGCATAAAAAGTCGCTTGTATCTTGAATACAAGATGCCGCACCAGTGGCGAACCCATGTAAGACTCGATCTAGAAACCGAGATTAATTGCAAAACATTGAGCCTTTACTGGAAATGATGGGCCTTCCTGGTGGCTCCCTAAGATTTTTGTGTATCTTCGGTAATATATAGATACTTGGAATGACAGAATATTGCACAAAAAGAAAATCAGCCAATTATTCAATAAAAAACATTTGTGTAATCCTACTTACAAAGTGTGGCTCCTTTGGATTGCTCTCACTCCTCATCCTCTATCTCACCGGCGTGTGCAATGTGTCACTGCGCAGATGCGAGGGTCCAAGATATCGCGAAAGCTCACTCAGTGTCCCGCTTGACATTTCCGAATCTCACAGCCACTGTGCTCCATCGGTGCGCATGCGCGAGAGTAGAAGACTCATCGCGCGACAAGACACGGACCAAAATGCAGTTACTATGGACACGTTAGCGTCCACAGCAGATATGCGAATCATTCATATGGTCTCATCTATGTATTTATCCAATCATGATGTTCTCTTACTATCAGCTACATATCTCCTCTATATCTTTGTCATCCCTAATTGTCCATAGAAATGCCTACCGTATTTTGCTCCATATATCTGCATACAAACAAACCCATTTCTATACAACATAGTCGCTATAACTGGATAATAAGGGTCATGACCTACCAATAATGACCATTAAATCTTATCCACATGTCTGTTACCGTGCAGGACCATGTGGGACCTGATCAATATATTCATCCAATTAATATGTCATATATGCATAGGGGACTACATTAGTTGTCCTGTGTGTCAAATGTCCATGTCTCACCCTATTACACATCCCACCTATGTTTGCTCAGGTGTTTCGATGTAATCCACCTATAAACTAGCGGACCTAAACAATATGTGACAACACAAGAAATATCATAAATCATTGAGTTTTTATTGATATAATCATGCAAAATAAAAACGCAATAGACCACCAGGGGACTATGGCCGCCTGCAGACGGCCGGGTCGGACCCGGCTGCGAGAATTCTCGCCGCGGGACCCGACCCAAGCGCCTGCAGAGAGTAGCACGTACTCACCCGCGCCCCGCAGCTCCGGATCTTTCATGTGCCGGCTACCGGGCAGCCGGCGCATGCGCAGACCGGAGTCGGCGGCGGGTGAGTGACGTTTCTGTGCGGGGCTCGCGGCCTTTGTCAGAAGACAAAGGAGCTTTTTGGCCATTACTTGCATAAGCTCTACTTGGGATAACTTTGAATAAAAGATCAGATTTACATTCCAAATGCACGGATATCAGAAGCAGACACCATAATCGCAATGTGATCGGTCTAAAGTCGTGTTAAAAAAATGTTCGTAAGAGCACGAGATAAATCAACCGCACATAGGAACACTCCCAAAGAAGGTGTAAGATACCCAAATGTGCATTCATACTAGTACAGGAATAACCAAGTGAACATCACTAAGGCCTCCCTCACACAGGGCGTTTTGTACAGCATTTAGCGCTGCCTTTTCAGCCTAGCGCTAAACGCTGTACAACACTCCCATTCATTTCAATGGGGCTGCTCACACAGGGCTGAAAACGCAGCACCTTCCAACGCTGCACTTTGACAGCGATGCAAGTTCTATTTTTGGGCGTTTTCAGCCCTGCGTCGCCCATTGAAATGAATGGGCAGCGGTTTTAGCACTGCTGAAAATGCGGCAACACTTGGTGCCGCGTTTTTGGCAGCGTTAACCGCTCGCCGATTTTCGGGGTGAGGGCTTGCAATAGAAGCCCTACCCCGAAAATCAGTCCCAGCTAGGCTAGGTAGAAAAAAAGAAAGTAATACTCACCTAGCCTCTGCAGTGGGGGTCGCGGCCGCTGGTCTCTGCCGCTGATCTGGGCTTCCCCTGAATTCACAAGTTTATTGCCGTAGGCCAGGTTTGAGAGCCCGCCTCCGGCAATAGAGTGCTGTGATTGGTTGTCGGCACGCTCGATGTCCAATCATAGCCCTTCATTGACTGTCTCAGCCAATCAGTGCCGGCAAGCTCTGATTGGCTAAGACAGTCAATGAAGGGCTGTGATTGGGCATCGAGCAAGCGCCGACAACCAATCACAGCACTCTATTGCTGGAGGCGAGGTTCTCAAACCTGGCCTACGGAAATAGACTTGTTGGTGCTGAGGAAGCCCGGATCAGCGGCAGAGAGCAGCGGCCGTGACCCGGACTGCAGCGGCTAGGTGAGTATTGCTTTTTTTTTTTTTAGCATCCTTGGCTGCGTTTTCAGCCGAGCTGAAAACGCAGCCAAAACGCTGGCATAAAGTATGCCAGCGCTGCTGAAGCAGGGCGGAATCTGCAGTAAACGCAGCGTTGAAAAACGCTGCGTTTCTGCAAACGCCCTGTGTGAGGGAGGCCTTAGAGACACATATCCAAAATGGACTGTATATAAAACTTCAATCAAAGAACATACTACACTAACTAAAGTATGAACATACACATACTAAACTTTCTCCCAATCCTATAATATAACTGACTTTACATCAGTTGCGCCACTTTTAAAGCGCACTGGATTATGCTGTTAGCGCCATATCTATTTCTACTACTCTAATGGAAAGTTGTCATGCCATGGCTACTAACATCCTCTACACACTCTGTGCTTGGAATTCCTGCTACTCCGGAATTCACAGCCAAAATAAAACATCTAGCATCACCTTCCTTTCTTGCTTAACCTCTTAGTGACAATGCCATTGCCTTTTTACGTCCTAGCTAAGTGGGCTTTAATCCTCAGGGACGTAGAAACATGCATCCCCTGTAGATTAAAGCCACGTGGGCTGTGGACGTGACAGCTACATGCTGTCGGTTACCAGAGGTAGCCGACAACATAGAGGTGTCATGGGAAGACCCCCCCGGCAAGGTGATCAGCGTTATCCAGTGGATAGCGACGATCGCAATAAAGTCAGTAAAAACTTAAATAAAGTTAAAGATTCAGCTGCCCTCATGGATCGGATCCATGGGGGCAGCTGAGCATACTAACCCCCGTCCTCTGTGCTGTCCCGCAGTGATCTGGTCCTCCAGGACCTGACGCTGCTCTTCTGTGCATGCGCTTTAGACTTATGACGTCACGTGTACGCGCAGAAGGCCTAGATCTCCTGGGAAATTTCAAAATCTCCAGGCAGGAGATACCACTGGGGACCGCATTCCGGCATTCACGGAAAATTTAAAAAAAGTTTTATAAAGTTAAAGTTTGAGGGTGGAGCTTGCAACGGGTGAGGTGAGGCGTGTCTGAGGAGGGCTCCGGCTGCAACGGCAGTAAACAGGCTTACCAACAGCATCCAGCAGAGCAGAGAGCGAGCATGGGACGCAGGAGAGCACAGAGCACCTTGGGCCGCCTGTCTGACCCTGAGAAGGGCAGAATAGATCAGTTCCTGTTTGCAGATGGCCGGCGGCTGTGGAGGATCCAAAATGGCGCCGGCAGGGGGAGAGAAGAAGCAGTGTGGCAGCATGTTGGGGCAAAGGACTCCTGGAGCCGAGCGCAGAGGCATGGTTACCACAGAGTGGTACAGCCAGGAGCCTGAAAAGGCAGGGAAAGAGCAACACTCACCCAAGGGAGCCACAGCCAGGCCTGCAAGGGAGCACTCCAGGCTCATAAGGTACCACACAGACATGCAGCCCACACCACCTCTACCAGCAGCATCAGTGCGGGAGGAGCAGGCCCTTAGGCCTCATGTCCACTGGGTAAATGGAATTGGGGAATCCGCAGCCGATTTTGCCCATAGGGAATCATTGCCATCCGCGGGTCTATTACATAGATTTTTGCACCCGCGGATGGTATTTTAAAAGAATTGCGCTTTTCATGCGCGGGAGAAAAAACGCGGAATGCTCCATTTGCCGCGGATCGGCAACATTGCTATCACATTGGTAGCAATGTGTGTGGATATCTGCATGCAAAAAAAAGCCATTTAAAGCAAATCCGCACGGATTTTATTTTTTGAGTGGACAAGAGGCCTTAATCCATGCAGGACAGAGGAGAGATTATGAGGAGTTCCTCAGCCCCCCCCCCAAGACTCCCCCTGTACAGGCCCCTGCAGCAGGCTTGGGAGGTCAATCCCAGACATATTCCCCAGGGCAGCCTGATAATGGAGAAGAGTGAAACTGGAGAGCCCATTTACGCTCCCTGCCCACTAAGGGAGACTTGGACAACTCTCTTCATAAGCTAGAAATGTCACGCAAAAGAGACATCACAACCCTGCAAAAGGACATTATTCATGTTGGTCAGCGCCTGGCGGGGTGGAGGAATCACAGGAAAGCCTATTAGAAGTGGTAGAATCCCACAGAAAGGTCATTGAAACTTAGTCTTCACAAATCTCAGAGCTGTTTCTCCACCTGGACGACCTGGAGAATCATAATAGGAGGAACAATTTATGCATAAGCGGTCTGGAGGAAAATGTTGAGCATAATCAATTTGAGGCATGGGCTCAGAAATTCTTCAATGGCTTACTGCAGAGACCTCCAGACAAACCAATTGAAATCGACAGGATACATCATACATTGGGTCCAAGGTCCACAGATCTTGCGAGATCCTCGGAGATCCCCTATTCTCATTCTCCAAGATTTATCCCGCCGCACACTACAACTTAGAAGAGCTTTGAAACCTTTATTTGCGGCATCGAAAGAAAGAGACATCTAGTACAAATGGGGGTATCCCTTTCAACTATAGGCGCACAAAGGGAATAAAAAGGCCTCTATCAGGACTCTGGGGAACTTGCCGGGATTCCTGGGTTCCTTTAAACTTCCAATGATTGTCCACCCAGATTGACCACAACAAGAGGTGGGCGTTAGCCCCAGCTATAAGCTCCTCATGGCAGAGAGTTGGTGGTAGAGCCAAACACTGAATTTAAGACCACCATCTTGCATTCCTGCAATGTTCTCTCACTTAGGTGATTTATGTATGCCTATTCAAGTCTCTGCCTCTTTCTCTTTTCAGGTTCAATTGCGATATTGTCAGGACAGTGTCCGGGATATGGGGGTCCCTGATATATCCCGCAACCCCTGTCCCTGCCTACTTGCCCCCCTGGGCTAACCCCCAGGGCGACAACTGGGCGGCGGTCCCTACCCTCACTAGGGAAGCGGGACACGGGAAGACAAACAGACACTGAAGACAAACAACGGTAGAACGGTCAGACAATCCGGGTCGGCAACAGGAGGGTACGCAGTACAGGGGGGTCAGGCAAAAACGTAGTCAAGGTCCAAAAGCAGAGGTCAAGAAAGCCGGGGTCACAAACAGGAGTCAAAAGAATACGCGGGTGCAGCTGGAAGACCAAACTAACACTGGCAAGGCCTGAGAGGAAAACACACCTATTTAAATGCTGTCAGCGCTCCCGCCCCAGAAGCTGATTGGGGCGGGGAGCCTGACAGCAGCAGGGCTAATCAGGGCGGTGCTGGGGGCACGCCCCCAGTCTCACTGCACAGACAGTTACCAGGGAAGCCAGCCTGGTAGTCAAGCGACTAGAAGCACCAGCTGCCTCCCTAGCAACCCGGCGGCGACCAGTCTTACAGCGGCCCGGGGAGATCACAAGAACCGGGGTACCTCTGCGCCGTGCTCCAGTACCCCGGGTGGCCGGACCGGTGGTGCGGGCACGGCGGCCCCGAGAGTTGCCGGTTCTGACAGTACCCCCCCTTCTACGGGGGGACACCGGACCCCCATGGCCAGGTGCGGGCTTAAGCGGGAAAGCCCTGTGGAATGCCTGGACTAGGCGTGGCGCATGAACGTCCCTGGCGGGGACCCACGTCCTATCCTCAGGGCCAAATCCTCTCCAGTGGACCAGGTACTGCAGCACACCTCTAACCCGTCGGGCATCCACCAGCCTTTCTACTTCATACTCCAGTTCCCCCTGTACCAGAGAAGGAGGAGGCGGGTTCTGGGTGGGTAGAACTGGAGTCACATACTTCTTAAGTAAGCTTTTGTGAAAAACCTTGTGGACCTTCCAGGGGTCAGGAAGTGCCAACTTATATGACACCGGGTTGATGACCTGAGAAACAGTAAATGGGCCAATGAACCGAGGAGCAAGTTTCAGGGAGGGAACCTTGAGTCTCAGATTCTTGGAAGACAGCAAAACTTGCTCCCCGACTACAAAAGGTGCAGAGATGGTACATCTTTTATTTGCGTATTTACGCAGTTTCTCTTGGGAACCCTGAAGGTTCTTACGAACCTGGGCCCAAACTGTGCACAGTTCCTCAGAGGATATGTCGGCGGCCGGATTGTTCGAGACCACAGGAGTGGAAAGCGAGAACCGGGGATGAAACCCATAGTTACAAAAAAAAGGTGACAATTGGGTCGACGAGTTAACATGGTTGTTGATAGCAAATTCGGCGAGAGGTAAGTAGTTGGCCCACTGATACTGGTTATCAGAAACAAACAGTCGCAGATACTGGATAAGTTCTTGGTTCATTCGTTCCGTTTGTCCGTTACTCTCGGGATGGAAAGCGGAGGAGAAGGACAAATTTACGTTTAGATTTTTACAGAAGGCTCGCCAGAAGCGAGCGACGAACTGAACCCCTCTATCTGACACAATGTCCTCGGGGATCCCATGTAACCGAACAATCTCCTTGATGAACATTTCAGACAGAAGTTTGGCGTTAGGCAACTTGCAAAGCGGAACAAAATGTGACATTTTAGAGAAACGGTCTACTATTACCCAGATGACCGTATTCCCCAGCGAGGATGGCAGATCAGTAATAAAATCCATGGACAAATGGGACCATGGCCTGGACGGAATGGGCAAGGGAAGAAGAGGACCCTCAGGACGTCTCCTGAGATTCTTCCCCCTTGCGCAAACCGGGCACGCGGACACAAATACCCGTACCTCCTTGGCCATGTGCGGCCACCAATAGAGTCTGGATACTAACTCCAGCGTACCCCTGATGCCGGGGTGTCCAGCTAGGACAGAAGCGTGTGTCTCCTCTAACACTTTCAATCTCAGTGACAATGGGACAAATAATTTGCCTTCCGGAAGGGCTTCAGGAGCAGATAGTTGAGCGGCGTGAATGAGAGGTGAAAGGTCGGAGGAGACAGCAGCGAGGACCACCCCAGGGGAGAGAATGCTCTCAGGCTCCGGCTCGGCAGGTTCCGGAGAACCAAAGCTCCTAGACAGGGCATCAGCCTTGACATTCTTAGAACCGGGTCTATAGGTAACAACAAAATTGAACCGAGAGAAGAACAAGGCCCAGCGGGCTTGCCGAGCATTTAACCTCTTAGCGGAATCTAGATAGGTGAGGTTTTTATGGTCTGTGAGTACCGTGATCTGGTGATGGGCTCCTTCCAAAAAATGCCTCCACTCTTCGAAAGCCCACTTAATCGCCAGCAATTCCCGGTTGCCTATATCATAGTTCCGTTCGGTGGAAGAAAACTTCCTAGAAAAATAGGCACACGGTCTAAGGTTGGTGAGAGTGGAGGGACCTTGGGACAGTACCGCTCCCACACCAAACTCAGAGGCATCTACTTCCACCAAAAAAGGGCTGGACAGATCTGGTTGTACTAGGACAGGTGCAGAAGAGAACGCCGCCTTTAGGGTATCGAAGGCCCTCCGAGCCTCAGAAGACCAGGTCCTCACATCTGCCCCCTTTCTGGTGAGGTCCGTTAGAGGTTTAGCCACCACGGAGAAGTCTTTGATGAATTTGCGATAGTAGTTGGCGAAGCCGAGGAAGCGTTGAAGGGCTTTCAACGACCCTGGCTGGGCCCACTCCGTGATGGCTTTCACCTTTTCAGGATCCATCTGGAAGTCGCATGGCGTGATGATATACCCCAAAAATGATATCTTTTGTACCCCGAACACACATTTCTCGAGTTTAGCAAACAGCTTGTTATGTCTGAGTCGAGCTAGTACAGTCTGAACGTGAGTATGGTGACTTGGCAAGTCGGAGGAAAAAATCAAAATGTCGTCTAGATATACAACCACGAACACCCCCATGATATCCTGAAACACTGAGTTCATGTACCCCTGAAAAATGGCGGGGGCGTTACACAATCCAAAAGGCATAACTAGGTATTCAAAATGCCCGAGGGGCGTATTGAAGGCGGTTTTCCACTCATCCCCCTCCCGAATGCGGATGAGGTTGTATGCTCCCCTGAGATCAAGTTTAGAAAACCATCGGGCACCAGCGACCTGGTTGAGGAGGTCAGGAATGAGTGGAAGGGCATACTGGTTTCGGACTGTGATTTTGTTTAGCTCTCTATAGTCAATACAGGGCCGGAGACCCCCATCCTTCTTCTCAACGAAGAAAAACCCGGCACCCACCGGGGATTCTGAGGGCCGGATGTGCCCCTTGGCCAGGCTGTCCTGGATATAGTCCCTCATGGATTCTCTCTCAGGAACCGTAACGTTATAAATGCGGCCCTTAGGAAGTTTGGCCCCAGGAATCAAGTCTATTTTACAGTCCCATTCCCTATGAGGGGGCAGAGCTTCAGATAATTGTTTGGAGAACACGTCAGAAAACTCGGAGAGGTAATCTGGTAGGGGGGTCCCCTCGCAGGTGGAGATTCCCACCTTCACCGCACAAAGGTGGTTGGCACAGCGGGGACCCCACTTTACCAGTTCCAACGTGTCCCAATTTACTACCGGGTTGTGCTCCCGGAGCCAGGGGAGGCCTAGGACGACGTCCACAGACAAATCTCTCATCACTAGAAAGGTGCAGGTTTCCACGTGTAAGGCTCCTATCGTAAACCTTACTTCAGGGGTAACCAGATGAACCACCCCTGCTTGCAATGGGGTGGAGTCCACTCCTGAAACCAGAATCGGGGTCTCTAAACGTAAAAAAACCCCGGACAGTTGAGCAACGAAATTAAAGTTAACGAAATTCGCCGCAGCCCCAGAATCAACAAAGGCTTGCCCAGTACGGTGGAAAGCATGAAATTCTAGGGTGCAAGGCAATAACATTTTGGATAACACAGGGAGTACCTTAGCTCCTAGACAGTCCTCCCGACAACTGCCTAGGAGCGGGAGTTTTCCTGCCGTGGCTTCTTAGTGCAGGTGGCAATGCGGTGACCCGGCTCCCCACAGTAGAAGCAAAGATTCTTCTTCAGGCGATATTCCCGTCGCTGCTTGGGGTTCATGGCTCCCAGTTCCATGGGCTCGGTGGTGGGAAGTGAGAGAGTCAGGTCAGTAGAAGAAGTGGGCGTGGGGAGTGGAGTGGCCCGAGCGGCGTGTCGGCCCCTCAAACGTCGGTCGGCCCGAATAGCAAGCGTCATGGCTTGCTCCAGGGTTCTAGGCTCTGGGTGGGCCACAAGTAGGTCCTTGAGACCCTCAGACAGACCGGTCAAAAATAAGTCTTTTAGGGCGGCATCGTTCCACCCGGATTCCGTACAATGTTGACGGAATTGGGAACAGTAGTCCTCCGCCATTTTACAACCCTGGCGCAGGGCCAGAAGTTTGGAGACTGCGTAGCCCGCCCGGTCGGGTTCGTCATAAATTTGACCCAGGGCGGAAAAAAAGGCGTCAAGGGATAGTCGGGCTGGAGAGCCTGCTGGTAGCGAGAAAGCCCAATTTTGGGGGTCCCCCCTCAGGCGGGTAATTACAATTCCCACTTTCTGATATTCAGTACCAGAGGAGTGGGGTCGGAGATCAAAGTAGAGCTTGCAGCTCTCTCTAAATGCAAAGAACTGACCTCTCTCTCCAGAGAAGCAGTCCGGCAGCGTGGCTCGGGGTTCTGACATAGTCCCGGGAGCGGAAGGGGGCTGCATGGGACCTGCAGCCGCCACTTGTTCCTGTAGCTGCATGCGGGCGGTTAGGTCCTGGACAAGGTTAGTAAGGACCTGGACCTGGTTCGCTAACGCAGCCACGGCCTCCATCGAGGGATTCAAAGTAGCCGGGCGGATGCACGAGTCTGACCTACCTTCGGCCAGTGTTACTGTCAGGACAGTGTCCGGGATATGGGGGTCCCTGATATATCCCGCAACCCCTGTCCCTGCCTACTTGCCCCCCTGGGCTAACCCCCAGGGCGACAACTGGGCGGCGGTCCCTACCCTCACTAGGGAAGCGGGACACGGGAAGACAAACAGACACTGAAGACAAACAACGGTAGAACGGTCAGACAATCCGGGTCGGCAACAGGAGGGTACGCAGTACAGGGGGGTCAGGCAAAAACGTAGTCAAGGTCCAAAAGCAGAGGTCAAGAAAGCCGGGGTCACAAACAGGAGTCAAAAGAATACGCGGGTGCAGCTGGAAGACCAAACTAACACTGGCAAGGCCTGAGAGGAAAACACACCTATTTAAATGCTGTCAGCGCTCCCGCCCCAGAAGCTGATTGGGGCGGGGAGCCTGACAGCAGCAGGGCTAATCAGGGCGGTGCTGGGGGCACGCCCCCAGTCTCACTGCACAGACAGTTACCAGGGAAGCCAGCCTGGTAGTCAAGCGACTAGAAGCACCAGCTGCCTCCCTAGCAACCCGGCGGCGACCAGTCTTACAGCGGCCCGGGGAGATCACAAGAACCGGGGTACCTCTGCGCCGTGCTCCAGTACCCCGGGTGGCCGGACCGGTGGTGCGGGCACGGCGGCCCCGAGAGTTGCCGGTTCTGACAGATATGTTTTTTATAAGACAGTTAACAAACCAAGTCAGTACTGCCTTATTTTGTTATTCATTTCTATTGATTAGCCAGAGCAGCCAGGGGTGTGTGGCCTCGCTTTTGGTTTTCCTCACCCTTCAGTAGGGTGTGCAGCCAGTGTGCTGCTCCACAAGGGTTTTTCACAGAATGTGTTCTGCAATGTTTTGGGTGTTAAGCCCTTATGTTAGTCTAGTTTCTTTCTCTTCCTTTTTTTTGCTTTCTGTCCCACCCCCAACCTCTTTGTTTCCCTGTCCCATAGGGGTTTGAGCTCTAGGTCATTCTGCGTGCATCTCTTACTTCCATAAATATGGCTAATGTAACAATATGTACATATAATGTGAAGGGGCTCAGTACTCCGGATAAAAAGGAATCAGGTTCTTTATCACCTACATAAGAAGGGGGTTATGGTGGCCATGCTACAGGAGACCCACTTAAAAGCGGATAACACGCTTTTCATCCAGATTTTATACTGCATGGATCCATAGTCCTCACCCTACTAAAAAAGCATGTGGGATCTCGATGGCATTGCACAAGTCTCTTCAGCATGTAGTCATCGACCGGGTGGTAGACCCACACCGATCGATATGTTTTTTTAAAACTGGAAGTCATGGGCTCATTGATGTCATTCGCTAATGTCTATTTTCCCAACCAGGCCCAGATTGCCTTAGGGATATCCATTCTGAGAAAGTTGGCCAATTTTGCTGATGGTACTGGCGTGCTCCTGGGAGGCGATGTTAACCTGGCAATGGATCCCGGGATGGACTCATCAGTGGGTTAATCCCCCGTTTCCCACACAGCACGTCGCACATTGAAGAGGGAGCTGGAGAGGTTGCAGTTGGTTGACATGTGGAGAATTTTACACCCGGGTGTCAGGGACTACAGTTTTTATTCGGTGGTCCTCAATAGTTACAGCCGGATAGATTACCTCTTCATCTCACATAGGTTATTAGATTCTAACCAAGCACGCTCTATAGGCCCATTTTTGTGGTCCGACCATGCTCCAATATACGGGGAACTCACTAACCCAGGCAGGTTTCCCAAAATAAATCAGTGGAGGCTAAATGAGAACCTCCTTAATGATATCCTCTGCATCAGCTACGTTAAAAAAAGCAATTGCGACATTTGCGGAAACTCACAGGGAAGACTCTACTAGTTTCCCCGTTAAGTGTGAGACTCTTAAAGGGGTTGTCTTGCGCCGAAACAGTTTTTTTTTTTCCATAGGCCCCCCGTTCGGCGCAGGACAACCCCAAAGGATGTGTTAAAAAAAATATTTTATTACTTACCCGAATCCCCGCTCTGCGACGTCTTCCTTCTTCCTTCTTCTTCCTTCACCAAGATGGCCGCCGGGATCTTCACCCAGGATGCACCGCGGGTCTTCTCCCATGGTGCACCGTGGGCTCTGTGCGGTCCATTGCTGATTCCAGCCTCCTGATTGGCTGCAATCGGCACACGTGATGGGGCAGAGCTACGAGGACCAGCTCTCCGGCACGAGCGGCCCCATTCACCAGGAAGAAGACCGCACAGCGCAAGCGCATCTAAAAAAGCAAGAAGACATCAGAATTAGACGGATCCATGGCGACGGGGACGCTAGCAACGGAGCAGGTAAGTGAATAACTTCTGTATGGCTCATAATTAATGCACGATGTATATTACAAAGTGCATTAATATGGCCATACAGAAGTGTATAACCCCACTTGCTGCCGCGAGACAACCCCTTTAAGTGTGTCCTGAGGGATGTCTTTATTTCTCATGGGGCTCGCCTTAAGAAGTATAGATCAGCGAAATTAAATAGACTCCTAAACGAGTTGCGTACTAAGAAGCTAATAAATAAGGGCCACCCATCGGAAACAACAAAAGCGGAAATTTCCACGATATGTCATCAGATTCTGTCAATTCTGGATCAGAAGTAGATGGGGTTCAGAGACAGAATGCGCAGATGCGCTTTTGAGTACGGGGATAAATGCGTGAGGTGGCTGTTCAGAACCCTACATCCCAGAACTCCTTTGACCCATATCCCTAAGATTCAAAAACAGTTGGGGGGAGGGGAGTTGCTCATTTGACCACAGAGATTCTGGAGGTTTTTCATAATTATTACAATAACAAATAATATAGAGTAAAACCCAATTCCAACTCAAAGGACGGAGGGGTGGGAGTACCTGCACTGTTTTACTCCTGGCCCTGTGGACCCTGTGGACTCTGGCGTGGAGGAAGCTTTTTCATTCCCTGAATTATCGGCCTTAATAAAGGAGCTGAAAGACGGCAAGAGCCCAGGGCCAGGCAGGCTCACATCCAAATTGTACAAACTCTTTAAGGAAGAAATATCCCCATTGTTACTTAAGACTTTCAATGCGATAAGCAGGGTTTGTCCCTTTCTGACCCAGGCACTCCAAGCGCACTTGGTCATGCTACCCAAGCCAGGAAAGAATACTATGGTGTGCGGGAATTATAGACCCATCATTTTGGGCCCCGTTGTACATACAGATATAACATTAGGGCCACAATGGGTATGTTTCTGAACACAGGACAAATAGAGATATCCATTTTGGGGTGTAAATCCTCATTTTCATGTGCACTATAGAAAAAAAAACTGCCTTTAAAATGACATATTTGCGAAAATTTGAAATTGAATTAATTCCTGAAAGAAAACTATGGGGTAAAAAAACTCATGATACCCCTCAGTGAATACAGTGAATACATTAAGGGGTGTCATTTTTAAAATGGGGTCATTTGTGGGGGTATCTATCATTCTGACACCTATTAGCCTTTGCAATCTTTGCTTGTGTAGGAAAACAAAGTGTTCCTCAAAATGTTGATAATCAATGTTAAATTTGTATGTCTCCTAAATGGTTAAAAAAATGAAAGTTTTTCAAATGTGCGTCCAGAATAAACAGATGGAAATATATCTTATCAAAAATTTGTACAGTATGTTTGCACATATTTGAGATATTGCAATTGAAAATGTGAAAAAAGGATAAATATTTCAAAATGTTCTCAATTTTGGTGCTTTTAATAAATATACATAAATTCTATCGGTCTATTTTTTACCACCTAAATGAAATACAAAACACAATGTGACTAAAAAACAATGTCAGAATCACTGGGATATGCAAAACCTTTACGGAGTTATTCTATGTTAAAGCGACACGTGTCAGATTTGTTAAAATTTGGTTCTGCCACTAAGATGCAAACAGGCTTGGTCACTAAAGGGTAAAAAAGCACTTTAGCAAAATAGCAAACATAGCCTTACTTAGCAGAGGTTAAGCACAGCACGCTTGGAGAGACCTCCAACTAGGATATTGATGATGCACCAGCGTCAATTCTGGTGACACGTCAGATTCCCTGCCTTGTATATGGCTGTAGGCATGCACTGTACCAGTGATGTGCTCTACCATGTCATATACAGTGACGCACCACTGCCAGATCTCAGAAAAGCTCCTCCAGCCACTCCAGCTGTTCACCTACTCTGCTAATCATGGGGAAACTCCCCTAAAAAAGAGGGAATAATCCAGCAGTAGTGAGGTTAAGGTGCTGTGCTTGGCACAGAGTGAACAGCTGCAGACATGTATAGACATAGCAGGAAAAATTGACAGAGAGGTTTTCTTTTGCTTCGGACTTGCCAGAATTTTTTTCTTTTCTTGAGCACCTCTGTGGTAATGCAGATAGATGTGGCACAGAGAAATTTGACCCTGTTTGTGAGGCCAAAAGAAGAGGTTCTGCAGCATCCCAACGGCCACCTAGACATGAGGCCCACACTGAGGAGCTGGCGGAATAGAGTTGGCACTTGTCACGGTGGCTTTACCAGACTCCTCCCCAGAGGGACGCATGCAACCTCGACCCAAGTACCGTTATGCCTCTTCCAGGCAATTCTGGGACAGCGGTTACTTGTATACGTGTAGTGGACTTTAGATTTGTCACGTGTGACGCCACCTTTTCTTCTCACCGTAGCTTGTATCAGGTGGATAAATGAAGAGAGTCCACACACAGGTGATAACTTAGCTACTGGGAACGGGTAATGACCGGTGAACTTTACTGGAAGCTTGTCAGAGTACAATGTGTCACACACCGTACTGTTCCTGGAAAGGGAACCCTGTGGAGGAGGATGAGGGTTAGGAACACTTCACAGACACTCGCTCAGTATTTATAAGCAGCTCTGCACGGCGAGCTCTTCACTTCAGTCCCTCCTTAGAGGTGGTTCCGGGAATAGAAGGCCTCAAGATACCTCTCCTCTTTTTCCATCACTTCACCACATGAGGGTTGAAGGTACCCCCATGGGGCCGGCACTTCACTCCACACTCAACCGTAGAAGATGACAGAAGCCCTTTCCCGCTCTCAGACACTTACATTTATAGGGTCTAACATACCACATGACAGAACATAAATTGATACTTTTCCAGACATATCCCAGCCACTTTCAGACATTACCTCTCACATGCTGCAGCTGTGCAATATACATCACAGCAGGCAATACACTTTGCACAGTGCATCCACATTGAAGACATGACATGTATGACAATCATGGATGGGCCAGAAATATAGACTTCGGGCCACTACTCAGTCACCTACCAGCTACACCTTCATGCCAAAAGACAAAGATCACGCCATGTATAAAAAGCAATGAAATTAAAGTTGAGATCTGCAAATAAGGGACATGGAATAAATCCTCCACAGTGCCACCTATTGAAAGGCAGCATTCCTTCAAGTCAAAGTCAGACTTTTTATACAAGCCTTGTTACAATGACTGGGATATAAAAGCAAAGCCAGACCCCATGTACATACAGCTGTTTCCGGGTTATTGCCCTTCATCAGTATACAGTAGGAGTCTGGCTTTTTGCTAGTGAGAGGCCTGGGACGGGGGTCAGAAACACTCTTTTCTCCTTAGGGAGAGCAACTATATACTATAAACTAAGTGAGGAGACTCAAATGGCCAAGCACGCTTCTCTGGGTAATATGCAAATAAGGGAGATGGAATAAATCCTCCACAGTGCCACCTATTGAAAGGCAGCATTCCTTCAAGTCAAAGTCAGACTTTTTATACAAGCCTTGTTACAATGACTGGGAATTAAAAGCAAAGCCAGACCCCATGTACATACAGCTGTTGAGATCTTTCACACTGAGGAAAAGGATGACGCTGTATACAGCCTGGAAAGTGAAGATGAAATCCTTCTAACAGGGAAAGTACTTGTCTCCTGATTCTCCCAGGAGAAGAAAAAAATACATTGACTCTAAGAGTCCTTATGCACAGGATGACCTGTCGGATCATTCCAGTCCACCTCTATTCACGCATGCATAAACTCAATGATTAACGAAAAGCGAATGAATTCTTGTTCGGCATTCAGTTGGTGCATGCATTTAGACTGGACAAGAATTGTTCAAATTCCTGCTGGATGCATAAACAATTTATTGGCCGTGTAAAAGGACTCTTAAGGCTCTTTTACACGGGCCAACAGTTATTTGGATGTCTGCATGAGAGCTGAGATGAACACAGCATCGTCATTTCCCAAACTAAACTTTGATTTCTGGCTGAAGACAACCTGGTTCCACTCTGTAGCAGCCCAGTTACGTTGTGCATGACACCACTGCAAATGATGGGTGGGGGTCAAAGGCAGTACATGTAATGGGTGACGTGAGACCAAATGTCCTTCAGACAAGTGACCGGTAAAGGTTTTGACAGAAGACACAAAGGCCAGTGTACAAGGCACTAGGAAGCAGTGTAGCTATTCAGCATAGCTCAATCAGCAGAAGCATTGCCTTAAGCACACAAGGTTCCAGTTTTCTGTCCTGACAAAATTTTTCATGGACCAACAGTCGTTTAAACAACTGGCCAAGTGCTGACGTCCCCGCTAAGGTCGTCAGCACTGGTGCAGAGCATTAAGGGCTTATTCCCACGAGCGTATTTCGGCTGACGTTTTCACGGCCAGCCGATAGACGCTTCCATCTAATCAGTTCCCCCCACCGGTTCTCTGTCTCTCTCCTCCACTCCGGCGTCTGCAATGGGTGTGGGTGGCACAGGGTGGAGTTAAGCTCCGCTCTGTCCCACCCACCCCTATTGCTGGCTATGGACAAGAGGCGGGGAGGGGGTGGGAGCTTATCCCTCCACTGCCCCACTCACTCCAATTGCAAGCCACTCAGTGGGGAAGAGAGAGGCAGAGAGCTGGCGAGGGGGAGGGAAGGGGGGACTGCTCAGATGGAAGCGTATATCGGCCAGCCGTAAAAACACTGTCCAATATATGCTCATGTAAAAAAGCCCTCAAAATAAAACGCAAGAAGGCCCAATTGCAGTGAATAGAACTCATTGATTTGCAATTGCAAGAAAAAATATGTGGCATGTCCTATCTTGGTGCACCATAAGGGCCCATTGAAATCAATGCAGGAAACCTGCATCTTCACTCCATATTTGTGCAGCATTTGGTCCAGCTGCATTTAATTTTGTGTGCGCACATACGCAGTGTATTTGCACGCACAAATATACGCAGGAATGGACGAAAAATGCAGGTGTAAGCAATTTTTGGTTGCGTAAATGTGCGCCCTAAGGCTGTATTCAGACAAACGTATATCGGCTGGGTTTTCACGTCGGCCGATATACGGCATCTCTCTCTGCAGGGGGAAGCCTGGAAGAACTAGGGGCAGTGCTCTGAGCTCCTGCCCCCTCTCTGCACCTCTGCACTATTTGCAATGGGGAGAGGCGGGACGGGGGCGGGGCTAATTCTCGTAACTTAGCCCCACCCCGCCTCCTTTCATTGCAAATAGTGCAGAGGGGCGGAAAGGGGGTGGAGAGGAGGCAGAGAGGGGGCGGGAGCTCTGTTCCTGCTCCTGGCTCTTCCATCCTCCCCTCTTGCAGATGAGGACACCGTAAATTGGCTCGGCGTGAAAACTGAGGTGATATACGGTTGTCTGAATCCACCCTCAGGGTGAAGTCACACGAACGTATATCGGCTCAGTTTTTACGCCGAGCCGATAAACGTTGTCCTCGTGTGCAGGGGGGGGAGGATGGAAGAGCCAGGAGCAGGAACTGAGCTCGCGGCCCCCTCTTCGCCTCCTCTCCGCCCCTCTGCACTATTTGTAATGGGAAGAGGCGGGGCGGGGCTAAGTTCCGAGAATTAGCCCCGCCCCTGTCCCACCTTTCCCCATTGCAAATAGTGCAGAGGGGCGGAGAGGAGGCAGAGGGGGGGGGGCGGGAGCTCAGTTCTTGCACTTGGCTCTTCCATCCACTCTTCCCCCCTACCCTGCACACGAGGACAATGTATATCGGCTCGGCGTGAAAACCGAGCCGATATACGTTCGTGTGACTTCACCCTTAGGGCGCCCACCCACTGGCGTTTGCGATTTTCGTGCGTGAAAAACGCAGCGTTTTCCGCGCGATTTTGGCGCGTTTTCCGTGGCTTTTTCGCGCCTTTTCCGTTAATTTCCATTGACATTCATGGGTGCATTAAGAGAAAAATAAGGACACATATGCAACTGACAGTTCCTATGTTAAAAATTGCAACGGACCGAAAAAAAACCCGCCAGTGGACAGGAACACATTCAATACTAATTGCTCTTGAGAAAAAACGCAAAACGCAAAGGAAAAAAAATCGCCAGTGGGTGGGCGCCCTTAGGGTGACTACCCACTAGCGTTTTTTTTCACTGCAAATTTCGCAGCGTTTTTTTTTTCTGCAGGGGTCTATGGGACCAGTAATGTTAAAATCGCGTTCACGCAAAATCGCGATTTACCGTGATATCGCGATTTTGCGCGATCGCGATTTTAGCTTTATATGTCCCATAGCCCAAAGACCCCTGCAGAAAAAAAAAAACGCTGCGAATTTCACAGTAAAAAAAACGCTAGTGGGTAGTCACCCTTAGGGTATATGCACATGGATGAATAGAAAGTTGAACCTATGATTATCCGGAGAAAAGATAAATAGTAAATTCTTTGCACAAATATAGCCTGCACTAAGATTTGCAACTTTTGGTCTTTTTACACCCCACGCCACACTTGTAGAAGAGCAGGTGGGGGCACCCACTATATTTAGTAGAATTTACACCAGGGAACTGCCTCATAGCTGGTAAACATTTCTTCTTATGGCACATGAGCCGCCCAAGACACATGTATTAAGTGGCATAGACCTCTTAACCCCTTAATGCCACAGGACATAAAGTTACATTACTGGTTACAGTTACTGGTCTTAATAAATCAGCTCCATTGTGTTTGAACATAGAGGAAAACCATGTCCAGCAAGGAAAGGGTCTTGGAGCCGCTTGGGGAAGAGCTGGGAGGATCCCCAACCCTTATTCCATCCCATGAATTACACCTGCTGCTCTGACTGACCAGGTGAAAAGAGCTGGCTCTTTCTATAGGAGTACTAGTGAGTGATGGCTCTAAAACTGGAGCAGACAAGAGGGGTAAGAACAGTGCTACTAGTATGACTCTGCTAGTATGGAGGAGTACTAGTGAGTGGTGGCTGTAAGACTGGAGCACACAAGAGGGGTAAGAACAGGGCAGAGACTGCTGATGGGTTTTTGCTGCTAGTACGACCCTGCTAGCACAGAGTATTAGTGAGTAATGCCTGTAAGAACAGGGCATAGACTGCTGATGGGGCTGTGCTTATAGTATGACCCTGCTAGCACAGAGGAGTACTAGTGAGTGATGGCTGTAAGATTGGAGCAGACAAGAGGGGTAAAACTAGTGCAGAGATGGCTGATGGGTCTGTGCTGCTAGTATGACCCTGCTAGCACAAAGGAGTACTAGTGAGTGATGGCTATAAAACTGGAGCAGACAAGAGGGGTAAGGCCAGTGCATATACTGCTGATGGGTCTGTGCTGCTAGTATGACCCTGCTGGCACGGAGGAGTACTAGTGAGTGATGCCTGTAAGACTGTTGCAGACGAGGGGTGAGAGTAGTGCAGAGATGGCTGATGGGTCTGTGCTGCTAGTATGACCGTGCCAGCATGGAGGAGTACTAGTGAGTGATGCTGGTAAGACTGTAGCAGACAAGAGGGGTAAGGCCAGTGCATAGACTGCTGATAGGGCTGTGCTGCTAGTATGACCCTGCTAGCATGAAGGAGTACTAGTGAGTGATGGCTATAAAATTGGAGCAAACAAGAGGGGTGAGACCAGGGCAGACACGGTTGCTGGGGCTGTGCTGCTAGTATGACCCTGCTAGCATGGAGGAGGTTTTTGGGTTGCTGGGATGAGTTGTTGGTTACTTATGTTGCTGTGAGAAATGTCCCCTCTGTACAGCGGGATAATATACTGTCACATACAGAGATGAGCCTCTGCTGGACTGTAGAACCCTTAAGGCCTCATGTCCACGGCTCAATTGTAATGTAAAATCTGCATAGGGATGCATTGGACACCCGCAGTTAGTTAAATACCTGCGGATGTCATTTTTTTCCTGAGGCGCGGATTGCGTGTGCAGGAAAACACCCGCGGCATGCTCCATTTTTGGTGCAGGTCTCCCGCGGGGACGGCTCCCGCAGGCTTCTATTGAAGCCTATGGAAGCCGTCCGGATCCGCGGCCTACCTGCAATTGAATTTCTGCTCTCCGACGCGGGAGAGCAGGAGTTTAAAAAAAAAAATGGAGTGCCCGGCGCACTGGAAATGCTGCTGATTCCCCACTGCAGAGTTTGTTGGGAAGAATCTGCAGCATTTCACAGAACCAGGAATGTGGATGAGACTTCAGGATACCTCGTCCATACGCTGGAAACACTAATTTCACTTAATCTTTTTTATGCTAGTAATTGGCATAATTTATGGTATAAGTGTAAAATTCTGGTGCATGGATGGGCACAGAAAGATGGGGCCTATCCAATAATATGCCACTTTATAAATTTCAAGCATTTTGCTCCAAGGTTTGTAACAAATTCCAGTATTGGTAAATTTAACCCCATAACTTTGCTTTGCTAGCGACATAGATGTGCGATGTGGAGGCTTTATGGCTTTGCTTGGAATGTAAAACAGCAGTTGGACTTTCTTGTTTAAATTTTCTTAAATTGTGCAGTATAAGTGCTAACGGTACTGGTGTATCTTGTCTCCACCACCAGTCTGGGTGGAGACCTAGTGCTGGGCTGTACCCCCCCAATGTATGCACAGAAGTTAGTGATTGTCTGCCTGGGATAGTGCTTTACCTTGTATGGAGGGTTAGGGTTAGTTCCAGTGTTAGGCTTACATTGTTAGGTGTAAACAGCTAATAATGTAAGCCTAACACTGTAACTAACCCTAACACTCCATACAAGTCAAACCTCTGTCCCAGGCAGCCTACCACCATGTTGGGCGACATCTGTTGTCCATGGCTATGCAACAGGGAGAGGAGCATACTCACAGCGATCCCTGCCGCAGGGGGACCAGTAGCGGAGATGAGTGTATGGCGGGGAGAGCAGCAGAGACCCCAGAGACAGCGTTCCTGGCTGCAGCATGCATCGGGGGAACGGGAGGCCATATTGACAGTGCGGCGTGGAGAGAAGCCTGGAGAACATTTACAGTGGTCCCCGACTGCAGCGGCTGACCAAGGGGACGGGACTGGAGGTGCTGCCGAGGAGAGTAGCGGGGAGCTCAGTGACAGCATTCACAGCTTAAGCAGCGGTGAGCTACGTGACAGCGGTCCCGGCATCAGTAGCGGGCGCGAGCAGCACAGGAGCAGTGTCCTTCCTGCCGCAGTACTACCCAATTAAAAGCTAGAGGTGTGACAGGAGCGTTCCTTCCTGCTAAGTGCTTTCAAACCCCTAGCTTCCGATGTCAACAAGGTACAACAGTACCAGTGCTATCTTTATTCTGCACGGTAAGATTAGGTTGATAACTAGAGATGAGCGAGTATACTCGCTAAAGGCAATTGCTCGAGCGAGCATTGCCTTTATCGAGTACCTGCCCGCTCGAGACGAAAGGTTCGGGTGCCGGAGCGGTGAGTAGCGGCAGTCAGCAGGAGGGAGCGGGGAGGGGGGGGGGGAGAGAGAAAGAGAGATCTCCCCTCCGTTCCGCCCCGCAGCTCCCTGCCCGCCACCGGTACCCGAACCTTTCGTCTCGAGCGGGCAGGTACTCGCTAAAGGCAATGCTCACTTGCCTTTAGCGAGTATACTCACTCATCTCTATTGATAACATATATTTATTTTTGCTGAATTATTCAAAGGGTTTGTCCAGTTGTAAACTATGGACAATCCTCCGCATATTGCATCAATAGTCGATTGGCAGAGGTTTATCACCCAGTACTCCCACCGACCAACTGTTCACTGGGCTGGTGTGCTTGTGCGCTGAGCTGATTTCTGCAGGAAGCAAACAGCTCTGTTCTCCCTGCAGTGACCTGCAAGATTCTATTCACTTTAATGGGAACTTGGCCTGCAATACCAGGCCTGGCCACTGCAGTGAGAACAGAGCTGTCTGTTCCCGCAGAAATCAGGTCAGCACATGAGTGTGCCAAAAATGGGACAGACAGCGTGAATGGAGGGAAGAGAGACATGTACTTCATGCAAATCTGTGCAGTACCTCATTGTAATTCTACATGCTAATTTTGCCCACTAGCTAAATCTGCATGCGGATCCGCTGCAAAAACAATGGCAGAATAGCCACGGATTTCTGCTGCGGTTTGAGAGGTGGATTCCATGTGGAAACTTTTGCAATGGAATCCGCCGTGTGCTTTCCAATGTCGCTGATTTGTTGCTTATTTTGTAGCATATTTTGGTTTTGCATAGTTCTCTGCGGTGAGACTATCTGACAGATTCTTCGCTTGTGGATGCTACGGCTGCGCTTTCCATAGCAACGCGTTCACTGTGGATTATCACCGCAGGTAACGCAATGAACAATCGGACAGGCAGCCTACTGTGGATGTGTACAGAAATCTTTAACAAAATTAGCAAATCAGTCATACGTGAACGCACCATTAGGGGTACATTCACACGTAGCCAAATTAGTGCAGACTTTCCACAAATTCTGCACCACTGACAGCTTTGGATGCAGATCTGCAGCAGACTTAACTCCTTCAATTGAGGCTCGGCAATCAATAGGGATCCCAAGCAGCAGATCCCAACCAATCAAGTATTGATAAACTGTGGATAGACCATCAAAAGTGGTATTCACATCTTTGCTTTGCATGGCCAAAATGTGAAAACATGGTAGCTTTGTTCTGAGCACCAGTCAAAATAGAGAACTAGGCACTTAATGCTGGCTGTATTTATAGATCTCATTGAAGTGAATGGTGGTTAAGCAAACGTCACAGCCCAGCACTACACTGTTAGCAAAATTTTGGGAGTAATGGAAACAGCATAGTGCACTCTGTTATGCTATATCAGTAGCTTCCTTTTTCTTCAATAAGAGCTACAGAATCAGCGCTGTACTAAACTCTCGACTCTATCCCTAGGCTCTATATTGGTGGCCGGTAGCCATGGCAGTGGTTTACTATGAGAACTTGCCTAGCACTAAATAACAATATACCTTCACACCATCAATCATCTTGCAGAATCTTGCTTTGAGGCCTGCCAGAGTATATCTCCTCATCTCAGAGCCAAAAGGCCCCGAATATAAGGTAAGAATCAGGTCACAGACTACTACTGAAGGTATGTACAGGTGGAATTAAAAACAGAACACATTGTAGTAAACAATAGGTCTTTACTTGTCAGCTAAATCATGGGTACAGTCACTAACTGTGTACAGTTTCAAATACTTAAACAATGCTGGCTTAACTAAACATTGTCTCTGCTGACAAGCTTTGTAAGAACAAAAAGTCTCTTCAACTACAGAACCGCCTCTGTCTTGGGTGGAGCTGGAGGCGGCCTCTGTCTTGGGTGGAGCTGGAGGCGGCCTCTGTCTTGGGTGGAGCTGGAGGCGGCCTCTGTCTTGGGTGGAGCTGGAGGCGGCCTCTGTCTTGGGTGGAGCTGGAGGCGGCCTCTGTCTTGGGTGGAGCTGGAGGCGGCCTCTGTCTTGGGTGGAGCTGGAGGCGGCCTCTGTCTTGGGTGGAGCTGGAGGCGGCCTCTGTCTTGGGTGGAGCTGGAGGCGGCCTCTGTCTTGGGTGGAGCTGGAGGCGGCCTCTGTCTTGGGTGGAGCTGGAGGCGGCCTCTGTCTTGGGTGGAGCTGGAGGCGGCCTCTGTCTTGGGTGGAGCTGGAGGCGGCCGCTGTCTTGGGTGGAGCTGGAGGCGGCCGCTGTCTTGGGTGGAGCTGGAGGCGGCCACTACTATGATTGGAAAGAAAAAGAGGAAAGTGAGTATAGTAAATAATTTTTCGGCCGGTCTGTCCCGCGTAGGGCCTCTCGGCCGGTCTGTCCCGCGTAGGGCCTCTCGGCCGGTCTGTCCCGCGTAGGGCCTCTCGGCCGGTCTGTCCCGCGTAGGGCCTCTCGGCCGGTCTGTCCCGCGTAGGGCCTCTCGGCCGGTCTGTCCCGCGTAGGGCCTCTCGGCCGGTCTGTCCCGCGTAGGGCCTCTCGGCCGGTCTGTCCCGCGTAGGGCCTCTCGGCCGGTCTGTCCCGCGTAGGGCCTCTCGGCCGGTCTGTCCCGCGTAGGGCCTCTCGGCCGGTCTGTCCCGCGTAGGGCCTCTCGGCCGGTCTGTCCCGCGTAGGGCCTCTCGGCCGGTCTGTCCCGCGTAGGGCCTCTCGGCCGGTCTGTCCCGCGTAGGGCCTCTCGGCCGGTCTGTCCCGCGTAGGGCCTCTCGGCCGGTCTGTCCCGCGTAGGGCCTCTCGGCCGGTCTGTCCCGCGTAGGGCCTCTCGGCCGGTCTGTCCCGCGTAGGGCCTCTCGGCCGGTCTGTCCCGCGTAGGGCCTCTCGGCCGGTCTGTCCCGCGTAGGGCCTCTCGGCCGGTCTGTCCCGCGTAGGGCCTCTCGGCCGGTCTGTCCCGCGTAGGGCCTCTCGGCCGGTCTGTCCCGCGTAGGGCCTCTCGGCCGGTCTGTCCCGCGTAGGGCCTCTCGGCCGGTCTGTCCCGCGTAGGGCCTCTCGGCCGGTCTGTCCCGCGTAGGGCCTCTCGGCCGGTCTGTCCCGCGTAGGGCCTCTCGGCCGGTCTGTCCCGCGTAGGGCCTCTCGGCCGGTCTGTCCCGCGTAGGGCCTCTCGGCCGGTCTGTCCCGCGTAGGGCCTCTCGGCCGGTCTGTCCCGCGTAGGGCCTCTCGGCCGGTCTGTCCCGCGTAGGGCCTCTCGGCCGGTCTGTCCCGCGTAGGGCCTCTCGGCCGGTCTGTCCCGCGTAGGGCCTCTCGGCCGGTCTGTCCCGCGTAGGGCCTCTCGGCCGGTCTGTCCCGCGTAGGGCCTCTCGGCCGGTCTGTCCCGCGTAGGGCCTCTCGGCCGGTCTGTCCCGCGTAGGGCCTCTCGGCCGGTCTGTCCCGCGTAGGGCCTCTCGGCCGGTCTGTCCCGCGTAGGGCCTCTCGGCCGGTCTGTCCCGCGTAGGGCCTCTCGGCCGGTCTGTCCCGCGTAGGGCCTCTCGGCCGGTCTGTCCCGCGTAGGGCCTCTCGGCCGGTCTGTCCCGCGTAGGGCCTCTCGGCCGGTCTGTCCCGCGTAGGGCCTCTCGGCCGGTCTGTCCCGCGTAGGGCCTCTCGGCCGGTCTGTCCCGCGTAGGGCCTCTCGGCCGGTCTGTCCCGCGTAGGGCCTCTCGGCCGGTCTGTCCCGCGTAGGGCCTCTCGGCCGGTCTGTCCCGCGTAGGGCCTCTCGGCCGGTCTGTCCCGCGTAGGGCCTCTCGGCCGGTCTGTCCCGCGTAGGGCCTCTCGGCCGGTCTGTCCCGCGTAGGGCCTCTCGGCCGGTCTGTCCCGCGTAGGGCCTCTCGGCCGGTCTGTCCCGCGTAGGGCCTCTCGGCCGGTCTGTCCCGCGTAGGGCCTCTCGGCCGGTCTGTCCCGCGTAGGGCCTCTCGGCCGGTCTGTCCCGCGTAGGGCCTCTCGGCCGGTCTGTCCCGCGTAGGGCCTCTCGGCCGGTCTGTCCCGCGTAGGGCCTCTCGGCCGGTCTGTCCCGCGTAGGGCCTCTCGGCCGGTCTGTCCCGCGTAGGGCCTCTCGGCCGGTCTGTCCCGCGTAGGGCCTCTCGGCCGGTCTGTCCCGCGTCGGGCCTCTCGGCCGGTCTGTCCCGCGTCGGGCCTCTCGGCCGGTCTGTCCCGCGTCGGGCCTCTCGGCCGGTCTGTCCCGCGTCGGGCCTCTCGGCCGGTCTGTCCCGCGTCGGGCCTCTCGGCCGGTCTGTCCCGCGTCGGGCCTCTCGGCCGGTCTGTCCCGCGTCGGGCCTCTCGGCCGGAGTGAGAGCTGCGACCAATCAGAGGCAGCTCATTCAGCAGGCGGGGATTTTAAATCCCCGGCTGCTGAATACTACAGAGAGCAGTTCAGGAGAACTGCCGGCGAGACGCGGCTGAACTCCGGCTGCAGCGGAAAGGTGAGTATACTTTTTTTTTTTTTTTTACACATTTTAGGATGATTTTCAGGTAAGGGCTTATATTTTTAAGCCCTTCCCGAAAATTCATCCCGCGCTCGCCGGCAGCCCATTGCTTTCAATGAAGCCGGCTGTATGGCCGACTCCATTGAATTCAATGGGCTAACATCGTTCCTCTCTGCCACAGCTGTGTATTGCCGTCTCCATTGAATTCAAAGGGCTAACATCGTTCTTCTCTGCCACAGCTGTTACAGCTATGGCAGTGGAGAGCGATCTTTATGCAGACATAAATTTTTTATTTTTTTATTTTTACACATTTTAGGATGATTTTCAGGTAAGGGCTTATATTTTGAAGCCCTTCCCGAAAATTCATCCCGCGCTCGCCAGCAGCCCATTGCTTTCAATGGAGCCGGCTGTATTGCCAGCTCCATTGAATTCAATGGGCTAACATCGTTCTTCTCTGTTACAGCTGCGGCAGAGGAGAACAATCTATGCTGACAGTGCGGGGGGGGGGGGGGCACTCTTGCCGCTATTGTGGCTTAATAGTGGGACCTGGGAACTTGAGATGCAGCCCAACATGTAGCCCCTCACCTGCCCTATCCGTTTGTGTCGTTCCCATCACTTTCGTGAATTTCCCAGATTTTCACAAATGAAAACCTTAGCGAGCATCGGCGATATACAAAAATGCTCGAGTCGCCCATTGACTTTAATGGGGTTCGTTTCTCGAAACGAACCCTCAAGCATGAGCGGGAAGTTCGACTCGAGTAACAAGCACTCGAGCATTTGGGTGCTCGCTCATCTCTACCCTTTACGCTATATACTGTAAGTTTATGTCATGGCAGCATTATACTTAATGCACAGGATGTATAGTTAAGTCATGTACATAGTGTTTGTTTAGAAGCTGAGCAAAGCACAGTCTTGCAGCGGGATACAAATTCTACCGATAATCAGCCTCCTACAACACACGAAATCAATGAACATTGAACTCTGCTTTTAGCCCCCAGCATGCCACCAACATTTTTTTGCATTTTTTTCCCCCACTCTTTTGTCACATCCTCCCTCCTCTCCTGTCGGCTGCAGTAGTGAAACCTTGTTGGCACATGTGCACTGTGCAAATTCAGAAATAAAAGCTTAAATTAATGAAGGTTGATTTTTGTTTTTTTAGATTAACACTATGGAGGGCAGAAAAAAGCACCCAGTTTTTGTCACTTATTCATGAATTTGTGGACGGTTGGCAGCCCTGAATTTGGGTGACTTGACAGATTTGTTGTAACGGGGCACATTACTCTGCATATCATATGGAAGGATGAGCACATAAAGCACTTCTTATACATACAGCGCCATGAACTCTAGACAGGAAAGAAATTTTGGCAGCTTACCTTATTTGTTGCCGTTTTCTACTTCAGACTTCTTCCATTCAAATACTATGTAGGTATGTACAATATATGAACAACCTGCAACACTGATATGAAGTATTCTCTGTATTGCTGTAATCCTTTCTACTGTGTCACAGCAATTATATTTATTTATTCCTTCGATATATGTGAGAGGTTTTTAACTTTTCACTATATTTTATTGAAAAAGACGTGATTAAACTTTTTTTTAGTCCCATTGAGGGAATTGAACATGTGATTGCTTACAGAATGCACTGCAATACTTCTACAGTGTACCTTGTCACTGTTGAAACTTAAAGAGGGCCTTAATACACACCAGTTCCAGTAGTTTTAACTATAGGCATCCCTATAGGCAATCCTATGGTTGTGTTGCTGGGAGGGATTGAGGGATTCCCTCTAACGGCTTAGATGCCTTGTTCAGCATTGAGTGTGAAATTTAAGTTAAGCAGCTGGCATCTGATCACTGAAGATGAAGGGTTGTCTGCTGTGTAACACATTAGCCTCCCTCCATGCTTGGAGCGGGCTTAGGCCCCATACAAGTACGACCTTTGTTATGAAGGGGTTAATGAAATAACAAGCATTTAAATTTCCAGAGATGTAATTTCTACCAATATCTATAATAAAGCCCCAATGACCCGTATGTCATCACTACAAGCACTTCAGTCATTGAGGAATAACAGTAACTACTTACACCAACAAATAGTCTCTTGTGGACTGACTGCTCCTAACGGCGCCCACACGCTGGCGTTTTTTTAACACTGCATTTTTTGCGCAAATTTCAATAGAACTCTCTAATGTTAAAACCGCATCCCACGTTTGTGCTTTGCGGTTTGTGTGCGATGCGTTTTTAGCATTAGAAAGTCCCATTGACATTAGTATAAAAAAAACTGCAGCGTTAAAAAAACACGCAAGTGTGTGGGAGCCTATTCTAGAACCATTTCCTTAGATGAACATGAAGTGGATAAGGGTCCTCAAGGAATAGCATATAGGCCAAATATCTCAGTAGGAAATCGGCTCTTGTGCATCGGCCCATATCAGGAAAGTACAACAATGTCATATTTCTATATTAAAGGGTTTTCTGGTTAGGTGATGTTTTTCATGTTTTCTTTCTGTTCTCTGGATAGGTGATACCTGATAGATCGGTGAGGGTCCGACTGCCAGCATCCCTGCCAATCACCAGAATGGGGGTCCTGAAGTTGGCAGAATTAATTGAGCGGTGGCCGTACATACACGCTGCTGCTCCATTTATTGCAGTACGACTGCTAAAGGTGGCCATTTGAAGTTTACTAAGCCACCACTCCATTTATTTTGGGAACCTCAGGACCCCTATTCTAGCGATTAATGGAGGTCTCAGCTGTAGGACCCCACCGATCTATCAATTTTGAAAACATTTTACTGAAACCAGAAAACTTTTAACTCTATTCCTTCACATCTCAATGGCTATTCAGTGTGTGTGTATACATATATTATTGTTCTGTATATAATAGTCACATAGGCATATAGAGCATTAGGGTGCGTCTCACGGAGCAAGAATGATTTTCGGTGTGGACTTTATGCCAGGTGAATCAGCAGCATTTACAATATAAGCCATGTGGATGACATTTTAAAAAATCTCCCCGACAGAGTGCAGACGATCTCCCCGAGGGATACGCTGTGGACTTTATAGCCGCAGCAGGTTAACTATGTGCTGCAGATTTCACCTTTTTGAATCCAAAGTGTGAAATCTGCGGCAAGTCCACCCAAAATGCAAGACAAAATCTATAACATTAAACCGTGAATTAAATGACTGCTAATCTTTGTGTGACTTGGTTGCTTACGACTTCAGGTGATCCCCTCGCTGGCGCTCCTTGAGGCTGACGCTGCGGCCGGCACTGGCTTCCCCGCAGACAGCTGCAGATCACTGGTCCTATCACGTAATAATCCAGTCCTTAATGTCTGTTCCTGCTGTCCTCTAATCCAATGTATTTGACCCCTAGATGGGTCTCCGCTGCGCTCTTTGTCTGCCTGGTCTTTGCTACAGGATAGATCTCCTTGGACTCTCCGAAGGACTTGCTGTTGCCTCTTCTTTCTTCTCCATCTGACACTGTCACCATTTCTCCTCTTCAGGCTTCTCCAGCTGTTTCCAATCAAGTTCTCATCTGGCTTCAAGATGGCGTCTGACTGACCAACTGCCACTTTTCCCTCTGGAAGCTCCGCCCACTTCAGGCTCCGCCCACTTCACTGCACTACACAGAGGATAACTGTTATGTCTTGTCTCACAAGAACTAAATTAAAGGGCCCAGATCGCTCCATTACAATAATAAAAAATTAATATAGGAATGTAAATGATGATAATCCGAGGTAGGTTGGCCTCACACAACACATTTTTCATGCATTTTATGTATATGATAAATGATGATGATTAGCACTAGTTATACTTGTACAACGCGCTTATGTAATTAAAAAAACACGTTTTAAATCTGTTTTTTCAATCTTTTTTGCCTTGCATTCTATAAGTTAAACACTCCCCACAGTGAGATCTTAGCTTTAGGGTTCATTCACACGGGCGGATGCTATTTTAGCCTGTATGTAATTCGTGCATTTTTTGCTCACGCTAAAAAAAAAAAGGCCCAACTGATGTCCGCTTTTCTTCACACTGTCTTCTGGTGTAAACGCCTTGAATACGCATGTATCAGCCATAGCGTACTTTTTTTTCCACGATTCTATAGATTTGAATGTGCAATTTTGGTCTGTAAATATGAACCAACATAAGTCGTGCTGCAATTTTTTATTTGTGTAAAAAAAAAAAAATTTAAAAAAAATTTAAAAAATTGCGGAACATTTTGTTTTCCTACACAAAGCCAAAGGCTCATATGTGTCAGAATGATAAATACTCACACAAATGACCCCATTTTTAAAACTAACCCCCTGAACAAATTTAACTATGGCTGCATTGCATATTTTGACCCCGTAGTTTTTGAATGAATCTAAGCAAAGCTGAAGGCAAAAATGGTGATTTTCATCTTTTGGCAATTGTGTCATTTTAAAAACAGGTTTTTTTTGTACAGCACACATATGACTAGCACCCCAAATTGGACCCCCTGTTTGTCCTGTGTTCAGAAACATACCCATTGTAGCCCTAATCGGCTTACTGGACACATGGCTAGGACTGTTATGGAGGGGACACCCTTTGTCTTTCAGGGCACAACTGAATAAATTTCATGCCCCATTGCACACTTCTAGAGCCATCAAGCTGCCAAACGATAGAATGCCCCCCACAAGTGTCCCCATTTTGAAATCTAAACCCCTTAGCACAATTATCTAGGTGTGTACTAAGCATTCTGACTCTACAGTTTTTTGCAAAAATGATTGCAAAGCAAGTTAAAAATAAAATTTCATTTTTTCACAAATGTCACTTTCATGACAGTTTTCTTTGTTTCAAGTAGGAAAAACAGGGGAGACCCTCCCCCCTAGCTCTATAGCACTAGTCCTTCTGTATTCAACAGTACCCCCATTGTAGCCGCAATCTGCTTACAGGAAGCGTGGCTCAGCCCATAATGGAGGAAACACCCATTAGCTTTCAGGACACAACTGAATAAATTCTAGGCTCCATTGCAAGCTTGTACAGAAAAAAAATGTTGACTCCCCAGAAAGAATCAGCGGGGAAGCCGGTGACTGAAGATCGCATAGGGGAACATCGCCGGAGGCCTCAGGTAAGAAGTTTTACATCCTGGTGTCTGGGCTTTATTCTACAGGGCCATGAAAACACGTTAGCCCTGTAAAATAAAGCTGCGTCATCAAGGAGCGTGACAGCTCCTTGCTATTGGCTACCGGAAGCTGTGATGTGGTCTCTGATCACGTAATCATCGTTATTTAATGCATAACGTCAATCAGGTAAAAGTGAACAAAAAAACCCTCAAAAAGTTATCTGATCAGTTCATATTTTGGCCAAGATACTTAACCCCTTCCCGCTGCAGGGCGTAAGTTTACGTCCTGGCAGCCTGGTACTTCCCGCAACAGGACGTAAACTTACTTATGATCGCGCGCTATCCCGCAGCGGGAGCCGGCTGTTAGTTACAGCCAGCGTCCCGCTGCAACAGCGGGGGGACATCAGAGATGCGCCCCCCACTGTTAACCCCTTCGCTGCCGCGATCTAAGTAGATCGCGGCAGGGAAAGAGTTCACAGAGGGAGCGCGGCTCCCTCTGTGTCTCCGTCCGGAACTCGCGATGTCATCGCGAGAGCCCGGCCTGTCACCATGGCAACAGGACGCCAGACACCGGCGTCCTGTATTGCCTATGCCTATGATCGCTGTATAAGCGATAAGGCATGGCAGAGCAGTAGCTCTGCCATGCCTTATGACAGCGATCATAGGCACAGTGCTGCAAGTCCCTCAGAGGGACACAAATTATGTAAAAAAAAGAAAAATGTAAAAAAAAGAAAAATGTAAAAAAAAAAAAAAGTAAAAAAAAACAACCCTTTTTTATGCTTTTTTTCAGATTAGCATAAAAAAAGGTAAAAAAAAAATTAAACCCCACATATTTGGTATTGTCGCGTCCGTAACGACGCGTACAATAAGTTGCACATGCTTTTGACTGTGCACGCAAAAAAAACGCTAAAAAAAACGCTAAAAAACTGAGGCAAAATGCTAATTTTTAGCATTTTGCCTCACTAAAATCGCAATAAAAGTGATCAAAAAAGCCGTATGTACCCTAAAATGGTATCAGTAAAAACTACAGCTCGTCTCGCAAAAAATAAGCCCTCATAGAGCTCCATACATCGAAAAATAAAAAAGTTATAGGACTTTAAATGCAGCAATTTAGAATAGAAAAAAGATTTCCAAAAAAAGGGTTTTTATTGCAGAAAAGTGGGAAAACCTAAAAAAAATTTAAGAATTTTGGTATCGTTGTAACCGTACCGACCCGCAGAAAAAATGGAATGTCTCATTTATGCTGCATGATTAAGGCTGTAAAAAAAAAAAAAAAAAATCTATGGCAGAATTGATGCGTTTTCTCTCCCTGCTATCATAAAAAAAAAATAAAAGTTTTGCAATATAGTCTATGTACCCAAAAGTGGCACCGATAAAAACTACAGTTCGCCACGCAAAAAACAAGCCCTCACACGGCCGCGTCGACGGAAAAATAAAAAAGTTATGACTTTTGATAAATGGAGAAGAAAATCCGCCAAAAATTGTTGCATCCTTAAGCCCAAAATAGGCCATGTCATGAAGGGGTTAAAGGGGTTTTGTCGTTAGAAAAAATAATCAATACCTGTTCCTCCCCAGGCAGTCTTCTTACCACATCTTCACTTCACCAACCTTCTCCTACATTCTCCAGTCCCCTGGGTCACCTCACCTCCAGCCAGCCGGATCCTATTCCTCCTGTTTTGGAGTATCCATTCTTGACAGTTACCTTCCAGAAGGTCAGTGTACGTTACACTACTAGTGCCATAGTGTTGATGCCCAGCAGGTAAAGCCGGGCTATTCCCAAGACTGTGCATACGCGCTCTGTTGCCGCAAGTGTTCACATAGTATTGTTGCGAGACTGATGTGCTGCGGGGACTGTAGAAGCCAGGAGAAGATCAGTGAGGTGAAGATGCGATAAGAAGGCTGCCTGGGGAGGAATAGGTAAGTATTTTTTTTTTATGACAGAAGCCCTTTAAGCTCAGACACCCACAAGAATTACAGTGTGGAGTGCATGGCAAAAAATGTGGCGGCTCAAGACTCTGAATCCAAAGCACTCCTTGTATCTTACTTTCATTAATAACCCAGACTCTCAGAGAGGGTCCCTAAATGGTGAGATTTGCAACTGGAGAAAAGGCAAACTGTGGGGCAAATGGTGGATTTGAAAACAGGGCAAATTCTCCCTTAGTACATCAGGAAGTTTGTCACGATAACTTTATTTTCATACCTACAGGCATACAGTTATATCTCCATCTTCTTCTGAGACTTTTGGAAGCAGAATGGGATCCTCTTATCAGACAAACAACCCCCCCCCCCCCCCCCAAAATCACTTAGAGGCCATACCTCAAGATATTACAATTTTTTTGTATGAATCACTGGATTTCACTACTAGGCAAACAGCTCTGTCCAAATAGTCCAGAGATATACTGTAAATGATGGTATCCAAACTATTAACGGCTTTAGATCATACTTACAAACATTTACCAGCTACTCAGTACATGGAGATGAACCTTCAGTTATATCATAGAACAATACATCATGCCAACTAAAGGCTATGGAACCGGAATCTTTACATCTAATAATTGCTTCTGTTGCCATCTGTAACAGGCAGACCTATTACATGGTTTATGGCAGTGCCAAAAAGTAGAATTTTCGAGGAGAGTGTATGCATTTACTATTTGGCCATTAAAAGCTCGCTATAACATCATGTATTTTTGTTAGCCATTAAAAGGTATCATATCTACAAGATTACTTGGCTTCTCTTGCTGGGAACAATCACATTTTGCTCTACCGGCTAACACCGTACTTTTCATTTTGCATTTACTATCAAACACTTGACCAGCTGTGTTCCATTTAGGCCTACTCAGGCAATCTTTGGCTACAATGACAAGAATGCACTACCATGTACACCAGGAAATAGGAAGCTTTTACATATGGTTTCATCTGCAGGGTTTAAATCCTTCCCCTCCACCATATCTGGGTAAAGTAATGTTCTTAATGCATGAGGATTTTATTGTGACATTACCACAAGTGTGAAACTCAATTTGAGAGTGCTTCTATATAACTGCCTGCTATCAGGAACGCATTGCCATGGGCGAGCCACCTATTTTTCTACCAAGATAGAAAACGTGAATGGTGCTGGAGGTCCCGTGTGTCAACAAAGACTGTCTGGTTCATTGAAGCAAAGCTAAAAGTTTCCTTTTCTGTTATCTAGTTTGCCCCCTCATTCCCCTCTTTTCTCTCCATCTTGCATATCTGCCCACCTACCCCCTACTTCTCTTTATTCTTTTTAGTTCACAAAGACTCTGGACTGGTCAGCATTACTAAGGGCTCATGTCCACGACCGCATATTCACCCCGTATCACGCACGCATGGTACATGGTGAATGGAGGCAACGATGTCAATAGACTTTCATTCTTCCATCCACAGCTGCATATGGGCACTGTATCTTGATAGAGAGAAATAAATTGCAGCATGCTCTATTCCTCTGCGTATCGTACGCAGCCCTACATATGGGCAGCATTTCGATATGCATGCATAGTCTGAACAGAGCGGGGAATTAAAAAAAAATCACTGTGCATGTCTGTGACATGCAATTCACGGGAATGCGCAGTGCCATACTCAGCCCATACGTGGTCATTGCTGACAGTACGTATGGGCTATAATGTGTAAAACTCTGGGGGAAACCTGCAGCGTTTTATGCATATGCCCATGGGCATGAGTCCTTACTTCTACTTCGGACTTACTGCTACTTAAAGAATGATAGTGTCCTAACTGTTCCCTACTTGTTGCGAAATGTATTTGCTTGATGGAATATAAGTTTGCTTTATATGGAAAAAAATAAGAACATTTAACCCCTTAGTGGCCAAGCCAGTTTGCACCTTAAGGACACAAGGAAAGACTATAAGCAATGGGGTGAAACTGAAAGGGAGGAGATACAAATTAGATATTAGAAAAAATCTTTGACAGTGAGGGTGATCAATGAGTGGAACAGGATACCACAGGAGGTGGTGAGTTCTCCTTCAATGGAAGTGTTCAAAACAAGGGCTGGACAAATATATCTCTGGGATGATTTAATGACTACTGCAGTGACCCGATTCTCCATAATGGGGTTTTAAGCCGGGTTCACACATTCTGGTAAAAGAAAACCTAACCGACATGCAGTTCTTTGTGGTTTTCAATTGATAGTTAATGAATTTAGGAGACCTACAAATTTAACATTAATTGAAATTTTAAGAAAACATTTTGTTTTCCTTCACAAAGTCAAAGGCTCATATATGTCAGAATGATACTCACCTGTTTGTCCTGTGTTCAGAAACATACCCATTGTAGCCCTAATCTGCTTACTGGACACATGGCTAGGCCTGTTATGGAGGGAACACCCTTTCTTTCAGGGCACAACTGAATAAATATCATGCCCCATTGCACACTTCGAGAGCCATCAAGCTGCCAAATGATAGAATGCCCCCCACAAGTGTCCACATTTTGAAATCTAAACCCCTAAGCACAATTATCTAGGCGTGTATTTAGCATTCTGAATTTTTTGCAAAAATTATTGCAAAGCAAGTTAAAAATAAATAAAATTAAATTTTTTTCACAAATGTCACTTTTATGTCAGTTTGTTTTGTTTTCAAGTAGGAAAAACAGGGGAGACCAAAGATATTTGTTCTGCAGTGACCGCTTTTTGGAATTTGCTGGAATGTAAGCATAGAGTTGCTGTCACTGATGTCTCCACCATCTTTTCCTACCATTTCTAAATAAAAGCTCTTGTAAAATAATTTATAGATGGAACTGAATACAAACATTTCATCTGATCATATTTCTTTCTGCATATTGCTGACTTTTTACCGCTGTCCTTTTTACATGTGCATTTCTCCTTCTGTAGTGCATTTTCTTTGTTTTGGTTTATATCACAATTCATTGCTTTTGTCTCTTCATTCATTTCAGTGCACTGATTTCCAGCCATCCCAGGAGTGTTCTCTACAGACCCCAATCCTGTGCACAAGAGTAGGACACTGCATTATAAAACTGAGGACTGGGTAGATGCTCCAATTCCTCTGCTTTGTCCCTGTGTGGTGCTCATCCATTCTAGAAAACAAAAACTGTTTACATAAGTCATCATGTCTTAAAGCTTCTCATTCTGCAGAAGCTCTAGTATGTGTAATCTCCTTGAAGACGTCTAGGTTTGTGGCCGGATGATGGCACATGAGCACGTCTACTGTTTTACTTCTCAGGTACAAAAAGCTGATGCAGGTCTGTTGGGAAGCTATGCTGTAGTAATTGAAATGCACATTTGAATTTGAATAGAGATGAGCGAGCACCAAAATGCTCGAGTGCTCGTTACTCGAGTCGAACTTTCAGTGATGCTCGAGAGTTTGTTTCGAGTAACGAACCCCATTGAAGTCAATGGGCGACTCGAGCATTTTTGTATATGACTGGTGCTCCACTAAGGTTTTCATTTGTGAAAATCTTAGCAAATCACCAAAGTCATGTAAAAAACACAGAAATGGATAGGGCAGGCGAGGTGCAACATGCAGGGCTGCATTTCGGGCTCCGAGGTCTCACTGTTAAGTGAGAGTGCAAGAGTGAGACACCCCCCCCCCCCCCCCCCACTGTCAGCATAACGATCATTCTCCTCTGCCACAGCTGTAACAGCTGTGGCAGAGAAGAACGATGTTAGCCCATTGAATTCAATGGTGCCGGCAATACAGCCGGCTCCATTGAAAGCAATGGGCTGCCGGCGAGCGCGGGATGAATTTTCGGGAAGGGCTTAAAAATATAAGCCCTTACCTGAAAAAAGATTTTAGTGTAAAAAAGAATAAAAATGCAGGCATCCTCTTCAATGGAGCCGCTGCTGCTGCCGGCGACTCCATTGAAGACAATGGTCCGCTGGCACACCTGAATTCTTTTTCAGGGAAGGGCTTTACATATAAGCCATTCCCTGGAAATGAATTAAAAGTGATTTAAAAAACAAAAAAATAAATATTCACCTCCCTTCAGCTGCCGGGGCACAGCCCCGTCTTCTCCTGCTGTCCCCTGCACTGTGATGCTGAACTGCTGTCATTCAGCTGAGAGCTGCGCTGAGCCAATCAGAGGCAGCATTCATTCACCCATTCATGAATTCATGAATGGGTGTGAGTGAGATCTGCCTCTGATTGGTCAGGCTGTAACCAATCAGAGGCAGCTCATTCAGCAGGCGGGGATTTTAAATCCCCGGCTGCTGAATACTACAAAGAGCAGTTCAGGAGAACTGCCAGCTGGCCGCGGCTGAACTCCGTCTGCCGGGACCAGGTGAGTATATATATATTTTTTATTTTTACACATTTCTGGATGAATTGCAGGGAAGGGCTTATATATTTAAGCCCTTCCCGAAAATTCATTGTGCGATCGCCGGCAGCCCATTGCTTTCAATGGAGCCGGCTGTATTGCCGGCTCCATTGAATTCAATGGGCTAACATCGTTCTGCCGGGACAAGGTGAGTATATTTTTTTTTTTACTTTTTACACATTTTAGGATGATTTTCAGGTAAGGGCTTATATTTTTAAGCCCTTCCCGAAAATTCATCCCGCGCTAGCCGGCAGCCCATTGCTTTCAATGGAGCCGGCTGTATTGCCGGCTCCATTGAATTCAATGGTCAGTGCTCATTTAATCGAGACGAACACCGCGTGGTGCTCGTCTCGAGTAACGAGCATCTCGAGCACCCTAATACTCGAACGAGCATCAAGCTCAGACGAATATGCTCGCTCATCTCTAAATTTGAACAATGATGAAACAAAACTTGGTTTTTTTTTGCTTAAAGGGGTTGTCTCACGCCGAAACGGGTTTTTTTTTTATTCAATAGGCCCACCGTTCGGCACGAGACAAACCCAAGGGATGGGTTAAAAAAAAAAAAAGTTTATTACTTACCCGAATCCCCGCGCTGCGGCGACTTCTTTCTTCCTTTACCAAGATGGCCGCCGGGATCTTCACCCATGATGCACCGCGGGTCTTCTCCCATGGTGCACCGTGGGCTCTGTGCGGTCCATTGCCGATTCCAGCCTCCTGATTGGCTGGAATCGGCACACGTGATGGGGCGGAGCTACGAGGACCAGCTCTCCGGCACGAGCGGCCCCATTCACCGGGGAGAAGACCGGACTGCGCATGCGTGTCTAAAAACGCCAGAAGACAGTGAATTTAGACGGATCCATGGCGACGGGGACGCTAGCAACGAAGCAGGTAAGGGAATAACTTCTGTATGGCTCATAATTAATGCACGATGTATATTACAAAGTGCATTAATATGGCCATACAGAAGTGTATAACCCCACTTGATTTCACGAGACAACCCCTTTAACTATCAGTCTAAGATGGCTACATGTATTAGAGATACACTAATAGTAGTCTCTCTGCTTAATGGACAAGTTTAAATGAGTAACCAAAGTGTTACCGAATGTTCCCTATTTTAGAAAAATCATGGATCCCCAACTAGACAGTTTTTATTAATCTACTTTTGATCCCTTTTTTGTCTCTTACTTGCACATCCACACACAGTGCCTTACATTAAGAACATAGCAATAAAGGGTGTACAGAATATCAACTGTTCTTCTGATTTTTTTTTCCCTTCGTTTATTATTAGGAGTCTATATTTATTGGTAGCATTTGTGCTTATATCAATTGCAAAGTTGTGGCAGAAAGCGATCGATAATATTAGCTGATATTCCAGGCTACGCCAGAGTTAATTTGGTATAGGTGTTTACCTTTTTGCACAGAAAATTTTATGAAGTTTTGGTTACTTCAGAGGAACTGAGAAATACAATATGTATACACATAGAGGAGCGTTAGATTCTCCTCAGACTGCATGTACCGATGTCCCTCTGCAGAATGTGTTACCTCCTCCCATTCTCCTTACTTTTTACCTTTGAAGTAATGCCCCTTTTTATTCAAATTTACCCCCAGACTGGAGGTTGCAGCCCCTTCTTAGCCTTAAAGGCATGCTCCATCCCTGCAGTCCATGGCCACACGTGGCCTTGTGTACTTTACAGCTTTTCAGTATATGCACATAGAGGTCAGTTAGATTCTCCTCCGTTCATAGAGGTAAGAGAAAAAATGTAAACTCTTCACTATATGTCCCCAGTCTAACCCAGGAAGAAGTGCAGAGCTGCCTTAAATAGATTAAAATGGACAAATAATCGGGTACCGATGGCATACACCCCAGGTTTTAAGGGGATTTAAGTAATGTCATAGACAGATCCTTGTTTCTTACATTAAAGGACTCTATAGTGATGGGGTTGTCTCACTGAATTGGTGCTTAGTCGATATTCAACAAGGAATCAAAAATTGAAACCGGAAACTACAGGCCTGTAGGTCTTGTAGTGCCGGTAAAATGTTTGAAGGGTTTCTATGAGATACTATCCTGGAGTATCTCAAGGAAAATGGCTGTATGACTCGGGTTTATGAGAGATCGCTCTTGTTAAACCAATCTGATCAGTTTCTACAAGGAAGTGGTTCTAGACTGGACCGTGGTGTCATTGGATCTTGTGTACCTGGACTTTTCCAAAGCATTTGATACTGTACCGCATAAAAGGTTGGTATATAAATCAGAATGCTTAGTCTGGGTGAGAATGTGTGTAAGTGGACAAGTAACTGGCTCAATGATAGAAAGCAGAGGGTGGTTACAAATGGTACATACTCTGATTGGGTCACCGTTACTAGTGGGGTATCACAGGGGTCATAACTGGACCCTATTTTTAATATATATATCCTTCCTGGTAGAAGGATTTCACAGTAAAATATCAATGTTTGCAGATGATAAAAAACTATATCAAGAAATTACCACAAGAAAGGACAGAAGGAGATTGCAAGAGGATCTGGATAAGTTGAGGGCTTGGGCAGAAACGTGGCAAATGAGGTTTAATACTGCTAAATATAAAGTTATGCACATGGGCAGAGGAAATACAGGTCACCATATACACTAAATGGGAAAGCACTGGATAACACTGATATGGAAAAGGACCTGGGGGTTTTAGTTAATGTAAGCTTAACTGGAGCAATCGGTGTCAGGCAGCTGCTTCGAAGGCAAATAGGATTATAGGGTGCTTCAAAAGAGATATAAGGGCACATGACGAGAACATTGTTTTTCCTCTTTACAAGTCACTAGGCAAACCACAGATGGAATATTGTGTACAGTTTTGGCCACCGGTACTCAAGAAGGACACATCAGAGCTTGAGCGGGAACAAAGGTGGACAACTAAAGTAATTAAGGAATGGGTGGACTACACTACCCAAAGAGATGATCAAAATTGAGATTATTTAGTTCAGAAAAAAGACGGCTAAGGAGCGACTTAATGGCTATTTATAAATATTTCAGGGGACAATACAGAGATCTCTCCCATCAGAACTGTAAGAAGGGGGCTGTTATGTCCAAACAGGACACGCTGGAACTATAACCTGAAATACTTATGCAAATGCACACCCAACAGTGGTAAACATTAAAGACAACCTCAACAAGGGAAGCTATGTCCCTAAAGAACCTACCCAAGGAAGGGACCTGCCTATGTGCAGATAACCCACCCGGAGAAGGGTGAACCTGACCACGTACCTAGGGTCAGCTAGTGGCCTATGTGGGATAGGAGAATAACACAGCAAACAAGATGTAACAGATAATAACTGCTGTACTCCAGCTTTGCGAACAATCAGGCAAACTGGGGAACCAGCTATAAGCACTGGCCTCCTCCATAGCCCGCGGAAGACTAAAAATAAATATCACTCAAGCCAAGCCCCAGGCCAAGCTAAATAGTCCTGACAAATTACCCACAGTTGAGGCCAAGCACTCCCACTAGAGCCAGAGAAACACACAAGAACTGTACCAGATTATCTAGAAAGGAAGCAATCCCAGAACCGCCGCAACAGGGGCATCCTATACATCTAAATGAAAGAAGGTTCCTACCTCACTGGGGTTTTTTTTTTTGCCTTCCTCTGGATCAACATTGCGGGGTAATAGGCTGAACTGGATGGACATATGTCTTTATTTGGCCTTACATATTAACTTACTATCAATTCTTGTTATATAATATATAATTGAAATCTTTCTTGCATAGCTATGGTTCTCAACGAGTTATATCTTTTAATTTATCTTGTTCATGTGACTGGTTGTTTCATATTTTGCATTTCATTATTGGAGCACATTCTCCTTTGAGAGTGGGACTTCCAGCTCCTGGCTTCAGTCCTTGACTTGTGTTGCATGTTGGAGTGCAGTTTAATGCCCCACTCTTGGATTTGCGTTCCAGGTTTGAGAGCAGCCCACTTCTGGATTTTGTGCCCTGTTCCAACTAGACTCTCGGGGACTGAAGTACTGTGTAAGGCGTTCCAACCTCCCTTCCTAGTGTTATGTCACCGCATGTGACTGTCAGTGACACATGATGCTCCTGTGGGGATCTCTTCAGTTTTTGGGAAATCAAATAATCTTTCACGTTTAGGTTTATGTGAAACATTCCTTTCTGATTCTACCGTTCAAAAGTGAGGACAACTAATCTTTGAACCAGGATAGGAATTCACTGACTTCCCCTTGATGGGAGGCATTTCCAAGAGATGCACAGTCCGTACAGATCTGTAATGGAAAGTTATAGAAGGAAGATTTGACCGTAGCCAAGGTGCAAAATTTAGAATTCTATATTCCGCCAATTACATAACAGCAACGTTTTGACCAAAACGTCTTTGTCAAGCATACAGATACATATAAGTGTCTAATGTTTATAGTGATTCCAATTAACATCAGTCCTATAGGCCCCTCCCAAGGTAAAAAGTCAATAAACTTACATTATCTTTCATCAGCCATCATCACCGCGTGCAGATCCATCATGGCGCGATTAAGATCATTCAGCATCATGCTCTAACCCATCGCGGTACCACACCTTTGGTGAAAAAAACTTTTTGCCAAAGATGAAGTAATTATTCTGCAAGATGTATTCAAGCAGAGTCATCACAAAGTTCAGACATCCATTACTCCAGTCTGAGGTGCAAAGACGCTCACGAATAGCACAAATTCTCCTTTCGTGCATTATATTCGTGTATAACGAAACCACGCCCATAGTGACAAGGATGGTCTCGTCACTTACTACACCCTGATTCACTTTGCATAAAAAGTCGCTTGTATCTTGAATATAAGATGCCGCACCAGTGGCGAACCCATGTAAGACTCGATCTAAAAACCGAGATTAATTGCAAAACATTGAGCCTTTACTGGAAATGATGGGCCTTCCTGGTGGCTCCCTAAGATTTTTGTGTATCTTCGGTAATATATAGATACTTGGAATGACAGAATATTGCACAAAAAGAAAATCAGCCAATTATTCAATAAAAAACATTTGTGTAATCCTACCTACAAAGCGTGGCTCCTTTGGATTGCTCTCACTCCTCATCCTCTATCTCACCGGCGTGTGCAATGTGTCACTGCGCAGATGCGAGGGTCCAAGGTATCGCGAAAGCTCACTCAGTGTCCCGCTTGACATTTCCGAATCTCACAGCCACTGTGCTCCATCAGTGCGCATGCGCCAGAGTAGAAGACTCATCGCGCGACAAGAAACGGACCAAAATCCAGTTACTATGGACACGTTATCATCCACAGCAGATATGCGAATCATTTATATGGTCTCATCTATATATTTAACCAATCATGGTGTTCTCTTACTATCAGCTACATATCTCCTCTACATCTTTGTCATCCCTAATTGTCCATAGAAATGCCTACCGTATTTTGCTCCATATCTCTGCATACAAACAAACCCATTTCTATACAACATAGTCGCTATAACTGGATAATAAGGGTCATGACCTACCAATAATGACCATTAAATCTTATCCACATGTCCGTTACCGTGCAGGACCATGTGGGACCTGATCAATATATTCATCAAATTAATATATGTCATATATGCATAGGGGACTACATTAGTTGTCCTTTGTGTCAAATGTCCATGTCTCACCCTATTACACTTCCCACCTATGTTTGCTCAGGTGTTTCGATGTAATCCACTTATAAACTAGCGGACCTAAACATATGTGACAACACAAGAAATATCATTAATCATTGAGTTTTTATTGATATAATCATGCAAAATGAAAACGCAATAGACCACCAGGGGACTATGGCCGCCTGCAGACGGCCGGGTCGGACCCGGCTGTGAGAATTCTTGCCGTGGGACCCGACCCAAGCGCCTGCAGAGAGTAGCACGTACTCACCCGCGCCCCGCAGCTCCGGATCTTTCATGTGCCGGCTGCCGGCGCATGCACAGACCGGAGCCGGCGGCGGGTGAGTGACGTTTCTGTGCGGGGCTCGCGGCCTTTGTCAGAAGACAAAGGAGCTTTTTGTTCGTTACTTGCATAAGCTCTACTTGGGATAACTTTGAATGAATAAAAGATCAGATTTACATTCCAAATGCACGGATATCAGAAGCAGACACCATAATCGAAATGTGATCGGTCTAAAGTCGTGTTAAAAAAATGTTCATAAGAGCACGAGATAAATCAACCGCACATAGGAACACTCCCAAAGAAGGTGTAAGACACCCAAATGTGCATTCATACTAGTACAGGAATAACCAAGTGAACATCACTAAGGCCTCCCTCACACAGGGCGTTTTGTACAGCATTTAGCGCTGCCTTTTCAGCCTAGCGCTAAATGCTGTACAACACTCCTATTCATTTCAATGGGGCTGCTCACACAGGGCTGAAAACGCAGCGCCTTCCAACGCTGCACTTTGGCAGCGATGCAAGTTCTATTTTTGGGCGTTTTCAGCCCTGCGTCGCCCATTGAAATGAATGGGCAGCGGTTTTAGCACTGCTGAAAATGCGGCAACACTTGGTGCTGCGTTTTTGGCAGCATTAACCGCTCGCCGATTTTCGGGGTGAGGGCTTGCAATAGAAGCCCTACCCCGAAAATCAGTCCCAGCTAGGCTAGGTAGAAAAAAAGAAAGTAATACTCACCTAGCCTCTGCAGTCCGGGTCGCGGCTGCTGGTCTCTGCCGCTGACAGGCTTTCCCTGCATTCACAAGTCTATTGCCGTAGGCCAGGTTTGAGAACCCCGCCTCCGGCAATAGAGTGCTGTGATTGGTTGTCGGCACGCTCGATGTCCAATCACAGACCTTCATTGACTGTCTCAGCCAATCAGCGCCGGCAAGCTCTGATTGGCTAAGGCAGTCAATGAAGGGCTGTGATTGGGCATCGAGCAAGCGCCGACAACCAATCACAGCACTCTATTGCTGGAGGCGGGGTTCTCAAACCTGGCCTACGGAAATAGACTTGTTGGTGCTGAGGAAGCCCAGATCAGCACCAGAGAGCAGCGGCCGCGACCCGAACTGCAGCGGCTAGGTGAGTATTGCTTTTTTTTTTTCTTTTCAGCATCCTTGGCTGCATTTTCAGCCGAGCTGAAAATGCAGCCAAAACGCTGGCATAAAGTATGCCAGCGCTGCTGAAGCGGGGCGGAATCTGCAGTAAACGCAGCGTTAAAAAAACGCTGCATTTCTGCAAACGCCCTGTGTGAGAGAGGCCTTAGAGACACATATCCAAAATGGACTGTATGTAAAGAACATACTACACTATCAATCAAAGAACATACTACACTAACTAAAGTATGAACATACACATACTAAACTTTCTCCCAATCCTGTAATAAAACTGACTTTGCATCAGTTGCGCCAGTTTTAAAGCGCACTGGATTGTGCTGCTAGCACCATATCTATTTCTACTACTCTAATGGAAAGTTGTCATGCCATGGCTACTAACATCCTCTACACACTCTGTGTTTGGAATTCCTGCTACTCCGGAATTCACAGCCAAAATAAGACATCTAGCATCACCTTCCTTTTTTGCTTAACCTCTTAGTGACAATGCCATTGCCTTTTTACGTCCTAGCTAAGTGGGCTTTAATCCTCAGGGACGTAGAAACATGCATCCCCTGAGGATTAAAGCCACGTGGGCTGTGGACGTGACAGCCACATGCTGTCAGTTACCAGAGGTAGCCGACAACATAGAGGTGTCATGGGGAGACCCCCCCGGCAAGGTGATCAGCGCTATCCAGTGGATAGCGACGATCGCAATAAAGTCAGTAAAAACTTAAATAAAGTTAAAGATTCAGCTGCCCTCATGGATCGGATCCATGGGGGCAGCTGAGCATACTAACCCCCGTCCTCTGTGCTGTCCCGTAGTGATCTGGTCCTCCAGGACCTGATGCTACTCTTCTGTGCATGCGCTTCAGACTTATGACATCACGTGTACGCGTAGAAGGCCTAGATCTCCTGGGAAATTTGAAATCTCCAGGCAGGAGATACCACTGGGGACCGCATACCGGCGTTCACGGAAAATTAAAAAAAAGTTTTAAAAAGTCCCACGTGGGGCCCCTCTCGGCCGGCCTGTCCCACGTGGGGCCCCTCTCGGCCAGCCTGTCCCCCGTGGGGCCCCTCTTGGCTGGCCTGTCCCGCGTGGGGCCCCCTCTCGGCCGGTCTGTCCCGCGTGGGGCCCCTCTCGGCCGGTCTGTACCGCGTGGGGCCCCTCTCGGCCGGTCTGTCCCGCGTGGGCCCCTCTCGGCCGCTCTGTCCCGCGTGGGGCCCCCTCTCGGCCGCTCTGTCCCGTGGCCGGTCTGTCCTAAATTGATATAGGAATGTAAATGATGATAATCCGAGGTAGGTTGGCCTCACACAGCACATTTTTCATGCATTTTATGTATATGATAAATGATGATGATTAGCACTAGTTATACTTGTACAACGCGCTTAGGTAATAAAAAAACACGTTTTAAATCTGTTTTTTCAATCTTTTTTGCCTTGCATTCTATAAGTTAAACACTCCCCACAGTGAGATCTCAGCTTTAGGGCTCATTCACACGAGCGGATGCTATTTTAGCCTGTATGTAATTCGTGCATTTTTCACTCACACTAAAAAAAAAAGGCCCAACTGATGTCCGCTTTTCTTCACACTGTCTTCTGGTGTAAACGCAGTGAATACGCATGTATCAGCCATAGCATACTTTTTTTTTCACGATTCTATAGATTTGAATGTGCAATTTTGGTCTGTAAATATGAACCAAAATAAGTCGTGCTGCAATTTTTTTATTTGTGTAAAAAAAATAAAAAAATAAAAATTTGGAGGAACATTTTGTTTTCCTACACAAAGCCAAAGGCTCATATGTGTCAGAATGATAAATACTCACACAAATGACCCAATTTTGAAAACTAACCCCCTGAACGAATTTAACTATGGCTGCATTGCATATTTTGACCCCGTAGTTTTTGAATGAATCTAAGCAAAGCTAAAGGCAAAAATGGTGATTTTCATTTTTTTGTCAATTGTGTCATTTTAAAAACAGGGTTTTTTTGTACAGCACACATATGACTTGCACCCCAAAATGGACCCCCTGTTTGTCCTGTGTTCAGAAACATACCCATTGTAGCCCTAATCGGCTTACTGGACACATGGCTAGGTCTATAGTGGAGGGAACACCCTTTGTCTTTCAGGGCACAACTGAATAAATTTCATGCCCCGTTGCACACTTCTAGAGCCATCAAGCTGCCAAACGATAGAATGCCCCCCACAAGTTTCCCCATTTTGAAATCTAAACCCCTTAGCACAATTATCTAGGTGTGTACTAAGCATTCTGACTCTATAGTTTTTTGCAAAAATGATTGCAAAGCAAGTTAAAAATAAAATTTCATTTTTTCACAAATGTCACTTTCATGACAGTTTTCTTTGTTTCAAGTAGGAAAAACAGGGGAGACCCTCCCCCCTAGCTTTATAGCACTAGTCCTTCTGTATTCAACAGTACCCCCATTGTAGCCGCAATCTGCTTACAGGAAGTGTGGCTCAGCCCATAATGGAGGAAACACCCATTAGCTTTCAGGACACAACTGAATAAATTCTAGGCTCCATTGCAAGCTAGTACAGAAAAAAAATGTTGACTCCCCAGAAAGAATCAGCGGGGAAGCCCGTGACTGAAGATCGCATAGGGGAACATCGCCGGAGGCCTCAGGTAAGAAGTTTTACATCCTGGTGTCTGGGCTTTATTCTACAGGGCCATGAAAACATGTTAGCCCTGTAAAATAAAGCTGCGGCATCAAGGAGTGTGACAATTCCTTGCTATTGGCTACCGGAAGCTGTGGTGTGGTCTCTGATCACGTAATCATCGTTATTTAATGCATAACGTCAATCAGGTAAAAGTGAACAAAAAAACCCTCAAAAAGTTATCTGATCAGTTCATATTTGGGCCAAGATACTTAAAGGGGTTTTGTCGTTAGAAAAAATAATCAATACCTGTTCCTCCCCAGGCAGTCTTCTTACCGCATCTTCACCTCATTGACCTTCTCCTACATTCTCCAGTCCCCTGGGTCACCTCACCTCCAGCCAGCCGGATCCTATTCCTCCTGTTTTGGAGTATCCATTCTTGACAGTCACCTTCCAGCAGGTCAGTGTACGTTACACTACTAGTGCCATAGTGTTGATGCCCAGCAGGTAATGCCGGGCTATTCCCAAGACAGTGCATACACGCTCTGTTGCCGCAAGTGTTGCTGCAGGGACTGCAGGAGCCAGGAGAAGATCAGTGAGGTGAAGATGCGATAAGAAGGCTGCCTGGGGAGGGACAGGTAAGTACTTTTTAATGACAGAAGCCCTTTAAGCTCAGACACCCACAAGAATTACAGTGTGGAGTGCATGGCAAAAAATGTGGCGGTTCAAACCTCTGAATCCAAAGCACTCCTTGTATCTTACTTTCATTAATAACCCAGACTCTCAGAGGGGGGCCCTACATGGTGAGATTTGCAACTGGAGAAAAGGCAAACTGTGGGGCAAATGGTGGATTTGAAAACAGGACAAATTCTCCCTTAGTACATCAGGAAGTTTGTCAGGAAGTTTGTGCAGATTACTTTATTTTCATACCTACAGGCATACAGTTATATCTCCATCTTCTTCTGAGACTTTTGGAAGCAGAATGGGATCCTCTTATCAGACAAACAACCCCCCCCCCCCCCCCCCCCAAATCACTTAGATGCCATACCTCAAGATATTACAATTTTTTGTATGAATCACTGGATTTCACTACTAGGCAAACAGCTCTGTCCAAATAGTCCAGAGATATACTGTAAATGATGGTATCCAAACTATTAACGGCTTTAGATCATACTTACAAACATTTACCAGCTACTCAGTACATGGAGATGAACCTTCAGTTATATCATAGAACAATACATCATGCCAACTAAAGGCTATGGAACCGGAATCTTTACATCTAATAATTGCTTCTGTTGCCATCTGTAACAGGCAGAAGTATTAAATGGTTTATGGCAGTGCCAAAAAGTAGAATTTTGGAGGAGTGTGTATGCATTTACTATTTGGCCATTAAAAGCTCGCTATAACATCATGTATTTTTGTTAACCATTAAAAGGTATCATGTCTACAAGATTACTTGGTTTCTCTTGCTGGGAACAAACACATTTTCCTCTACCGGCTAACACCGTACCAAACCCTTTTCGTTTTGCATTTACTATCAAACACTTGACCAGCTGTGTTCCATTTAGGCCTATTCGGGCAATCTTTGGCTACAATGACAAGAATGCACTACCATGTACACCAGGAAATAGGAAGCTTTTATATATGGTTTCATCTGCAGGGTTTAAATCCTTCCCCTCCACCACATCTGGGTAAACTAATGTTCTTAATTAGAGATGAGCGAGCACCAAAATGCTCGGGTGCTTGTTGCTCGAATCGAACTTTCTGCGATGCTCGAGGGTTCTTTTCAAGTAACGAACCCCATTGAAGTCAATGGGCGACTCGAGCATTTTTGTATATCGCCGATGCTCTCTAAGGTTTTCATTGGTGAAAATCTGCAAAACCCAAGAAAGTGATGGAAACGACACAGAAACGGATAGGGCAGGCGAGGGGCAACATGCTGGGCTGCATTTCAGGTTCCCAGGTCCCACTATTAAACCACAATAGTGGCAAGAGTGCCCCCCCCTAACAATTTTTACTTCGGACAAACCCTCATTAGTAAGCCACACCTTAGCTAAGCACCACACTACCTCCAACTAAGCACAAGCACTGCCTGCGGGACACACCGCTGCCACTTCTCCCGGGTTACATGCTGCCCAACGCCCCCCCCCCCCCCCCCCGCATGATCCAGCGTCTACAGCGCACACCAAAGTGTCCCTGCGCAGCCTTCAGCTGCCCTCATGCCACACGCTGGCCCCATAGCCACACCACCCTCATGTCTATTTATAAGTGCGTCTGCCATGTGGAGGAACCGGAGGCACACACTGCAGAGGGTTGGCAGGGCCAGGCAGCGATCCTCTTTAAAAGGGGCGGGGCGATAGCCCACAATGCTGTACAGAAGCAATGAGAAATCCAATCCTGTGCCACCTCCATCAGGAGCTGCAAACGTGGGCATAGCAATGGGGAATCCATGTGCCACACACTATTCATTCTGTGAAGGTGTCGCATAGCTTAATCGACACTGCAAGGGGAAAGCCATCTGCCCTCTACCCAAGTCAGTCAGTGTCTTTGTGCCAGACAGGTCAAACACCGCAATGGGAACTAAGTTTGCACCAACAGCATAGGTGGGTCCTAGGAAACCCAAGAAATGAACAAAAAATTGATCTGAGTGGCCAAACATGGCAGACTTGTACCGCGCCCGCGGCATAGGCCTCGGCCCACAGATTCAGCAATCCTAGGCAGGAAGCGGACTTTCACTGCACCCAGGACATAGGCCTCTGCACAAACCCTCAGCAATCGCGGGCCTACAGTGGACTCCAATGCTAGCGTAGCTGTGCACGTCTCATTAGCGCTGTATTGCTCCTGTTACCATGCAGGACACCGCTGGGTCCCGCGGTCGGCGCGCGCCGCTCCGGTGTCGGCTCCGGCGTCCTGGAGCTCTGCAGTCGGGGCTCTCCCGGTGGTGTGGGGCAGTCAGCGTGCGGCGGCGTGGGCGTGTCCGCCCGTAGGGTGCCGCCCGGTCTCCTCCACCCTTCTTATGCAACAGTGGGAGAGTCGGCTCCTCCCACTCTCTGCCCCTGGGCGGAGGCTTGCAGTTAAAAGGCTGGCAGTGACCTGAGCTCACTGCCAGTTATTGGTTCTGTTAGCCACTAGTTAGTCTGTCTGCAGCTCATCTCAGCAGCTCCTAGTTTGCTAGTCAGCTTCCTCCAGCCTGTCTCTGCTCAGTCTTTGTTTGTTGGTCTTTTCCATCTGCCTCTTCTGTCGGCACTCTGTCCCCCGTCAGTTATTCCATCTAGGTAGTCACCAGGTCCCTAGCCAGCGCAGGGACCGCCGCCCAGTTGTCCGCCTGGGGTTAGCCAGGGCCGAGGCAAGTAGGTAGGGACAGTGGGGTGCGGGAAGTTCAGGGCACCCCACCTGGCTCTCGGGGGTCAGAGTGCCGTAAGAGCTCCTGTAGTTTGTCCCAATGCAGTGCCCCGGATAGTAGAGCTAACGTCAGATTAAATACAGGTGGGCTTCGGCCCACACTGCATGCCCCAGTCAGACTGGTTTTTTTTATAAGTATACACAGGCAGGTACAACTCCCTAATGTGAAGTCCGTGTGGTCCCACAGCATGGGTGGGTCCCAGGAAGCCACCGGCGGTACATAAATAAATCCCATTGCATTGCCCAGCACAGCTGAGGTAACGTCATGGAAAGTGATGGAAACGACACAGAAACGGATAGGGCAGGCGAGGGGCAACATGCTGGGCTGCATTTCAGGTTCCCAGGTCCCACTATTAAACCACAATAGTGGCAAGAGTGCCCCCCCCCCCTAACAATTTTTACTTCGGACAAACCCTCATTAGTAAGCCACACCTTAGCTAAGCACCACACTACCTCCAACTAAGCACAAGCACTGCCTGCGGGACACACCGCTGCCACTTCTCCCGGGTTACATGCTGCCCAACGCCCCCCCCCCCCCCCGCATGATCCAGCGTCTACAGCGCACACCAAAGTGTCCCTGCGCAGCCTTCAGCTGCCCTCATGCCACACGCTGGCCCCATAGCCACACCACCCTCATGTCTATTTATAAGTGCGTCTGCCATGTGGAGGAACCGGAGGCACACACTGCAGAGGGTTGGCAGGGCCAGGCAGCGATCCTCTTTAAAAGGGGCCGGGCGATAGCCCACAATGCTGTACAGAAGCAATGAGAAATCCAATCCTGTGCCACCTCCATCAGGAGCTGCAAACGCGGGCATAGCAATGGGGAATCCATGTGCCACACACTATTCATTCTGTGAAGGTGTCGCATAGCTTAATCGACACTGCAAGGGGAAAGCCATCTGCCCTCTACCCAAGTCAGTCAGTGTCTTTGTGCCAGACAGGTCAAACACCGCAATGGGAACTAAGTTTGCACCAACAGCATAGGTGGGTCCTAGGAAACCCAAGAAATGAACAAAAAATTGATCTGAGCGGCCAAACATGGCAGACTTGTACCGCGCCCGCGGCATAGGCCTCGGCCCACAGATTCAGCAATCCTAGGCAGGAAGCGGACTTTCACTGCACCCAGGACATAGGCCTCTGCACAAACCCTCAGCAATCGCGGGCCTACAGTGGACTCCAATGCTAGCGTAGCTGTGCACGTCTCATTAGCGCTGTATTGCTCCTGTTACCATGCAGGACACCGCTGGGTCCCGCGGTCGGCGCGCGCCGCTCCGGTGTCGGCTCCGGCGTCCTGGAGCTCTGCAGTCGGGGCTCTCCCGGTGGTGTGGGGCAGTCAGCGTGCGGCGGCGTGGGCGTGTCCGCCCGTAGGGTGCCGCCCGGTCTCCTCCACCCTTCTTATGCAACAGTGGGAGAGTCGGCTCCTCCCACTCTCTGCCCCTGGGCGGAGGCTTGCAGTTAAAAGGCTGGCAGTGACCTGAGCTCACTGCCAGTTATTGGTTCTGTTAGCCACTAGTTAGTCTGTCTGCAGCTCATCTCAGCAGCTCCTAGTTTGCTAGTCAGCTTCCTCCAGCCTGTCTCTGCTCAGTCTTTGTTTGTTGGTCTTTTCCATCTGCCTCTTCTGTCGGCACTCTGTCCCCCGTCAGTTATTCCATCTAGGTAGTCACCAGGTCCCTAGCCAGCGCAGGGACCGCCGCCCAGTTGTCCGCCTGGGGTTAGCCAGGGCCGAGGCAAGTAGGTAGGGACAGTGGGGTGCGGGAAGTTCAGGGCACCCCACCTGGCTCTCGGGGGTCAGAGTGCCGTAAGAGCTCCTGTAGTTTGTCCCAATGCAGTGCCCCGGATAGTAGAGCTAACGTCAGATTAAATACAGGTGGGCTTCGGCCCACACTGCATGCCCCAGTCAGACTGGTTTTTTTTATAAGTATACACAGGCAGGTACAACTCCCTAATGTGAAGTCCGTGTGGTCCCACAGCATGGGTGGGTCCCAGGAAGCCACCGGCGGTACATAAATAAATCCCATTGCATTGCCCAGCACAGCTGAGGTAACGTCAGATTAAATGCAGGTGGGCTTCGGCCCACACTGCATGCCCCAGCCTGACCGGGGTTTTTAATACATAGGGGATTTGTACCTCCCTTTGTCTATGTGAAGTCCCTGTGGACCGACAGCATGGGTGGCTCCCTGGAACCCACCGGCGGTACATAAATAAATCCCATTGCATTGCCCAGCACAGCTGAGGAAACGTCAGATTAAATGCAGGTGGGCTTCGGCCCACACTGCATGCCCCAGTAAGACTGGGGTTCTTCATAAGTGGACACATGCAGTTACAACTCCGTGTGGTCCCACAGCATGGGTGGGTCCCAGGAAGCCACCGGCGGTACATAAATAAATCCCATTGCATTGACCAGCACAGCTGAGGTAACGTCAGATTAAATGCAGGTGGGCTTCGGCCCACACTGCATGCCCCAGTCTGACCGGGGTTTTTAATACATAGACACAGGCAGGTACAACTCAATAATGTGAAGTCCGTGTGGACCGACAGCATGGGTGGCTCCCTGGAACCCACTGGCGGTACATAAATAGATCCCATTGCAGTGCCCTGGACAGCAGAGCTAACGTCAGATTAAATACAGGTGGGCTTTGGCCAAGAATGTTTTCATTGTTGGAGGAGGAGGACGGGGATGTTTTTGAGGCAGTATGTGTCCTGTCCCCGTGTCCGTGGTTATATGCACCTTACCAGTAACCGCGTTGGTGGGATAGTGGTCGCGACTGTGGACCTATTAGCGCGGTTTTATTCCGTTGGTTTTCGGAATGTGGCCAGGATTAAGTGGGCCGTGGTGGGGGGCTTTCTTATTGTGTCGTTTAAGGTGAAATTCTTGGACTGCCGCCAGACGGACCACTGCGAAAGCATTTGCCAAGAATGTTTTCATTGTTGGAGGAGGAGGAGGACGGAAGTTTTTGAGGCAGTACATGTCCTGTCCCCGTGTCCGTGCTTATATGCACCTTACCAGTAACCGTGTTGGTGGAAAGTTGTCGCGCCTGGGGAACCTAGTAGCGCGGCCTCGCCACCATCTTGTCTTTGGGAAGCCTCCGTTTCCCCTACCTTGTAACATTGCAGTAGCAGCAGTATAGGCAGAGCCAAGAATTAGTAACATTTCAGCGGTAAGAGTATGCACAAACCCCTGTAACATTTCATTGGCAGCAGTGACGACAGACCCCACTAACATTTCATTTGCAGCAGTATACACAGACCCCAGTAACATTTCAGTAGTATCTGTATAGACAGACCCCAGTAACAGTTCAGTAGTATAAGTCTAGACAGACCCCAGTAACATTTTAGTTCCAGCAGTATTGAGAGACCTCAGTAACATTTCAGTAGTATCAGTTGCGACATGCCCCAGTCACATTTCAGTTCCAGCAGTGCAGACAGACCCCAGTAACAGTAATGTTGAAGCAGTATGGGCAAAGCAGCAGATAAACATTTTCTTGGCAGCAGTGTAGGGAGAGCAAAGTATTTGTAACATTTCAGTAGTAGCAGTATAGTCAGACCCCAGTAACAGTAACGTAGAAGCAGTATGGGCAAAGCAGCAGATAAACATTTCCCTGGCAGCAGTGTAGGGAGAGCAAAGTATTTGTAACATTTCCGTAGTAGCAGTGTAGTCAGACCGCTGTAACAGTTACGTAGAAGCAGTATGGGCAAAGCAGCAGATAAACATTTCCCTGGCAACAGCGTAGGGAGAGCATAGTATTGATAAGATTTCAGTAGTAGCAGTATAGACAGGCCCCAGTAACATTAACGTAGAAGCAGTATGGGCAGAGCCCACTATTAGTTACATTTCTGTTATAGCAGTATAGACCGGCCCCAGTAACATTTCCGTTGAAGCATTATGGGCAGAGCCCAGTATTAGTAAAATTACAGTAGTAACAGTATAACTCAACCAAGGTAACATTTTAGGAGCAGAAGTATCGGCAGACCGAAGTAACATTTCTGTTGCTGAAGTATAGTCAGACCCCTGTAGCATTACTGTGGCAGAAGTATAGGTAGGCAGAACAGAGTTACATTTCTGTAGCAAAAGTGTAGGCCAACCCCAGACACAGTGGTGTACCATGAGTGCAGGCGAAGCCCATAAAAATTACTTGGATTACATTGTAGGCGAGGGCCCGAAAAATTGGTGTACCGACAGTATAAATGTACCCCAGAAAAATTGCCCATGCCCAACCCAGAGGGCAGGTGAAATCCATTAATTGCTTAGCGTACTGTGGCTTAATTTTTAACTAGGCCTGGAGGCAGCCCAGTCTAAAAAACAATTGGTTCAGGTGGAAGTTTCAATGCTTTAATGAGAATTGAAACAGATAAATATTATTTAGAAAAGTTATATGAGCCTTTTGGCCCAAAGAAAAATTGCCCGTTCGCGGTGATTACGAGAGGTTTCAGGAGGAGGAGTCGGAGGAGGAGGACGAATATCATACACAGATTGACAAAGTTCTTTAGGTAGCGCTGCTGTCCGCTGGTGGAGAAGAGAAGTCTGGAGAAATCCAGGCTTTGTTCATCTTTATGAGTGTAAGCCTGTCGGCGCTGTCAGTTGACAGGCGGGTACGCTTGTCCGTGATGATTCCCCCAGCTGCACTAACCACCCTCTCTGACAAGACGCTAGCCGCAGGGCACGCCAACACCTCCAGGGCATACAGCGCAAGTTCGGGCCACGTGTCCAGCTTTGACACCCAGTAGTTGTACGGAGCAGAGGCGTCACGGAGGACGGTGGTACGATCTGCTGCGTACTCCCTCACCATCTTCTTACAGTGCTCCCTCCGACTCAGCCTTGACTGGGGAGCGGTGACACAGTCTTGCTGGGGAGCCATAAAGCTGGCAAAGGCCTTGGAGAGTGTTCCCCTGCCTGCGCTGAACATGCTGCCTGATCTCCACGCCTCCCTTTCTACTTGGCCCTCGGAACTGCGCCTTCTGCCACTAGCGCTGTCAGATGGGAATTTTACCATCAGTTTGTCCACCAGGGCCCTGTGATATTGCATCACTCTCAAACCCCTTTCTTCTTCGGGAATGAGAGTGGAAAGGTTCTCCTTATACCGTGGGTCAAGCAGTGTGTACACCCAGTAATCCGTAGTGGTCAGAATGCGTCTAACACGAGGGTCACGAGAAAGGCATGCTAACATAAAGTCAGTCATGTGTGCCAGGGTACCTGTACGCAACATATGGCTGTCCTCACTAGGAAGATCACTTTGAGTATCCTCCTCCTCCTCCTCAGGCCATACATGCTGAATGGATGAGAGGCAAGCAGCATTGGTACCCTCTGTAGTGGGCCCAGCTGTCTCTTCCTCCTCAGGCTCCTCTCCCTCCTCATCCTTCTCTTCCGCGCGCTGAGATATAAACATGAGTGTGCTCTGACTATCCAGTGACATACTGTCTTCCCCCGCCTCCGTTTCCGCCCGCAAAGCATCAGCCTTTATGCTTTGCAGGGAACTTCTCAACAGGCATAGCAGGGGAATGGTGACGCTAATGATTGCAGCATCGCCGCTCACCATCATGGTGGACTCCTCAAAGTTTCCAAGGCCCTGGCAGATATCTGCCATCCAGGCCCACTCCTCTGTAAAGAATTGAGGAGGCTGACTCCCATTTCGCTGCCCATGTTGGAGTTGCTATTCCACTATAGCTCTACGCTGTTCATACAGCCGGGACAACATGTGAAGCGTAGAGTTCCACCGTGTGGGCTCGTCGCAAAGCAGTCGGTGCACTAGCAGATTAAACCGATGTTGCAGGGTGCGCAGGGTGGCAGCGTCCGTGTTGGACTTGCGGAAATGTGCGCTGATCCGGCGCACCTTGCCAAGGAGGTCTGACAAGTGTGGGTAGCCTTTCAGAAACCGCTGAACCACCAAATTAAAGACGTGGGCCAGGCATGGCACGTGCGTGAGGCTGCCGAGCTGCCGAGCCGCCACCAGGTTACGGTCGTTGTCACACACGACCATGCCCGGTTGGAGGCTCAGTGGCGAAAGCCAGCGGTCGGTCTGCTCTGTCAGACCGTGCAACAGTTCGCGGGCCGTGTGCCTCTTCTCTCCTAAGCTGAGTAGTTTCAGCACGGCCTGCTGACGTTTGCCCACCGCTGTGCTGCCGCGCGACACCGACTGCTGGCGACGTGCTGCTGACAAGTCTTGATTGCGAGGTAGAGGTTGCGTAGGAGGAGGAGGAGGAAGGATTAGTGGAGGTGGCATACACAGCCGCAGATACCAGCACCGATCTGGGGCCCGCAATTCTGGGGGTGGGTAGTACATGAGCAGTCCCAGGCTCTGACTCGGTCCCAGCCTCCACTAAAGTCACCCAATGTGCCGTCAGGGAGATATAGTGGCCCTGCCCACCTGTGCTTGTCCACGTGTCCGTTGTTAAGTGGACCTTGCCAGTAACCGAGTTGGTGAGGGCGCGTACGATGTTGCGTGAGACGTGGTCGTGCAGGGCTGGGACGGCACACCGTGAAAAATAGTGGCGACTGGGGACAGAGTAGCGCGGGGCTGCCGCCGCAATCATGTTTTTGATCGCCTCAGTTTCCACCAGCCTGTAGGGGAGCATCTCCAAGCTGATCAATTTGGCTATGTGGACATTTAAAGCTTGAGCGTGCGGGTGCGTGACGGCGTATTTGCACTTTCGGTCCAACGATTCTCTTAGCGACAGCTGGACGCTGCGCTGAGAGACATTGCTGGATGGGGCCAAGGACAGCGGAGGTGAGGGTGTGGGTTCAGGCCAGGAGATGGTCGCGCCTGTGTCGTGAGAGGTGGGTTGGATCTCAGTGGCAGGTTGGGGCCCAGGGGGAGAGGCAGTGGCGCAAGCTGGAGGCGGTGAACGGCCTTCGTCCCACCTTGTGGGGTGCTTGGCCATCATATGCCTGCGCATTCTGGTGGTGGTGAGGCTGGTGGTGGTGGCTCCCCGGCTGATCTTGGCGCGACATGGGTTGCACACCACTGTTCGTCGGTCGTCCGCAGTCTTAGTGAAAAACTGCCACACCTTAGAGCACCTTGGCCTCTGCACGGTGGCTTGGCGCCAGGGGGTGCTTTGGGAAACAGCTGGTGGATTATTCGCTCTTGCCCTGCCTCTACCCCTGGCCACCCCACTGCCTCTTCCAACCTGTTCTGAGGCTGCAATTGCCTCCGCCTCTGAAGACCTGTCCTCAGTTGGCTTATCACACCAGGTGGGGTCAGTCACCTCATCGTCCAGCGGCCCTTCCTCCGAATCCTCTGTGCGCTCCTCCCTCGGAATTACTGCCCTTACTACTACCTCACTGATAGACAACTGTGTCTTATCGTCATCGTCCTCCTCACCCACTGAAAGCTCTTGAGACAGTTGCCGGAAGTCCCCAGCCTCATCCCCCGGACCCCGGGAACTTTCCAAAGGTTGGGCATCGGTCACGACAAACGCCTCTGGTGGGGGAGGAACCATTGCTGCCCAATCTGGGCAGGGGCCCGAGAACAGTTCCTGGGAGTCTGCCTGCTCCTCAGAATGTGTCATTTTCATGGAGTGAGAAGGCTGGGAGGAAGGAGGAGCAGCAGCCAGAGGATTCAGAGTTGCAGCTGTGGACGGCGTAGAAGACTGGGTGGTCGATAGAGTGCTGGATGCATTTTCTGCCATCCACAACAGGACCTGCTCACACTGCTCATTTTTTAATAAAGGTCTGTGACGTGGACCCAAAAATTGCGATATGAAGCTGGGGACCCCAGAAACTGTCCTCTCTCCTACTCCCGCAGCAGCCGGCTGCGATTCACCTGGACCAGGAACTCGTCCTATGCCCACACCCTCACTTGGGACTCCGTGTGTTCGACCGCGTCCACGTCCTCTGCCCCTACCCCTACCCCTCAGCAAGCTGGATTAAGAATCGAGTAGAGACAGAGCGGTGTAAAAATGTTTGTAAATTATTGCCGCGCAGTTGGTGGCTGCCAGCGGTAATATAACGCAAAATGAAGCTAGAGATAAATTATAAGGAAGGCTGCACTTAGGCCTTGCTGTGAACTATGCAGTTTGGATGGACGTGAAGTCCCACAGCCCCCGCAGGCAAATGCACTGGGTCTCCGGTAGCCATAAAAAGGATTTTTTTTTAAATCTCCTTATTTTTCTATGCAATGCAGGCTGAGGCTATGCAGTGTGTATTGCACTTTCAATCTATGGGCGTCGGGCACACCGTGCACTTGTGAGACAGCACACGTATAACACAGAGCATTGTAGAAAATGTGTGGTTTCTTGGCATACACTTAGAGGCAGACTGAACTGATGCAACGCAAAGTGCGGACAGAAAAATGTTTAAATGAAGGCTGCACACAGGCCTAGCTGTGAACTATGCAGTTTGGATGGACGTTAAGTCCCACAGGCCACGCAGGCAAATGCGCTGGGTCTCCGGTAGCCGTAAAAAGGAATTTTTAAAAAAATCTCCTTATTTTTCTATGCAATGCAGGCTGAGGCTATGCAGTGTGTATTGCACTTTCAATCTATGGGCGTCAGGCAGACCGTGAACTTCTGCGACAGCACACGTATAACACAGAGCGTTGTAGAAAGTGTGTGGTTTCTTGGCATACACTTAGAGGCAGACTGAACTGACGCAACGCAAAGTGCGGACAGAAAAATGTTTAAATGAAGGCTGCACGCAGGCTCTGCTGTGCAATACAGAGGTACTACAACTTCCAGCAACCACGGAGTTAAATGCATATGGTCACAGGTTGCCCTAAGAAGAACTGTTGGGGTTCTTGTAGACAGGATTGTACACTACCACTGCCCCTGCCTGACCAATACTGCCCCTATACTCAAGTACAGACTGCAGCCTGAGAACGCTACAGCCTGCACGCCTGATATGCATAAAAAAAAAATAGTGCAAAACTGCTCACAGCAGCCACAACAGTAATGCACTAGGTGAGCTGTGGCCCTAAGAAAGACCGTTGTGGTTCTTGAAGACGCTAACCCTGTCCCTATAGCAGCAGCAGCACTGTCCCTGATCTCTCTTAGCGTGTGTCTGTGGCGAGCCGCAGGCGGGGCAGATTTAAGTACTCGGGGGTCACTTGATCTCGCCAGCCACTCACTAAGGGGGGGTGGGGTAGAGCTGGAACGTCACAGGAGGAAGTTGTAATGCCTTCCCTGTGTTTCTATTGGCCAGAAAAGGGCGCAAATTTCTCAGGGAAGGAAATGTAATGGAGTCGAGCACCGCGTGGTGCTCGTCTCGAGTAACGAGCATCTCGAACACCCTAATACTCGAACGAGCATCAAGCTCGGACGAGTACGCTCGCTCATCTCTATTCTTAATGCGTATGGATTTTATTGTGACATTACCACAAGTGTGAAACTCAATTTGAGAATGCTTCTATATAACTGCCTGCTATCAGGAACGCATTACCATGGGCAAGCCACCCATTTTTCCACCAAGATAGAAAACTTGAATGGTGCTGGAGGTCCCGTGTGTCAACAAACACTGTCTGGTTCAGTGAAGCTAAAAGTTTCCTTTTCTGTTATCTAGTTTGCCCCCTCATTCCCCTCTTTTCTCTCCATCTTGCATATCTGCCCACCTACCCCCTACTTCTCTTTATTCTTTTTAGTTCACAAAGACTCTGCACTGGTCAGCATTACTAAGGGCTCATGTCCACGACCGCATATTCACCCCGTATTACGCACACATGGTACGTGGTGAATGGAGGCAACGATGTCAATAGACTGTTTCTTCCATGCACAGCTGTGTATGGGCACTGTATTTCGATACGCAGGAGAAATAAATTGCATAATGCTCTATTCCTCTGCGTATCGTACGCAGCCCTACATATGGGCTGCATTTCGATATGCATGCATAGTCTGAACAGAGCGGGGAATTTAAAAAAAAAAAAATCACTGTGCATGTCTGTGACGTGAAATTCACGGGAATGCGCAGTGCCACATTCAGCCCATACGTGGTCATTGCCGGCAGTACGTATGGGCTATAACGCATACAAATCTGGGGGAAACCTGCAGCGTTTTACGCATATTCCCATGGGCATGAGTCCTTATTGCTACTTAGGACCAGGAGTTTTCATTGCTTTCTCTGGGCAACTCTTAAAGAATGATAGTGTCCTAATTGTTTACTACTTGTTGCGAGATGTATTTGCTTGATGGAAGTTTGTTTTATATGGGAAAAAATTAAAACATTTAACCCCTTAAGGTGCAAATGGGCTTGGCCACTAAGAACAGACTATAAGCAATGGGATGAAACTGAAAGGGAGGAGACACAAATTAGATATTAGAAAAAAAATCTTTGACAGTCAGGGTGATCAATGAGTGGAGCAGGATACCACAGGAGGTGGCGAGTTCTCCTTCAATGGAAGTGTTCAAAGAAAGGCTGGACAAATATATCTCTAGGATGATTTAATGACTCCTGCACTGAGCAGGGGGGATGGACCTGATTCTCCATAATTGTATCCGGCCAACTAGGACTAGAACATTGCATTATACTATAGAGAGACTTGTAGGCGGAAGTAGGTTATATCAGGTCACTCCTGTTATCTCATGTTGCTATGAAATATTCATAAACTTAAACCAACTAACCTACCTTCTGGGCACCAAGGTCACTCTACCACTCGATATTATACATGAAAATTGGTGTTCTAAATCGAAAATTTGCCTGTTCTTGATATAAAGTTTGTATCACAACCTCCAGTAAACTATCCATCGCTGTTTGTTTGTGTTCTTTCCCCCTCTCTTATTCTATTCTTGATCTACCCAACTGGTTTGCATCATGCAGTTTAGGTACCATGATGTATCCTTGAATTACTTCATACATTCTACGATCTCATGCAGTGAAAAATTCTTCAATGAGCGCACGCCATTTAAAAAAACAAAAAAAAAAACAAAGCCTATTACTCCACCCTATGTTCTAATTCCAAACTTTCTATACACAAAAATTGCTTGAGTTGGTGTGTTATGTCGGTGAGTTTGCCTAATAACACAATGGCTACAGCTGCTATGTTTGCTTTTTATAAAAGTAGGACTACCAGCACACGGGTGGAAATTCCTCGTCAGGATTTCCGCCGATGCACACTGCCATAGGAATACATTAGATAATGCAATCCTATGCAGACAGCCGCGATGTAACCGTGTGAAAACTCGCACGGTAAACTAATCGTGGCATGTCCTATTTCTGTGTGAGCCTCGCAGAGGCCCGCACTGAAACGTCACCTCTGACGCACCGACTCTGCACTGTGCATGTGCTCCAGTGCAGAGATAAGACGCCGGAGGGGTGAGTATAAAGGTCAGTACCGATGCACGGATCACATCCCGCTGCCTAGCATGGATCAAAATGTCTTGATTGCAGTTCAGCAGGAAGAAAATTAAATATAAAAACCTGGGGTTTCAATGGTAGTAAGACTTTCAACCTTGTGTATTAGTAGTCTTCTCTCTTCCCAATATCCTTGAGCTTCGGCACAGCTGCATAAGCTAAGGAACATGTTTATTTTTTGGCTACTTACATTTAGGGCAGGCCAGCAGTCTGGTGGGAGCATTGGGATGTGGTGGGATATCAAATATATGGCCTGATGTAGGACTTTAAATTGAGTTTCTTACCCTCTCTTTCATTGGAAATGGCTTTGCGCATTGATGTCCGGCCATCTGTGATTTTCTGTTCAATTTCTAGATCATTGATTTCTTCCGACCATTTTTTTTTTTTTTTTTAAAGATCGATGAGCCATTGAATGATGCAAGGTTTAACCTGAAGACTTGATATAAACTATAGAGGGAGTGTTTTTGTGAGGTGGAGGTGATTAAGAGGTCTAGTGGGTTAGAGATATGTTCTTTATCTGTTTGTTGTAAGTTGGTGAGTAGAAACCCTCTCATTTGCGCATAAGAGAGAATGTTTGGGAGCTAAAAGGCTTCTCAGACTTCCTGGAAATTTTGTAGTCTAAGCTCCTGGGGATGTAATATATGTTGGACAGTCTGTGTACAGTTTTTGATGAAATATACATTTCCATTTACCGTATATACCGGCGTATAAGGCGACGGGGCGTATAAGACGACCCCCCAACTTTCACCTTATACGCCGGTAATACAGTGGAGAAAAAAAAAAATCATTACTCACCTCCCCCGGCGTTCTGTCGCGCTCCGGCAGGATGTCGCTCGCTCCTCGTCCCCGGCGCAGCATTGCTTTCTGAATGCGGGGCTTGAAATCCCCGCCTCCAGAAAGCTAATACACACGCCGTCAGCCAGTTACAGCCATTCAATGACATCATTGAATGGCTGTGATTGGCTAAAACACACGTGGCTTCAGCCAATCACACTATTCAATGACATCATTGAATGGGTGTGATTGCTAACACACGTGCGCCTTCAGCCAATCACAGCCATTCAATGCTGTCATTGAATGGCTGTAACTGGCTGACGGCGTGTGTATTAGCTTTCTGGAGGCGGGGATTTCAAGCCCCGCATTCAGAAAGCAATGCTGCGCCGGGGACGAGGAGCGAGTGACATCCTGCCGGAGCGCGACAGAACGCCGGGGGAGGTGAGTAATGACTTTTTTTTTTTTGTATTACCGGCGTATAAGACGACCCCTGACTTCAGAGCAGATTTTTCGGGGTTCAAAAGTCGTCTTATACGCCGGTATATACGGTACTTGATTATGGAAGCACATTAGATTTTTTTTTTTCCTGCAATTTGGAAGACGTACAAATTTAACATTAACATTTTGAGGAACATTTTGTTTTCCTACACCAAGCCAAAATTGCAAAGCCTCATATGGGTCAGAATGATAAATAACCCCACAAATGGCACCCCTCAGTGAAGACATTACAGAGTTGTAGTTTTTAAAATGGGGTCATGAGTATTTTAACCCCACAGTTTGGAGTTAATGCAATTTAGGAGAAAAAAAAAAAAACATTTTCAAAAATATAAAATATCATTTTAAAGACAGACTTTCTATACTGCACTTAAAAATGATTTGCACCCAAAATGGATACTCCTGTTTGTTCTTATCTTATCTGTATGCACAACGGTGTCCAAAACGAGAGGAGCAGCCGGTGGCTTTCAGAACAGAAATTTTGTTTGAAGTTGTTTCAGGCCCCACTGCAAACTTGTAAAGCTGCCAATGCAACGAAGAACCCTCCACTGACCCCATTTTGAAAACTAGACACCTTAAATTTATCTACGGGTGTACTGCATATTTTTACTCAAGTTTTTGAAGGAATCTAGGCAAAAGAGAAGGAAAAATTATGATTTCCTTTGTGCCACTTTAAAAAAAATTTTGTACAGCACACATATGAATGAAGACTTGAACCACGAAATTAATACCTGTAGCATCAATCTGCTTACTGGACACAGGGCTAGCCCTGTATTGGAGAGAATACCCCAGTCTTTCAGGGCAAATCTGAATTCCAGGCCCCATTGCTCACTTGTAGAACCATCAAGCTGCCAAAACATGAAGGGAGATGAATTTTTTATTTTTTTTAAGCTTTAACCCCTTAACGACTGCCCCATCAGGAAACTACGTCCTCAGCAATCCTAGAGGACATAGTTTTATGCGTCCTCTTAGGCAAGTGGGCATTAATCCTGAGGACGTGACAGCTCCATGCTGTGGGTGCTCGCAGGTAGCCGACAACATGGAGCTGTCATCCCAGGATGCGGGCAGTCTCCCCCGACATTTCGATCGGCGCTATCCAATGGATAGCGCGGATCGCAATAAAGTAAATAAAAGTTGTAAAAAAGTCAGATATTCAGCTGCCCTGATGGATCGGATCCATCAGGGCAACTGAAAATACTCACCCGGCTTGTCCGCAGTGTCCCCCGAAGATCGGGTCCTCCCGAACCCGCCGCCGGCCTTCTGCGCATGCGCGCCAGATGATGACGTCACGCGCAGAAGCCCAGGAGCCCCCAGCAAATGTTAAAACTCCTGGCTCCCGTCTCCTGAAGGTAGCCGGGAACCAGGAGGTGTGAGCGGTCCCCGGGCCCGTGATCGCCGCTATCCAATGGATAGCGGTGATCGCGAAAAAGTTAAAAAAAAGTTTAAAAAAAGTAAAGTTTCACCTCCCCTCATGGATCGGATCCATGAGGGGAGGTGAAAATACTCACCTCGGGTCCTCTGCGATGTCCCGATGTCCTGGGACCTGAAGTGCCCGTCTGCGCATGCGCGCCCGATGATTGACATCGGGCGCGTGCACAGAGGGGCTCAAGCCCCGGGAAATTTAAAATCCCTCTGCTTCTGGCTGCCATGTGTAGCCAGGAGCAGAGAGAGGTCACCAGAGATATGATCACTGTCATCTAATGCATGACAGTGATCATGTAAAGTAAAGCAAAAAAAAAAAGTGTAAAAAGTTTTTACAAGTTAAAAAAGCTTGCGTTTCATCTCCCCCCACGGATCATATCTGTGAGGGAGGATGAAATGGCGTACCTAAGGCCCGCGGATTTATCCGCCGACCTTACCCCAGCTTCTGCGCACGCGCCCGTCGCCACAACGGCAGGCGCATGAGCAAAAGCTGTGATGATTTAAAGTCTCCCTGCTCCTGGCTACAAAACTTAGCTGAGAGCCTGGAGATTTCACGGGGGGCCGCGGTGAGCGGTTCCTGATCACGTGTTCGCCGTTATCCAATGGATAATGGCGATCACGTAAAAGTTAAAAAAAAGGTAAAGGTTCATCTCCCCTCACCGATGCGATTGGTGAGAGGAGATTAAACTTTTTACTGGAGGCCTCCGTATTTGCACCCCGACGCGATCTTCCTCCGTGAACTTTCCCGGATTCTGTGCATGCGACTGCCGGTAAAACACCGGACACATGCGCAGGAGTCGGGGAGCCCAGGAAACTTAAAATCTCCTTACTCCCGTCGACCAACGGTCGCCGAGAGCCTGGAGCAGTGACGGGTGGCCTCGTTGAGCGGTCCCCGGTCACGTGATAAAAAGGTAGCGACCTACCTTAGGCCGGTCTCACATGACCGGATAGGAATTACGGATTCCGCATGCGTCTGATCCACGCTATTACGCAGATCAATCGCATTGGATTACACAATTCCGCTCACATTAGCGGGTCGGAATTGTGTAATCCACTCGCAGAAAAGAGCGCAGCATGCTCTTTTCTACCGCGGATATCTGCAACGTAGAGCCCATTGTGCTCCATGGTCGCGGATATACCCGCTGCCCATACGCAACTACGTTGTATACGGGCTGCGGGTACCCGCGTCATCGCTAAGCGTCGGTGCGGGAAATGCAAACAAAAAAAAAAAAAAGTACTGCGCATGACCGCCTGTGTGAGTAGGCAGTTATGCGCAGTACATTACACGGCCGTACGCAGGGTCACAGCCGGGCTCACAGCCAGGATCCGCTGCAGATTCCGCCTACGGCTGCGTGAGCCTGGCGTTATTCAGACCGCTACCTGTAATACAGAATTTACAAGCAGCCCCGGGAACGTTCGCCTTCATGCAGTTCCAGGAGCAGCTTGTTGAGCGCCTTCTGTGCGAGACCGCCGCACCTCATCAAGCTTACGAAGACTCACAGAGCGCCACTTTTTAAACCCCATACCCACTACTGAGGTCACAAAATACCTCCAAAAAGCATGAGAGGAGGGGGATACCCGGTTTTATTGCCCCATGTACCCATCCCAACCAGCCTCCGTAATTACCCGTCTTCGGAAATACTACACAGTTCACACAGTGTGTGTGCGTGCGTGGATATTTTTTTAAGGTGTCAATTTTTATTCCGTGGGCAATGGGGCCTGGAATTTATTCAGTTGTACCCAGCAATCCAACAGGTGTTTCCTCCTTGCCATGTTTCCCGTAAGTAGATTAGGGCCACAATGGGTATGTTTTTGAGCACGGGACAAACGGGGGTATCCATTTTGGGGTGAACGTCTTCATTCCTATGTACGCTGTACAAAAAAAAGTTTTTAAATTGCCGAAATTGCCAAAAAAAATGAAAATAGTCATTTTTTCTTTCTGCTTTGCTTAGATTTATTCAAATCCTGTGGGGTCAAAATACGCAGTACACCCCTAGATGAATTCGTTAAGGGGACTAGTTTTTAAAATGGGGTCATTTGTGGGGGTTCTTTATCGTTTTGGACGCTCAATAGCTCTATAAGTGGGCGATGGGGCCTGGAATTTATTGCGTTGTACCCTGAAATCCAACGGGTGCTCCTATTATAGGCCTAGCCATGTGTCCTTTAAGTAGATTAGGGCCACAAGGGGTATGTTTCTAAACACGAGACAAACAGGGGTATCCATTTTGGGGTAAAAGTCATCATTTCTATGTGTGCTGTACAAAAAAACCTGTTTTTAAATTGATACAACTGCCAAAAAAATGAAAATCGTAATTTTTTTCCTACTGCTTTGCTTAGATTTATTCAAAAATTGTAGTGTAAAAATACATAGTACACCCCTAGATAAATTCGTTAGGGGGTCTAGTTTTCAAAATGGGGTCATTTGTTGGGGTTCTCTGTCGTTTTGGCCGCTCAATGGCTCTACAAGTGGGCAATGGGGCCTAAATCACCTTCATGCTAAATTTCTGTTCTGAAAGCCACTGACTACTCCTTTCATTTTGGGCCCCGTTGTGCATCCAGACCAGACAAAAGATTAGGGCCACAATGGGTATGTCTCTGAACACGGGAGAAACAGAGGTATCCATTTTGGGGTGCAAGGCTTCATTCATGTGTGTGCTGTACAAAAAAAGCTGTTTAAAATGACAGAATTGCCAAAAAAACAAAAATCAATTTTTTTTCCCTTTTGCTTTGCTTGAATTCATTCAAAACTGTGGGGTCAAAATGGGCAGTACACCCCTAGATAAATTCGTTAAGGGGTGTAGTTTTTAAAATGGGGTCACTTGTGGGGGTTCTCTTTGGTTTTGGCCGCTCAAGAGCTCTACAAAAGTGCCATGGGGCCTAAAACGCCTTCAAGAAAAATTTCTGTTCTGAAAGACACAGACTACTCCTTTCATTTTGGGTCCCGTTGTGCATCCAGACATTTTGGGTCCCGTTGTGCATCCAGACATAAGATTAGGGCCACAATGGGTATATTTCTGAACACGGGAGAAACGGGGGTATCCATTTTGGGGTGTAAATTCTCATTTTCATGCGCACTATAGGAAAAAAAATATGTCTTTAAAATGACATATTTGCAAAAATATAAAATTTTATTTCTCCTCTAAAATTAATTAATTCCTGAAAAAAAAACGGTGGGGTCAAAATACTCATGACACCCCTCAGTGGATACATTAAGGGGTGTAGTTTTTAAAATGGGGTCATTTGGGGGGGTATCTATTATTCTGACACTCATGAGCCTTTGCAAACTTGGCTTGGTGCAGGAAAACAAAGTGTTCCTCAATGCTGAAAAGTAATGTTAAATTTGTACGTCATCTAAATGATAAAAAAAAAAAAAAACACAAGTTTTTCAAATGTGCATTCAGAATAAAGTAAACAGATGGAAATATATAGCCTATCAAAAATTTGTCCAGTATTTTTGGACATATTTGAGATATTACAGTTGAAAGTGTGAAAAAAATGACAATTTCAAAATTTTCCCAACTTTGTCGCTTTTAATAAATATACACAAATTATATCGGTCTCTTTACCACCTAAATGAAGTACAACATGTGGCAAAAAAACAATGTCAGAATCACTTGGATATGTAAAGCCTTTACGGAGTTATGCTACGTTGAACGACGCATGTCAGATTTCCAAAATTTGGCTGTGTCACTAAGGCGCAAACAGGCTTCGTCACTAAGGGGTTAACGTGATCGCCATTACTTGTTAAATAATGGAGATCCCCACGATCCCTAGTGAGCTCTCCAATTTGTCAACCATCTCCGGTAGCTGATAGTAGGGAGCTGTCATACTCCCCGACCTTGTAACTTTATTCTACAGGGCCAACGAGTTTTCACTGCAGTTTAGAATAAAGCCCAGACATCCAGGATGAGAAAGAAAAAAATTGGTGATCACTTAGGGGTTAATCTTAAAAAGGCACTTAAATGCAGGCATCTGATTGGCTGTATGTTTGGAGTTGTCCTACTGTAGAATAAATTTGGAGCCGATGTCCTACAGCAGTGATATGGTCCCCATAGAACTCTGGACCTCAACATAAAGTCAGTCTGGGATAACAGACAGAAAAATTTGAGCAAGCCTACATTTACAGAAGATCTTGGGTAAAGTTCCCCAACGTGTTTGGAACAACCTCCCTGCCCATATCCTTCAAAAACTGTAACTGTACCTAAAATAATTGATGCAAAGAGTGGTCACAAATATTAATTTGATTTATATTTCTCATCTTCATTCACTTAACAAAATGTACTTTTAAAACTGAACCCCCTCAAAAGTATTCAAAACTGTCTTTAGGACGTTTGTTAACCCTTTGTGTTTCACGGGAATTAAAGTAGAGGTGAAATTAAAAAATTTAATCTGCATTTTAAAAAATAAGTACTTTTTTCTGTAATGCAACAGGAGTCTGCAGAATCGAAGTAATAGTTTGTTTCTCTGTTTTCAGAAATATTTGGCCCTAGTGAGCACCATGACTCAAACATAGATCTCCGTAATAAACTCATATCTTACAGCTTTTGGGTGATTCCATTCTAGAAGGGTTTTAACTAGGCACCATTTCATGTTTGCAGAGACCATGAGCTGCCAAAGCATAAAATACACCTTCCACAGACCCCATTTTGGTGTTCTTTTGTATAGGGAAGCGGCGTCTACTGCCATTTTCCTTACAGTCAAAAAATAATTTGTATGCTGATGCATACGGGCCAGATGAAGGCCAGAAGGGCACACATTTGGCCTCCACCTGGTAAATATGGGCCTCTGGAAACAATGTCTATGCTGGGAGCTTATCGAAGCACATTTGCTAGGCTAAGTGCACAAATGCAGTGTGCACATAGCAGTTGACAGGTCCCCTACAGGATTACCAAAGCTACAAGCCTCACACAGTCAGAGGCTGTGATTTTATACTTTGCTTCGTCCCTATTCCCATACAAATACATCACTCACTGCATGCAGCAGACTGCTCAAGTGCATGCACATAATGAGGACTCCTCTCGTGACTCAGTGCCCCATTCTTCTGGAAGCCCATAACTTTAGTTTATTGAGCTCGTAGGAACTGACATATTTCCTTTACATTTCTCTCTAAATAAGTGTAGGCCTTAAATAAAATATTAATAATGGAAATGGCTGCAAACCCATGTGTTCCATAATCTATAATGGTAGTAGGATGACAATCTGCTCCAGGGAGGAGGTTCTATCTGGTTGACTGTTCTGTGGTGCAATCTTATCCACTGACTGCAAAAATTATAAAAAGCTTAACTGATTAAGAAAAAAGAATATACTTGAAATAAGGAGATTTGTGGACAAGAAAGGAAATACTGTAAACACTTTATTAATTAAATATATTCTGAAGGCCAATACCAAACAAGTTTCAGTATGAAGCCCAACAATATCTCCACCCAAGTGTATGGGGCATATTGTGTTGCTGATACATTTGCCCTGTGATTAGCTATTTAACTGCTATACATAAATCCTAAGAGGCATATAACGTCTTGTCACATTACAAGAACTACTATTTGGCATTTGCTCATGTTGCTTCTAAACATTTTCTGGACAGTTTTCATCTCTGCAGGCAAGTTCAAGGAACAGGAGTAGAACCGGCATATTCCACCAAGGTGTACCCAAAACTTATTGTGGTGTGCTGCACTCACTAGGAGATAAAATGAGACTGAGGAGTGATCTGGGTTATTTTATGATCAGCTGGATTTGCAGCAGATTCATAGTTGCAGATTGTCACTTCATGTCGATGTGCCTGTAAATATAAAATAAGTCAATAGTTTTATACATCCTGTATACATGTTTACTACATGGCAGGATTTATGGCACTGTACAAGCGTGTACAAGGATTGGGTTGTTGGAATGAAACAGGTTTCAAATGAAAGACAATGAAACTTTTAAATGGCGGGGCTTGGCATAGCCCTCACCTCACCCCTCCAAAAAAAATATATATATATATTTTTTTTTTCCACCCAACATAAGATTTTAATACATTATATGGTATATTAAATGATGATACCACTAAAAAAATACATCCTACTCACACAAGTAATCAATATCTGAGGTCCACCGCCTGGCTGGCTGTCACCTTGTGTAGAACAAAAAGCATATTGGTTCCATACATTGTACGGTGGCCCAGCAATATACTGCAGGCATAGCCCTCATTAAAAATGTATGAGAGTTTTGTCTGCAATATCATGAAGGGACAACTGCACAATGTATGGAGCCATTGCAGCAACCCCAGCTGATGAGCTAATGAGGACTTAGGCCTCATGTCCACGGACGGGTCAGATTCCGCATGCGGGACACGGCAGCGGAATCCAACTGTGCCCGCGGCTGGCGACCGCACGTGGCTATGCCGTTCTTTTTTCTGTACTGCGGATGTGTGGAAGTGCTGGCCGGCGCACATTACACTTTCTGGTCCTCTTTTAAACTTCTACTTTCCCACGGAATCCGCAGCCCGTCTGCAGTTGACACGTTAACTTAAATGGAAGCGGTCAGCATGAAATCCGCCCTAAAGTGGAGCATCCTGCAATTTATTTTTCGCATGCGGAATCTGGAAAGCAAATCTGTGTGTTTTAATAGATGTGCAGACACCTAGGCTTCCCTATCGGCGGCATGAACTGCAGATCTTCCGCAATTCAAATCCCCCAGTGGACATTGGGCCGTATTCAATTACATACAGCTGAAAAACCCTTTTGGACAGGAGAAAAAAAAAAAAAAAGTTCAAAATGTTGGTATCCATCTGTGTAATCAAGACTATAGAAAACGGGACATGGTAAAGTAGCACTCTTATATAACTTTTTTTTATATTTAAAAAAAAAAAAAAATTACATAAGTTTTTGTATGTGAACTTTAGTTTTGCTCTCACAGCCTGCCACTCCCAAAAAAAGAGAATTACAAAACAGCTTTACCTTTAACAGATTTCACCTCTCTTCCACCATAAAACTATGAGCAAAACCGATACATGATGAAGTTATGCACCGTGGCAGTTTCCAACATACTAATTTCCACCTAAAAGGCACTGCTATTACTCAGGTCACATGATTCATAGACACACTTTCTTGTTAAAGGCATTTCCTGGGACTACCGTATATACCGGCGTATAAGGCGACGGGGCGTATAAGACGACCCCCCAACTGTCACCTTATACGCCGGTATACAGTGGAGAAAAAAAAAAAATTCATTACTCACCTCCCACGGCGTTCTGTCGCGCTCCGGCAGGCTGTCGCTGGCTCCTCATCCCCGGCGCAGCATAGCTTTCTGAATGCGGGGCTTGAAATCCCCGCTTCCAGAAAGCTAATACACACGCCGGCAGCCATGACATCATTGAATGGCTGTGATTGGCTAAGGCGCACGTGGCTTCAGCCAATCACACTATTCAATGACATCATTGAATGGGTGTGATTGCTAACACGTGCGCCTTCAGCCAATCACAGCCATTCAATGCTGTCATGGCTGCCGGCGTGTGTATTAGCTTTCTGGAAGCAGGGATTTCAAGCCCCGCATTCCGAAAGCTATGCTGCGCCGGGGACGAGGAGCCAGCGACAGCCTGCCGGAGCGAGCGACATCCTGCCGGAGCGCGACAGAACGCCGGGGGAGGTGAGTAATAAATTTATTTTTTTTTACACTTTTTTTTTTTTTTATATTACCGGCGCATAAGACGACCCCCGACTGCAGAGCAGATTTTTCGGGGTTCAAAAGTCGTCTTATACGCCGGTATATACGGTATTAGGCTGGGTTCACACGGTCGGATTTGCTGCGGAAATTCCGTGCGGAATTTTGCTGCGGCAAATCCGCATGCGGCCACTAATCCCGGGATTAGCCAGCCATGTGGACGAGATTTCTCAGAAATCCCACACGGGATGGCAAATGCACTGCAGCTAAGTCGGCATTAGCCGCTGCTGCGGCAGCGGAGATTTGCTGAATGCAGCATGTCTTTCTTTTTTCCGCTGTGGCCGTGCTCTCCTCTATGGGAGCGCTGGCCGCCACGGAAGAGCAAGCGGCCGGGCCGCTTCAAAGCCACCGCGGCTTTTGCTGCGGCGGTTCTCCTGGCGGGAATGTCGCGGTTTTTGCTGCGGCCAAACCGCGACATTTCCGTCGGGAATCCACCCTGTGTGACCGTGGCCTAAGATTGATGACCTATCCTCAGGACAGGCTATCAATTTCAAATCGATGGAGGTCCGACCCCTGGCACCTGCAAAACAGCAGTTTGGCAGGGTTACTGTCAGGATGGGACATTAACCCTTTCTAATCCAATTTTGGATTCAGGGTTCCCTAAAAGGCTCTTTTTGCTGTTATACAACGGTGTCATCTGCTGGCTAAAGCCAGAGAGGCTCCGACAGCGGAGTGGCTGGCAATAGACGGTAAGAATACCCTGTTGGACATCTTACATTGAAGCTGTAGCGGAATAATTAAATGACTTATTTGGATTTATATTCACCTTTGTCCATTCTCCTCTTAAACCGATGTAGTAAATCTTGGTGTTTTCAGCTCCAAAATTTTTGGAAATGTGGATAGTTAGATGAGATACATTTGAAAAGCGAGAAATTCTGTAGAGGAAAAAGAAAAACTTTTTTTTAGGATTCTTTTACATGATGTCCAACTAAAAAATAAAACAAGCAAATTTACCATCATTTCAATTAATAGACATTCTCAATAGTGTGGGTTAGAAAGTGCCAAGCCCCTTGCACTCTGGTTAACTTCATTTAGGAGATGTTAAGACTGGCTAATGATTGCCACACTGCAGTGTTCCAGTATATGGCCCATGTAAAAGGGCCTTCAGTATACGCCAAAGAAAGTTATGTAAAATGTTCACATTACTGGAAATTCATAAAGGAAAGTCTACAGACTCACAGAAAACAAATCTATCCATGCCTCACCAGCTCTTCTGTAGAGATTATAGTCGCCCATGCACATTAGATTTCTAATGCCCAAGATCACCTTTACGTTGGATTCCCAGGGGATGGAAAGCCTGCAGTTTGGCTAAACCGAAAAACCGAGAGAGTAATACTTGATGCATTTCTAGGATGCAGATAAATAATCTTCCATCAGGAGTCTAAAGCTAGGTTGAGAAAATAGTGCTATCTACACTATCCCATTTACATGCAATGATTGTCATTTGAACGAATGAATTTTACTAAGAAGTGTTGAGCGTCTACACGTAAAGATAATCATTTGAAATCCTCACCATTTCCCTCATTCAACATCATAGTCTATCACTCGTGGCCAAACAGGATTGTCTTCCAAGTATGGGGGCTTTGTGGTGGGTCTGTAGAGGACTAGAGAGACCTATTCTTAATCCAAGTGGAAGACTGTTCCAACAAGGGTTGGCTTGACACGCTTCCTCTTGATATGCTTCTCTCTTTTGCCCTCTATTCATGCCTACTCGAAATTCACAGGGCCTTTGGTAACAACTGACCCCCAAATTGAGCACTTGGGTGCCAGGGCTTCCCAGTTCTCGATGTCCATGCCACAGTTTTTAAGGTTAGCTTTAAGCCCATCTTTAAATCTCTTTTGCTGTCCACTAACATTCTGTTTTCCATTCTTAAGTAGAGGCTAGCAATTGCTTTGGGAGACAGTAGTCGGGCATTCGCACAATGTGGCCAGTCCAGCAAACTTGATGGCAAAGGATCATCGCTGCAATGCTGGTGGTCTTTACTTCTTAAAGAACGCTGACATTTGTCTGCCTGCCTTGAAAAAATTTGCTGGATTTTTCGAAGGCAACGCTGATGGAATCGTTCCAGAAGTTAAGGTACGTTTGTGGACAGTCCATGTTTCGCAAGCATATAACAGGGTTGGTAGAACAAGAGCTTTATAGACCAGCATCTTGCTATCCCTACAAAGGTCCCGGTCCTCAAACACTCTTTGCTTCATTCGAAAAAATGCTGCACTTGCAGCATTAGCTAAGTAAACACTGTATATGTTGTTGGCTTAGGTGGGAGGTTTTTAACTAGTGCAAAGAAAAAGCCATTGTCTACTGCCACATAAGTCATTGTGTTTAGCACAGCAAACAATCACCCCTCCCTTAAGTCATCTGAAAAACTGAACAAGTGTCATTTAAACCTAACAAACTACTATTTTTATGCAGGCTGAAACTCAGGGTAGAGTTGAAGGGTAGAAGAGTTTTCTTGGCCACCTTAGCGATCTGTATGTAGACCTTTGGGGGTCTCTATACAGGTGGACGTCTTCAGGAGCAAATGCTAGCCGGTTCCTAATCTCTTTTGAGACGGACAGTCTCTTCTCTGGTTCTTGCCATTCATCCGTGATAATGTATTGAAGGGTCTGATTAACAGGAAACATGGTTTTCCTTCTTGACCGAAGGCCCCTGAACATTTTGTCCTGGACTGTCCTGGGTGGGTGGTCTTCAATCTGCATAGTTTCCCTCACTGCTTTTATGAGGTGCCCTATGTAGTCTGAGGGGAAAAAAAAAAAAAAGTATTTTTTCCTCATCCTCTGGTAACAATGGTGGATCTTCTAGTTCTCCCTCTGATAGGAGTTCCAGGGACTCACCAGAGATAGAGCTCGCCGATTCCACCTGCCTTGACCTTTTAGGGGCCCGTGAGGGACCGGGTTGAGGGTGAGAGTGATGCCATAGAGGCCTGCAATCAGTTTTAAACGCCGCCCTTTCCTCCGCTAGGATCTTCCCAGTGCACTCTTCACCTAGGGGTTTTTTGTAGTTATCCTCTAATCTTTTACTACAGATAACACACTTTAGATTTTTCCCTGGGGTCTGCTTTAGGCTTTGGACCTTCCTTCTCCATGTAAACCATACAAGAAGTTGGGGAAGAGGGGAAGAATGGAACATATATGCATCCAATCAATCACGATGACAAGTTTGCATATTCCATTTTTTGGCACATAGCCACTCACGGTTTGTAGGGTTTGTTTCTCCATCTCGTGCTGAGCTGTCGCGTGTAGACATGCTGAGGCACTTCTGGCAGCAGCAGGATAACTTCTGTAGAAGTAAAGCCTTCTTTATGGAGAACTTCATTTGAATTTGGCGCCATTTCCAGGTCTGCTCCGGTAGCCACGCCCCCTACGTTGTGCACATGACATCACCATGCCAGATGACGTCACCGGTACTCGCGCTGAGGACCAGGGAGGCCACAACTGCCGTTCCCGTGCCAGGAGGAACTACCTAATCGCGGCATTGGCGGCCGAAAGATGCCGACCCGCTTAAGGAGACCTACGCTACATCGGCGGCTTACAGCTCCATGGCAGTGCAGGGGCGTACCCTCTTCCCTCCAGGGGATCTTCGGCACTAAGTGCCCCTGGTAAGTGGATCTCCCTGGAGCTTGCATCTGGCCACCATAGGGACAGTAAGACACTGAGGAATGGTGGAAAAGGAGGTGCTTTTAAGGGCTCTTCCTGTCCCTACCGAGGTCAGGGGGCAACCTCCATTGTAAATGGGGCTGTCGGGATGACAACCTGGAAAATACAATTACAGCCATAGTATGCTGCGGGTATACGCACCGTGTGCAGCAGAAATAGGCATACAAGCCGCCTCTGCTGCCAGTACGGTTCTCCCCCAACGCTGCAGATGTGAGGAGTGTGCACGCCCTAGCGGTGCTCAGGAGCGTTCGGATGTGTGGCCCGCCGCCTGTCTCAGCTGCCTTGTCCCGCACTGGAGCAGCAGTGACATGTGCCAACCGGTGGCTGTCAGTGGTGCCTTTGGACCTCCAACAGCGGGGGAGGTACAATGAGCTGACGTGGGACAGAGCAGCCGCCGGGGAATAGACTGCACCAGCGCCCAGCCTTGCGCGATCAAGCCGCCCAAGAAGCAGCTGCATGGGGAGGCCAGGTGTCAAGGTACAGGGGCCAAGGTACAGGGGCCGGGCAATAAAGACCAGCAGCAGGGAGCCTTTCAGAGTGGGAGTGATGCGGACCTGCAGCCAGGAGCTTGTATCACAACTAGAAGCCAGCACACCAGCACCCATGACATTCTATTACGGCAGGCAGGCAGGACGGAAGACAGGAGGAGCACAGAAGAGAATATTTGTGGGCTGACAAGCCAGGAAGCCAGCATCCAGGAGGTTTTGTCAATGCCGTGAGCCAGGAGCTGAGAGTGGCCTGACAGGACCTGCTGATGAGCAAGCTGTGCAGCCTATCAGGTTCAGGTGGGACCCAGCTGTCACTCGTCTTTACCAGGACTTCCTAGTGGCGTCAGGAAACACTAATACCAACAGACGTCACAACGCTCAGAGCGTAAGCGCCATGTGCCAGCAGGACGTGCCCTAGTGCCATGGCAACAGGAATTACTTGCTACCAATAGACAGGACACTGACTCAATGCAAACAAATCGAATCATTAGATTCTAGGCCCACGTAAAAGGGCCATAGGGCACAAACCAGTTTGGTCTTAAAGGGGTTAATACAAGACTGGTGGACAAAGAATAAATACAGATACATGAAATACATACTTTGTAGGATATTCTAGTTCTCCAGTGGTGTCAATATGTAGACTGAACACTTGATCTGCTTCCCTTTCAGCATCATCAAAGCTCATGTGAGGAATGTTCTTAAATCTGGGTGAGACAAAGAATCGCATAAAAATGTAAAATAAAAGTGAAGTTCTACAATTATAAATCTCAGCCAACAGATAATACAGGAGAACAGCCTCACATTTCACTGTCATTTTCTGTAACCAGAACCAGACACTTTTCAGCAATTTTTTTGGAAGGGGTGGGGGTGGGGTTATGACCCCATATTTTTCCTGACCCGACAAAATTAATTTTTGCTTTTTTTCCTGTGTCACAGGTCTATTTTTTTATTACTTTTTCACTGAAGTTTTAGGGCTTTTACACACTAGTGTTTTTTTAACGCTGCGATGTCGCAGCGATTATTTTTACTGCAAATGTCAATGGGACTTTCTAATGTTTAAAAAAAAAAATGCAGAAGCGCAAACTTGCGATTTTAAGTTTAGAAAGTCACATTGACATTTGCAGTAAAAGAAAACACAGCGATAGTGGGTAAAAGCCCTTATTCCGTTTTTTCTTTAGGTGTAATGTATACAAAAGAAGAAAAAAAACAACTTTCAATTATATATTTTAAAATAAAGCACAGGAACGTGTTCGCCATTTAGTTTTGGATTACAGGATGGATATTGTGACGCTTCAGGTTGTTGTTAGATAGTTTACTATTTTTAATACATAGTTTTATTTTAGGGCTTGTGTCCACCGGCGTATGGGTAAAATGCTGCAGGTGTTGTGTGAAGCCAGTTCTGCAGGCAGAGACCACGTATGAGCAGCAAGTGCACTGTGCAAGACCATGTATCTCACGCACGCGGTCATGCGCAGTGTGACTTTCTCTGCTGTTCCATAGCAGGGTTGCATACAAATTGCTACCTATAAAGAATGTATTGCGTGTGGACAGCGTTTCATACGCTGCCCATAGAAAATAGAGCTCAGGCTGCATTTTACGCCGAGAAATAGAGCATGTTGCAATCTATTTGACGTGCGTATCTAAAAACAGTGCTTATGCACTCATGTAAATTAATCAATGATAGTCCATTTAGTTTCACTGACACCACTCACCGTGTGTCATGCGACCGTACATCACGTGCGTAATGCGCGATGAAAACACAAGTTGATATGAGCCCTAATTGGTATTAGTGTATCTTGACGCCACCGAAAGCTAGGGGTTTGACAGGGAGAACACCCCTAAAACACCCCTAGCTCCCGATTGGGCCAAGGCAGGAAGGTCCTAGCAGCACACTGCATTGGTTTGTCCCAGCGCTGAAGGCTTCAGCTAAAGGAAACTTTTCTTCTTTCTGACATCTGTAAATACTGCCATCTTTCCACTGTAACATGGCACTATTAACTTCTAATAATGTCAAACTAAGAAGAGAAATGTCCTTCAGGTGAAGCCTGCAGCGCTGGAACAAACCAATGCACAGGCTGCAGCTAGCAGTGTCAGCAAACCAGCCGTACCCCGGTTGAATGTGTAGGGTAACTCGGCCGTGGTCTGTGTTCCGTACGGCTTTGTCTCAGACAGGCGGCTCTAACTTGCGTGGCGGCCGCTTCCCCACCGAAAGCTGTCAATGCTGCCAACTTCGGCCATGAAGGATGCGGAGCGCAGCCTGGCCACCGTGCGCGCTTCTGCCCCACAGCCGCCAGAAAAAAAAAAAAAACACACCGCAGGGAAATTTAAAAACACTTCTGGCGACCCCACACTGCCCTTCTAGCACTGGCGGGGAAGCCACTTGCTGCTCCGAGCTGCCCTTCTATCGCCACCCTGGGGAAGACACCTGCTGCAGTTCATCCTTAGTGGCTTTTCAGGACCTGCAGCACAACCAGCTCAGCAGCCGGATTGGAAAGGGTTAATAAATTGACTGCAGAAATGCAAAATATGGCAACAGTGATGTAAAATATTGCATAAGCTCAAACGATTGCTAGTTCAAGTCCCCTATGTGACCAAGATTAAGAAACTTGAAAGTTTTTTTTTTTTATTTCAAAAAAATAAAATAAGATTTTCCTGTAAAAATCCACTATTAAAATAATCATCAAGTCCCTGTGTTGGTGGGATGGTGAGATACACAAAATTCTTTTATCTATACAATTGACATTACAGATCAAGGTTTAAAAACCCTAAACAGGTCTTGAAAGGACATGTAATATCGGGTGTTTTGAATGGAGGAAAACTGAAATCTATGACCCTGAACATTTTGTTCTCCTCCTGTAACTGGTACTTACAATCTAATCTCTGAAGGGTGGGCATCGCTATCCTCTCCAATGAGAATAATCCCTTTTAACTTCACATTGCCAGTGAACCTAACAAAGAAGAGAACAATGATCAGACAGTAACTACAAAAGTAATGAAGAGAGGGCCTTCCAAATGATAAAACATGCTTACGGGATATTGAACAGCAATTCCGCATCATCATCGCTTTCTACAAACTGGACAAAGAAGAGTCATATCAAGCATGTGCCAACTGAAAACATCCTCACAGATTAATAGTGGTTATGTAAAACATAAAATAAGGTACAGAATCACACAAAGAAACATTAAACGGGTTGTACCAGACTTCACTTTTATTATCTATCTTACAGATAGGTGATAAAAGTCTGATCGGGAAGGGTCTTACCACTGAGACCACCACCGATCCAGGTCTGTGCCCGACTTCCAGTCTTGGTGGACTCTCTTCATTTACCCGCAGTGACGTCAGACAGAATGAAGCAACATTCGGACAATGCCTCTATTCATTTCAATGGGGCTGAAGGAAATAGAGTACAAGTACTTGGCTACCTCCGGCAGTCCCCTTAAAAAATGACTAGTGGTGTCACGCTTGTGCAACCACCGCTTCACTCAATGGCCTCTTAGCTACTGGTAGTGCAGTGAGAAGAGGGGGATATGGAACCCCTGTTCTCAGAATCAGTGGTGGTCTCAGTGGCAAGACCACCATTCAGACTTATGTACCGTATGGATAAGTTAATTCTAGTAGAACCCCTTTAATAGACAGATGAGCGGGTCTTTCAGTCCACAGGGGAAAAAAGGCCGACTAATCAGCGTGTATGTGTTCATCTGTGTCATACATTTTTCTTTTTATGCAAGAGAAGAACAGAAGAGGCACCCGATTTTTTTTCTCTAGTGTCACTTAGAAAGGACCCATGAAAAAGAGCACATATCAGTTGTCAATCCATACACATACCATTGACTTGAATGAGCAACTGTTGTCTAAAGGTCTTTTTTAAAGGGCCGACAGTCTTTTAGACGACTCCTCGAGCGCTGATGTCACCTCTTAGGTCGTCAGCACTCGTGCAGTGCATTTAAGCTGAAAGACTTGCTGCTGGACCGTAGGCTTCTATGGAAAGCACTGAGTGGGGAGCATTTACACAGGACGAAAAGCCAGCGAGCCATCAAGGTTTTTTTTAAGCGTACTGAGAAGTCAGCTTAAACAACCGTGAACTACAAGATAGTAATTTTTTCACATTCACACTGAACAATCATCACTCAAATTCGCTCTTTTGAACGAATTTTGAGCAATAATCGTTACATGTAAATGGGCCGTAAGAAATTAGATATGCTGTAATTTGTTTTACACAGACCATCAGTCTGTAAAAAACCCACGTCTGAATACTCCTACTTACTGTAACGGGTCCGTGCAGTCAGCTGTACACATGGACAGAACACGGGCATGAGCCCTAATTTATGTGGGCACTGACTAATGTTCCTGAGTTAAATGCCTGTGAAGTCCAGGCCTGCAACCACAAGTCTGCTAGTTTTCAGCAGTTTAAGGTCCTTTTAAGGCTCATGCCCATGAGTGTATGCGTAAGATGCTGCTGGTCTTCCCACAGCGTCTTACACATTTTGCAAACATGGGTAAGAGCGCGGTTTTGTATGAAAACGCTGCCCACATGCAATGTATTGCATACGGACAGCATTGTTCGCAGAGAAAGAGCACGCTGCGATTTATTTCTCCTGAGCATCGATACGTAGTGTCCACGCACACATGAATCACTGAAAGTCTATTGACTTTCATTGACTCCATTCACCACATATCACGCCTCCGTGCAACATCTATGTAATACGCGGTGAAGACACTGTCATGGACATGTGCCCTTAGGCCACCTGCAGGCGGCCGGGTCGGATCCGGCTGCGAGAATTCTCGCAGCGGGACCCGGCCCAAGCGCCTGCAGAGAGCAGCGCGTACTCACCTGCTCCTGCATCCCTGGCTGTTTGATGTGCCGGCTACCGGCGCATGCGCAGACCGGAGCCAGCGGCCGGGCAGTGAGATTTCTGTGCGGGTCTCTGCGAGAAATAGAGCATGTCGCGATTTGTTTGCCGCCCGAGATTTCGGGCAGACAAATCGCGGCCGTCTACCTAGGATTGTGTTTGTTAACGCAATCCTATGGCAGCTTCCGCAGGAAATCCTGCCGCGGAATTTCCGCCCGTCTGCAGGCGGCCTTACACAGGATAATTCTCAGCACAATGTAATCAGCACTGCTCAACAAGATGTGTCAATCAGCACTCCTTTACATTTCGTTTACTCAGACCAAAGTGCTTTTAGAAGGGGCGATAGCGTTGAAGAATTATTCAAACTAGCGAAAGTAAACAAACATTCCATCTAAAGGCAGTCAATGACTGAATGACAGGAGAATTGTTCATTCATTTTATGCAGGCTTGTTTACTTAACGCTCAGTTTAAACAGCACTCAGTCCTTGTCATTCACTTATACAATGAATGAGCGATTCTCGTTTGAACAAGCCAATGATGATCTGTCAGTCTACACAGGCTGCACTAGAGCCAACGAGTTAAGGCCCATTTAGACAATGATTATCGCTAAAAATTCGCTCATCTTCCATCTTTTGAGCGATAATCGTTGAGCGCATTTACGTGGCAAGATGATCACTCAAACGGCAGTGTGAGTGACAGTTTTGAGCGTTCACTTTGCATAAGCTGTTAAATAGCTAATTAGCTACTTAACAGTTTATTAGTGTGTAAATGAAGCTCACGCTGTATACAGAGTACAAGCAGGACCGCTATCTTCTGTATACAGCTGTTGTCTTCTCAGAGCACACAACTGGTATACAGCTGAGTGCTCCAAGGAGGGTATGCAGAAGACAGCTGAACCACTTTTCTACATACATGTGATTTGTTCTCAAAGCAGAATACCAGCTGAAACTATAGTATCAGCCGCGCGTCTAGACAACAATTATTACTCAAAAGATGGAAGATGAGCGAATTCTGAGCGATAATCGTCTCTAAACGGGCATTTAGCGGTGACGTCACTCGCTAGTTCAAACAAGAATCGACTCGTCTAAAATTGATCACTAGAACTGCGGCACATCTGTCGTTCGCCAATCAATACTTCCATACTTGTGGAGAAGCGAGTGGCTGACGAACTGATTCATCAGCTGATTACCCCTGTAATTAGGGGGGTGGGGGGATTCTAAGCTATCAGAGCAAGGAAGGACAAAATATTTTAGCTATGCAGCCAATAGAGTGGTAAGAGCCGCTGTGCTACAATTGGGCTGTGACTCCAGCAGAGCACACGATAAGATGTACCTATAATGTATATGTAGGGTCACTCGCTTTGTAAATTGTATGATTCTCTCCAGAAGACGCAGATATGCTGAAAGGGGAAACCCACAGAAGTCTGTTATTTACTAGGGAGACCTCTGACCCCATAATTATGTGGCACTGCCCTATACATTGGGTTATTAGTCAGATCTGAGTAGCAGATAACCCCCCCCCCCCAACAGGTGCCCCCACATTCACCCCAATGCCACATACTGACACCGTGCCAGCATGCACTAAGGTGCTGATTGTGCCCTCGATCCACTATGGTGCTGCCAATAGAAACTGTAGTTTACATTCTGTAATCTGCCCTGCTCCCCACAACTGTACACATGGCTGACACCCCCCATGGTTCATACTCTACAGGAGGCAATGTGACATCTGACAGGCACAGGAAGAGTCAGTCACCCGGCTCCGGTCTCCGCGCTCCTCCCAGGCCTTGAACACGCTCTTCCCGCTGCCCTCCAGGCTCTCGTTCAGACACTGCAGCTTGTATATGTCAATCTTCTGGTAGAGCCCGTACTCCACCCCGCGTTCCGGGGTCTCTGTCCTCTCAGCCCCACAAGCGCAGCCTCCAGCATGACTATGCCCGTGCGACATAGCTGCTGCTCAAACTTCAACATGGCCATCTTACTCCTCCCTCTAGATATAGCTATACGCTGAGCGGCCATCTTGGTACACTCGGGGACGTCATCAACGATTCATCCAATCACATCGCAAGCCTCGAACCTGAGGCGAAAGCGCCTGGTCACGTGCTGGCTTTCCGCGCTTTGAGCTCAGTCTGAAGACTGGGTCATAAAGCTGTTATCATAGTTAGCGACCTGTGTAACGTTCGTTGTGCTTAATAACAGTATGGAAACAATAAAGGGATATTCCAAACTAAGACTTTTATGGTATATTCATAGGATGTATCATAAAAGGCACACAGGTGCAGGTGTCGGAGCACCATCTTGGAGTTGCTAACCTATTTTATTTCTTTCTGGACAGTTTAGCCAAAAATCGCAAAAAGTACAAAATGTTTACAGACAGACTCCGCCCCTTTATAGAAGCTACACCTGCATTTCACGGGATTAAATTATAATTACAAATTAAAGGGGTTATCCAGGAGTTAAAAAAAGAATTTGGCATGTTAGGGCTCATTACGCACACAATGCACACCCGCGTGATACGTGATAAATGGAGTCAATGGAAGTATACTGATTTTTATTGATCCATTCACATTAGCGTGTAAACATTGTGTATAGATACGCATGAGAAAAAGAAGGCAGCATGCTCTATTTCACCACATATCACGCAGGAACAGACCTGTTGTTCTCTATGGGTAGCGTATGCAACACTGTCCATGCGCAATACTCTCCATATGCAAAACGCCGTAATGAGACAGAGCGTTTTGCAAAAAAAATAAGTCACACTGCGCATAACAAGGTGCATGATACCGTAGTCAAAGAGACAATCAACGACAGCACACGCCAAACCTCTATCTGAGGGAGGAACCCACTGGGCAGGAAGTTGCACGCTTCTTAATCGGTCCTGGATCCACTGGACCGGATTCAACAGGAATCAATGTGTAATAAAGGTGAAGCAGCATCCACGGAAATTATTTCAAACGCTTTAATTCCTCCAGCATTAAACAACGTTTCAACCAACTTGTGCATGAGAAACACAGTCATGTTCAGTGCACTATTGCTGCCATATGCAGCGATAACCGACTCATCGCAGGCTCCCAAGGCGGTAGAACGCTGCGTGATCCATGCAGCATCTTACGCATATGGGTATTATTGTATCTTGATGCCACCAGGAAGTAATGGTGGAGTCAAGATTGACTGGGGGTGACGCCCTCTGTAGCTGATTGGCTGCACAGTTGGCTGGGCTGCAGACCCTGGCAGCCCACTAAGAAAGGCTTCTTTGGAGCACCATAGAGCGGCCCACACTGCAGCACCGCAGGCACAGCTTCAAGGCTGTTCCCCGGTAGCGTGACAGCAGCATGCCCCCACTCCCCCCGATGTAATTGTATGATTACAGCAGAAGCAAGGCGGCCCCCCTCACCCCCATGTCATGTTTAGCTCACAGCCGCCAACAGATAGGGTACAGCGGCAGGGGGGAAAATGTGTTAGCCACTGGCCACAGACTGAGGCTGTACTGCAGGGATCGCAGAGAGCCGTGTGAGAGCCTCAGCAGTGTCTGCGGCGGCAGCACATGCGCAGGAACGGTGCGCTGGGGACCAGACGTGATGGAGCTGACAGCCACAGGGCTGCAGGGAGCAGTCAGACGGCGGACGGGACAAAACACACCGCCGTCACCCGGGACTGAGGCCTCATCCTCTGGTGTGCCGGTAGCCATCCCAGATAAGCGGTGCTGGACCAAGCGGTGAGTCACATGTGCAGCGTCTCCATTGCTTTTAGCCGGCCCTGCATTCAAAATGCTGCGTTAATCGCAGTAAAAAGCGCCTGTAAGGCCTCATGTCCACGGGGAAAATACCTTTTAAAATCCGCAGCGGATCACCCGCACACGTGATCCATTTGTAAAATTTCGCATAGGAATGTATTGACCACCCGCGGGTAGATAAATAGCCGCGGATGGTATTTTAAAGTGATTTAAGTTCGGATCACGCTCCAGATGGCTCAATTGATCTCTATGGGTGCTGGAGATCCGCTGCGGATCTTAAATGTGAATTAAATGAGTGTGGGAGATCTGCAGCGGATTTCAAGGCTGGGAGGTGGGTAAAGTACTAGGAGGTGGGGTAAAGTGCAAATTTTCACGCACGGATGCAAAAATTGCATCCGTGTACATACGCGCGTGAAAAAAAACATCCGCATGTCACCCGCATGCAATAAAATACAATTGTAAGCTGATCCGCAGCAGAAATCCACGTTACATATCTGCAGCGGGCCTGATTTTCCCCGTGGTCTTTAATCTTTTAAGGAACAGGGTGTTTTGGACCTAAAGGACCAGACACTTTTTAGGTACTTTACCCATGTGGTGGTTTTACTGCCCTATATTCTTTTCTTCAGCTACCAAAATTATTTTTGTTTTAGAGGGCTATTTTTAATATCTTTTTTCAGTTTTTTTTTGTTTTATTGGGGGTAAAAAGTTGTTTATTTTTAAAAATGTGTATATTTACAGTAAAATACAGTATGGGAACGGGTTCCCTATTTTGTTTCAGACGTTTTGATATATAATATGTATTGTTTTGGATTACGCAGCGCTTACGGGAACGGTTTTCGTTTGCGTCAGCGGTGGGTCATTTTCTTTTTTATGTATATATTTTTATTTTATTGTGTAATTTTTTTTTTACTTAGTTTTATAACTATTTTTTTACCATCTATTTTCCTCTTGACATCAAATAAGACCTGGGGGGCATTCACATAGTTTTTTTTATTCCATACTCTTCCACTGTACCTGGGACATCCATAGGAGCTAGGACCCTGCAGCTGCGATGTAACAGGGGCATCCGGCGGTAAAATGATCACCAGGTTGCATAGTGGAAGTAATACTTCCATTTTCACTCTTTAGTACACTTTATTATTATTTAATCCTGAAGATGGGCCAGGCAGAGGGAATTTATGTGAGATTTAGGCCTCATGTCCACTGGCATGCACGGATTCCGCATAGAGAATACCACATGCTATGGAGGGTTATTGCTGCGCAATCCAGAGCGAACGCCCGCTCCGGATTCTGAAAAAGAAATCCGCCCGTGGACATAAGGCCTCAAGGATTGCTATTTGTAAATAGGCTGCCCTTAGTTCTATGGTTGCTACAAAATTCCCTTCTGAGAGTACAGTGATCATAAATCCTAATGTTTCTACGATGTTGCTGGAACCATAGGCCCCTTTATCAGAACTTCTTGCACCACCTATGGAACTAATAGATTTATGGGAGTGATCAAACTTGTTCCTACTGTGGGGGACCTGGTACCAGGAGTCAGTATTTTTAGGAGGATCACCAGACAATTTCGAAGGATTAAAACTTCTCATGAAATTCTTCTGTGCCAAATCCTTTAGTTCCTGCGAAATCTTTTAAATCGAGAACAAAATGCTCTGAAGCTCTTTTTCTTCCTTTACTCAGGAAAAGAGCCACCCTTAAAGACTCCAGGATATTCTCCAACTGTGGTACAAAGAAGCCATCTTGCTGAAGGGGAAGAGAACAAAAGTGTGATTTAGACATTATTTCCACCAGACCACAAGGTCCTCTTGGCAAAGTGTAAAGGGGTTTTCCAGGAAGCGCCTGCTGTCATTGCCAGCATACCACGAGGTCAGAGTAGAAGTTACTGCTCCGACCCCAGTGTAGTGGCCACTGCTTGTAATTGCAGGCTCAGATCCCATTGATTTCAATAAGAGCTGAGCCTGCAATTACGAGCATCGGGCACTGCACAGGGGTTGGAGCAGCAGCTTCCACTCTAACCCGGTATATTGTTATTTTTAAACAAGTGATAGGGAGCTCCCAAAGATCCCCATCACTTGTTTGAAGTTTTCCAGCATAGTTTCCTGGTCAGGATTTTGAAAAAACGCGAGTCCAGGAAGCGCTGCCTCTGATTGGCTGAGCGCCTGTGGGAGACATGCAGGGAAGCTGGACAGCACCTCCTAGGTGATGTATTCCTTTTTTGTTTGTTTTTTAGGCAGCTAGGGCTTATTTTTGGGCTTTTACAGTAGGATTTCCTGCTGTAAAAGTTGCATCGCACCACACAAAATCCGCTTTTTCTGTGCGAGGTGATGAAACAGAAAAGAAGGGTCCATAGAAAAAAAACATGGGCTACATAACCTCTAGCATCTCTAGCAACCCACAATTTTTTTGTCTCGCAATGTTGCATGCTACAAAACATTGCTAATATGAAGGAACCCATAGAAAAAGCATGGGCTTAACATCCATTCAATTTGTCGCACTGTTGCATCACAAGGAAATCGCGTGATTTTATCACCCGTGTGAAATAGGCCTAAAAAACATCAAGTTGTACTTCTGATTTGAAATACAGCAGATCGTTTAAAGATGCTATAGACCAGTGGTGGCGAACCTATGGCCCGTTTGCCAGAGGCGGAATGCGGAGCCCTCCCTGCTGGCACGAATGCCAGCTGCCGCTCACCACGGTATTGAATACCGTGCTGCGGCTCCCCTGCCGGTATTCACTTAACGGTGCTGCTAGTGGCGCTGATCCCAGGCGCACAATGTGATGTCAGTGTGCACCCAGGATCCTCCTCCCCTTAAGCCTCCTCCTAGGTTCTGCGAGAGCAGAGGGGAGGAGGTGTCCGGGCGCACACACTGACGTCACAGTGTGCACCTGGGATCAGTGTCATCAGCAGCGCCGAGCAGAGGAGCAACGGAGCTTTGACGAGGAGGAGGAAGAGGTAAGTATATGAGTCTCAGGGGGGGCGTTATTGCTATTAGTAATAGTGTCACTATTACTACTGAGGCCACTGTGGGGTCACTATTACTACTGAGGCCACTGTGGGGGTCACTATTACTACTGAGGCCGTTGTGGGGTCACTATTACTACTGAGGCCACTGTAGGGGTCACTATTACTACTGAGGCCACTGTGGGGGTCACTATTACTGCTGGGGTATGTTTACACGTGGTGGAAATGCTGCAGAATCTCAGCGGAAAATACCGTGGCAATTTCCGCAGTATTTTTGCATCCAAAAAGCAGTAAAAATCTGCACCCTATCTATCTTGAATCAGCCTTGTTCTTTTTATAACGACGGAGGTAAAATCATACGTGGTGATAAGCCCTGCCCCCTGATGTGTTGGCACTTTGCAATAAATAAGTGGGTTTTGGGTTAAAGTTTGGGCACTCGGTCTCTAAAAAGTTTGCCATCACTGCTATAGACCAGGGGTGTACCTGCAGCCTGCGATGCCATTCTGTATGACCCTCTACCTCCAACCATCTGGATACAGAAATGCTTATCTGTGTGTCGTTGCTCACATGTATTTGCCATGTTAGAGAGGAGCAGCACACAGCTCAGGAGCAGGGATGGCCAAGTACTAATGCTGCACTGTGTAGCCATCTCTGGGTCCCCCATATATCAAGAGAATGGGATAAACTGACCCCTGTTGACACTGTAGGATGGAATATGTGAGAGTCAGTGGCTCTGCTGTGCCGCACACTGGTTTGATTTCAAACCTAAAGGCGACATCTGTGGAACCGTGGTCTCCATCCTTTCACACAAACAGTTGGGATTTGGGCTTCGCTGCTAGGTCCCCAGGCTGTTATACTAGAAGTAGTCCCAGTTATGTGGCTGCTGAAGAGATTACAGACTGAGGTGCAGTACGTGAGTTTGTGAACCCAAGCGTAGTCAGATGAGTTCAGATTCGAGAAAGGCAGTGTAGACACTGTAGAGATTCCAGAGGCTATGGCACACAGAGTAGGTTCAGCATGGTACAAACAAGGCAGGAGTTAGAGCAGGCAGCAGATAGGATAATGGACTGCTACAGAGTAGAAACGGGTTGTCTTCAGCAATTAATCCAGGTTTAGTTGTGGCACTGACAATGGCCATGTACGTGTCTGGAGACCTAGAGGTGAGCGCCTGAATCCTGCCATTGTTGTAGAGCGGCACTATTACGTGTTGCTCCTGGGACCTGTAATTCTATGGGTTACCAGGAGCACACTTCTACAGGTGTGGGATGATTGAGCTGGTTGAGTGTGTGCATTGCTCCAGCCAGCCAATAACCACAGGTCTGTGCAGATAAGTTCCAGACTCTCCTTTTGCTAGAGGGTGCTGAACATTTATCCAGTTATAGAATTCCCAATTAGTACTTTGTGGTATGCATGCTTCTAGTTTGAGTTGCTTTCCCCACATTCCCTGAAGATGGTCTGCACACCTGATGTCTGCGTGTTCTGCAGCCCCCTTCAGACATCTGATGTCCGCTACATTGTCAGGTGGGTGATGTCTGACATGTTCCTTTTACATCAGATTGGTGTCTGACACTCCTGTCCCTTTCTTGGTGTGTGGACCCTTGAACTATCTCCTGTTTATCTATGCCTGTGTGAGGTTCTGAGTGGGGTTACCTTCTGTCTGTGAGGTAAGCAGACTTTAGATGTGAACAATGACTTGTTCAGTGTATGTCTGAAGGTGTGGACTACACTTGATGTGAACAATGTTTTGTTTTGTGTAGTGTAGTGTTCCCTTTATGTTGCAGTCACTTGTTGTATACAGGGTTGTGTTCTGTATATGTCTTTAGGTGTGGATTACACTTGTTGCATTTCCCTTGTCTGGTGCTCCTGGATGTTACCATCTAGGGCGAGACAGTTGGCCCTAGTTTCCAGCATGGGGCCATGCCTATCAGGATGATCATCCTCCTTGTAGGCAGGGTCCCCTTTTCCTTTGTTGTAGTTGCCTTGTTAGTGTAGCGACTCACAAGACAATGAGGACCCTTGATGTGGGTTTTGAGATTACGTGTTTTGCCCATAATAGAAACCAATATCTCATACATACTTATAGATATTTCCATCTGTCTGGTTGTTTAGTACATTGTAAGAATGAGGGCATCTGGTGTGTTGTTGGGTCTGATGCCACTGTTTTCCCTGTGGGTGCTTGTATGCACATTTGGTTTATGCTTGTGTAATGTTGGTGTCCAGTCGTGTATGCATGTCCCAACTCCTGTTTCTTTCCAGCCCTTATTCAGGTTTTATTTTTGTAGGTCATTGTTCCCACGGCCTGCACAGACATAACATGCACACTGCCCCACTGTTGGTATGATGGTCTGGGGGCCATCGTATACGACAGTTGGTCATCCCTAGTAGTGATATGAGGGACAATGGCAGCTCAGCGATATATTCAGGTTATCCTGCAGTCATCTGTGTTCCTCTCATGGCAGGGCTTCCAAGAGGCAATTTTCAGCAGGATAACAATCAGCCGCACACAGAAATTGCCACACTTCCGTGACCTGCCACCTACAGACTTATAACCAATAGAGCATGTTCGGGACCATCTGGAAGACCAACTTTGACAGCCTATGAGTTTGTATGATCTTAGATGTTCAGTTACAGCAAATGTGGACTGATATGCTGCAGGATACCATGCAGAACCTATATGTCTCTGAGCTGGAATATGGTTTTCTCCAGCAGGCTTTAGGGTATTCTGTAGCTTCCTAATTGTGTAAAAAACCAGTATGCGCACACTGACCAAATTAGACGTAAGTTATCAGTCTCATGTCCAAAATGGCTCTCCGGGCAGGAACGTCTAGACAGCCTCTTTTATTGAAAGACATAACACCTGCCCTTTATGGGCGTTTAACAGATTACATCAGTAACATATATATATTCTTATTCGCTGGGTTATATAGAATTCCCCGCCTCCCCCTCTCCCCATCTCTCTCAAGTCCGGTCTACATAGGAGCCTTTTGTCTTAACAACATGTGGTCAAAACTGAAAGTATCTCTTTGTTGGAGAAGTTTCTGTGTGGGGGATGGGAAAGGACTGGGAAAACACTCAGTATTAAATACAGGTATACATGTAGTACTAGGACTTTTAACTCTTAGAGGCTGCTTGTGCAACTTTATGTATTCAGCTAACATTATACCACACATCTTTCACCATGCCATTGTCCAGCAACTACCATGATGAGATTGTGTGGCCATTAACCTCCACAGAGTTAAAAGTCATTACAGTAGCGTAATACATTTGGTTTATACAAATCAATAGACATTTTATACTAACTAATTATCATGTCTACTACAATCCCCCCTTGAAATGTCTATTCTGTAACTTTCCCTAGTAATTCCACAATCCCCTGTGGGTGACCCTCCTTGGGGTCTCAAATCTAGGCAGGCCCATCGAGCATACCAAGGTAAGCTCTCTAACCCAACCACGGGTTCTTCACAGCCCTTGCGACTGGACCACAGCTAGCCTGGGTCCCCCGTAGTCACCGACTCATAATTCCAAGAAGGGTGGTCTAACCCTATAACTGGAGCGCGTTGTAGGTTGGATTTAGAGTCTTCAAGGGGGTGTAGGGCTTGTCCACTCCGTCTGGGGATGCATCCAGTAAACTCATTGTGGGAGCGGCTGTTTCAACAGCAGTTTCACAGGTCTTTTTGACACATGGGACAACACAGCAGGCTAAAACAGAAAAGATAATCAGTACACATAGAACAGCAATGCCTATCTGGGTCAAAATTTTCTGCCACCCGCTCATCCATGAAAAGTACTGGTCCCAAGGGTCAGTTATCCCTGAGTTTCTTTTTAATTCTTCCGATAGTGCGGTTAACTTTTTAATGGCAACTGTGACTTTACACGTGGGTCCTATATTGTCTGGGATGTAGGTACAACTAGTCTCCCCTATCATCTTACAGACACCCCCCTTCTCAGCTAAAATCATGTCTAAAGCCATTCTATTTTGAAAAGTCATAGTCGAGGCAGGTCCTAATTGGTCAGCTAGTCCCTGTAAGGCATCTCTGGTGTAGTTTATAAATCGCTGTTGATTGTAATAAATATAATTAATCCATTCAACATTTTTATTTACCGTAATGATTGGGAAAATGGACTCGAATCAAGCTTTAACTTGGTCTCTACCTTTATACTCGTCAGGTACCCCCCTTGGCTATCCTATGGCGTCAATGTACACGTGTAAATCAAAACTACCGCCAGGAGCCTCTCTTCTCACTCTATGGTAACTATTGGGGGTAACCTCATTATCCTCATTATCCTCAACGTTATCTGACAGGATGTGGAGGGGCATATTACCAATTACCTTCCAGACGGGTCCTCAACCTCATGTCTCCACAAAGCCAGTAAACGTCTCCTAAGGACTGGACCTGATTCTGCATCCATTCCCCTCCCAGTGTACTGTAGGAGGAGCAATACCCGTTGGTGAAGTTCCCCAAAAATCTTCCCCCCCCCCCTTGTCCGTTTGCATAGCAGGTATAGTTTCCAGGGTAGATTGTAATACTCTCCCCAGGGCGAGGCACTTGGGTGATTATGGGGTATTCCTTTTTCCACTTCTCACAAGCAGTGTGATTGGTGGAAATGTTCGTGAAGAGACTAAGGAAACACTTTTCAACATCTACAGGGAGATTCAGTGGGACCGTCCCCAAGTGCGGTCGGGCACTACCGCACACTTAACAGTTGGACTTGTTGCTCTTGTTGGCGTTATACTTCATCCACTCTAACCAGAGATTCTGGTCAGAGTAGCCAGTCTCTACTGTCATGACGTCTTCAAAGGTAGGGTCGGCTATGTTCATGTTCGTCAAGGTCTTTATTTTGGGGCTCAGGGGGTTAAATATAGGCACGGGACTAGGTGAAGGCCTCCATTCGGGAGCATCTACCATATCCCTTATTTTAAACTTCCCTAAGGGATCTGTCCTCCCATACCGGTATGTCCCCAAACAATAAGTCCCCTCGTCTCCCGGGCTTGGATTTTCTATGGTTAGTGTAACAACCATATTAAAGCCAAGCAGCATACTAAGTTCAGCCTTCCGATTCACACTATCCTTATTATTCTTAAGGAGGGTCATACGACTAATTAGGGATTTCCCGCTCTTATCTTTCTTATTTAAGGCACTTCGCGGTTTATAGGACCAGTCTGTTCCTGTGCTCCATCCCACTGATCCCCAATAGTGACAGTCGTCTCCCCAGACGTTATCAGTGACACAAATATATTGAATTCCCCGGGTGTACAAGTCATATAGCCAGCTGGACCGGGCTGAATCCGGCCCATGGTGGGGTTTTGTCTCTAGACACGGGACCACAGTACAATAGTCGAAGGAATATGTGGCCACCTGAGTGTTGGAGGAATTATACCAAAAGGTAACAGTACCCTCATATTCCTCCGACTAAGGATTCCAGTTGCCACCCTCCTCTCTCGTGATTACTGCTCGAGACCCACCTCCCACTCTGACGAGTCCCAACCAGAATAATGTCCACAGCATGACTAGACCTGGTCTCCCAGATCTGGAACTTTCTTACAGTGGGAAGCGTGGATCCAGGTGGGTCTTCCGGCTAGTTTCACAGCTGTGGCAGTAGTCAGAAGCACCTGGTAGGGACCATCAAATCGAGGCTCGAGGGAGTGCTTCCTGAGGAACTTCTTGACATACACCCAATCCCCAGGCTTCAAGGTATGGGTCCCAGTGTCCGCCTCTGGATCTGGAATGGAAGAGAACACCTGTACATGGACCTTGGTTAGTTCTTTGGCAAGGGAAGTCACATATTTAGTCAATACATCAGATTGCAGTTGTAACTGTTGGGGGTAGTAACAACCTAACCTTGGGGCTGACCCAAACAGGATCTCATAGGGGGATAGTGCGTGATCCCCCCTGGGTGTATATCTCACACTAAATAGGGCTATTGGGAGACAGTCTGTCCAGGGTAGCCCTGTTTCCTGCACCATTTTGAGCATTTTGCTCTTTAGTGTGCCATTAAGTCTCTCTACCTTTTCACTACTCTGGGGGTGGTAAGGTGTGTGGAACAGCAGACTGCTACCAAGGGCCTGCCAAATTTCTTTGGTGACGTTGGCAGTGAACGCTGGACCTTGGTCACTTTCGATGACCTCTGGGATTCCGAACCTGCAGACGAGTTCTGAGAATAGTTTCTTAGCAGTAGTCCTTGCAGTCATATTGCTCACTGCGTATGCTTCTGGCCAGCCGGAGAAGACATCTACCACTACTAGGGCGTATTCGTATCGCCCGCTCTTTGGCATTTGGATGTGGTCAATCTGGATCCGTTGAAAGGGATACACGGGTCTGGCGAGGTGTTTTGCAGGAACCCTCTCCATACGTCCTGGGTTACATTCCGCACAAGTAATGCACGATTTACAGTATCGGTCAGTCAGAACTGAGATTCCAGGGGCCACGTAGTACTTCTGAATGAGGGCGTTCATCAGCATTTTGGATAAGTGCATGGGTCCATGAGCCCATTGTACCACTGCGGGGTACAGAGATCTTGGAAGAGAGGGTTCCTTGAGATTTGATACAGCCCTCTTCTGTCTTTGGTAGCCCCCTTTTCTTCCCAGATTTTCAGCTCTTCTGGCGTAACTCTCGCCTGTGCTTCTGAAAGACTTCTTACATCTGGGGTGGTAGACACTTCTGGTCCCGTCTGAGCGACCATTTCCATTGGCTGATCCTCCACCCGAGTCTCACTTCCTTCGTCTGGACCTGCTGCTGCTTCTTTAGCTGCCTTGTCGGCTAGATAGTTCCCTCTAGCTTCTGGTGAATTTAACTTTCCGTGAGCCTTGACCTTCAGCACAGCCACTTGGGTAGGTAGAAGCAGCGCATCCATCAGTTCTCCGATAGCCTCATGATGTTTCACTGGAGTACCAGCTGTCGTCAGGAATCCCCTGGTTTTCCATATTAGTCCAAAGTCATGAGCCACTCCAAGAGCATACCTGGAGTCCGTGTAGATATTTGCAGTCTTCCCTTTGGCCAATTTACAGGCTGAAATCAGGGCTTGCAGTTCTGCTTCTTGTGCAGACATCGTTGGAGGAAGTCTCTGAGCTTGGAGGATGGTGTCTTCTGTAGTGATTGCATACCCCGTGTGAAACCTTTCCTTGCTGTCCGCGTACCTGGAACCGTCAATAAAAATTGTAAGTTCGGGATTCTGCAGTGGGGTATCTAGGACAGTAGGTAGGTGTGAGGTTTGTTGTTTCATGAGCTCAAAGCAATCATGTTCGGGCACCCCCGGATCATTTGTTTCTTTTTCCTCTTCTGACTCTACACCCCCCTCAGGAAGTGGGAGGAGAGTGGAGGGGTTGAGTATATGGCATCGGCGTAGAGTCACATTATCCGGCAGGAGGAGCGAACATTGCAGTCTGAGGTGTCTTGCTGCCGAAAGATGTTTTGGTTGCGTCTGATTGAGGATGGCCGTAATGTCATGAGGAGCTTGGACAATCAAAGGGTGTCCCATAACAAGGTCCAAAGTTTTGTCCAACAGGACCTGAGCAGCAAAAACGGCCCTCAGTCAGGAGGGCTCTCCACGGGCTACTGTGTCTAGCTGTGCAGAGTAGTAGCCAACTGGCCTCATTCTGGGGCCGTGAGATTGGGCAAGGACACCCGTCGCATGTCCCTGCCGTTCGCTGACAAAAAGGTGGAAGTCCTTGTTATAGTCCGGCAGGCCCAATGCAGGGGCTGTGGAGATGGCTGTCTTCAAAAGATAGAAACTTTCAAGCGCCTCGGGTCCTAGAAGAAATGGATCCGTCTTTAAAGCATCATACAGAGGTTGCATCAGTAGAGAGGCTTCTGGGATCCATGATCTGCAGTAGGAGATTCGGCCAAGGAAAGCCTGTAACACCCGCGCGGAGTTTGGCACTTGTATCCTCTGGACTGCCAGTGCCCATTCGTGGGTGAGGTGCCTGGCCCCCTGCGTGATGCAGTGACCAAGGAAAACCACCGAAGTGGAGCACCACTGGAGCTTGGATAGAGATGCTTTGCAACCTTGGTCGGCCAGGAAGTAAAGTAGGCTTTCCGACGCCGCCTCAGCTGTGGGGAGGTCATCAGCGCACAGCAAGAGGTCATCAACATATTGTAGGAGAACCACCGTAGTGTGTTCAGATTGCCATGGTGCGAGGATAGACGCAATGGCTTTCGCGAACTGACTTGGAGAATTCTGGGCCCCCTGAGGCATCACGGTCCATGTATATTGCCGGCCATCATGGGTGAAGGCGAAGAGAAATTGGCAGGACGGGTCCAACGGGATGCTGAAGAAGGCATTTGCAAGATCCACGACTGTGAAGTATGTGGCGGTGGGCGGTACCCCCGCCAACAGGGTATGTGGATTAGGCACAAGGGGTGTGTCCAAAATGGTGGCCTCGTTCACTGCTCGGAGGTCCTGCACCATACGGTATTTCACCAGCATCCCCTTGGGTGTCTTCTTCTTTGCTGGAAACAACGGGGTGTTGTAGAGAGATTCACAGGGTATGAGTGCCCCATTTTCCAAGAGTGCCTTCACTTGCCCTACGATAGCCTGTGAGACAGCAATCTTAAGTGGATACTGCGGCCGACGTGGGAGGCTGGCTCCAGGTTTCAGTTTAACTACCACAGGCGGCACTCGGAGTTTACCGATGTCTTCCGAGCCTTTGGACCACAGCTTATCTGGAATTCGCTGGAGGACATCGGCCGGCACTGTATTAGGGTTTTCCGTGCTGACTGCAAGGAGTAAAGGTTCTGATGCCAGAATCATTGTATCTTCTTCCGACAAAGGCGATGACACCTTTATTCCTCCATCCTCGGTATAGGTGATGGTGGCTTGCAACTTGGATAGCAGGTCTGCTCCCAGCAGGTTCAGCGGAGATGTCTTGTGGATCACAAACCGTGCTAACACATTAGGGAGAGAGCCAATGTGTAGGGGTTTTGAAAGGCGGTGAGAGGTAGGACGTCCTTCTATGCCCACGGTCAAGATTTCGACATTGTCCAGCAGGGTCTTGAAAGGGAAATCCGCTTCCTTAATCACACTTCTGGCTGCACCTGTGTCCAGGAGGAAGGTAGTGGGACGGCCTGCAACGGAGAGGGTAACCTGGGCTTGTGGACCCGGCAGATCAATGTTGGTATCCCGCTGAGACATGGCCATAATGGACGCAGGCTTGCCACTGTCCTATTGTAGAAGGTCAGTGGCTGGAGGAGGTGGGGGAGGAAGTTGCTCTCTGGTACTTTGGCCGGAACGTCGCCTTCTTGGGGCACGGCAGTCACGGCGGAGATGTCCAGGGCGACCACAATTGTAGCATGTACGCAGGTCTGGTTGTCCAGGCTGTGGCACCCGAAACCTCTGCAGGGATGGGTCCTCTGCCAGCATTGCCAGTGAGTGTCCTTTTCCTTCTAGGCCCTTTGCTACCAGTAACAGCGTATCCATGGACAACGTCTTGTATTCTGGACGAGATGTGATGAGACCTTTCTGTATGGGTTCACGAAGTCCCGACACAAAGGCAGATGAAAGCATTTGGGCATGCGCTTTGGTTTGCGTGGAGAAGCCTAGGTCATTAAACAACTGAATCAGGCGAGTGTGGTACTTCTCCACAGATTCCCCCTTTTCCTGGGTGACGTCTTGGATGGTGGTCGCTTGATCTGCAAGACGATCCTGGGCCCACACCTTGATCTGTTCACAGAACTGAATACCGGATTCATATGTAATGTCGCTCTCCACCTTCAGTAGGTCCAGGTGCTTTTCAATCACTGGCCAGTAGGTGTCTCCTGCTTTAACTTCAGTAAGGGCCTGGAGGTCCTTCCAAGTAGCACTAAAATTCTTCTGAATTTGCACCAGTCTCCGGGAAAAAGGCATCGGCTGTCTCTCCGGGTCAGGGAGACTGGTATTAAGGGTGGACGCCTGAGTAGGAGTAAAAGAAACGTACAACACAGGAGCATCAGCTGGAGGCCGGACTCCTGCGGACTTGGGAGGCTATTGGCTGTGGGCTAAACGTGCGGGCCCTGGCATCCGGGCTCGTTGGTCACCACTTGCGTTAATGAAGTGTTCAAGGCGGTCCTGCGCACTTCGGATATCTCTCTGTACTCCTTGGAACTCCCCCAGGAGGCTACGGGTTACATTAGCACTAGAGGGGGATGGATCTGCCCATGGATGGAGTCCGTAGCCAGGGGCAAGGCTCGGGGAACCATCTTCCCCTAACATCATGAGGGAAGGCTGCCAGAATTGAACTGGTTAGCTAGTTCAACAGTGCCTTCTAGGGATAGAGGCACAGCGCTGGATGGCACATGAAAAGAGCCATCTTCATGCAACACTGGATACAGGGACGTCAGAGAATAAGGATTCCCGGGTGTAGCAAGATGGTCGCCGGAGGAGGAAGGGGCGGGGCCTGGGGCGGCAGCACTTCCAGGTGAGGCAAGATGGCCGTCGGAGTAAGGGGCAGGGCCAGGTGAGGCAAGATGGCCGCCGGAGTAAGGGGCGGGGCCAGGTGAGGCAAGATGGCCGCCGGAGTAAGGGGCGGGGCCAGGTGAGGCAAGATGGCTGCTGGAGGAAGGGGCGGGGCCAGGTGAGGCAAGATGGCTGCTGGAGGAAGGGGCGGAGCCAGGTGAGGCAAGATGGCTGCTGGAGGAAGGGGCGGGGCCAGGTGAGGCAAGATGGCCGCTGGAGGAAGGGGCGGGGCCAGGTGAGGCAAGATGGCCACTGGAGGAGGAAGGGGCGGTGCCAGGTCCTGTCCTGGATGGGGAGGGACCGGAAGTGATGTTACCAACACTAGAAGTGGGCACAAAGGAGGAAGTAACATCACGGTGGGGGCAGGGCGCCCCACAATTACTGCAGACCTCACGCCATGTGGGATTTTGAACATTACAAACAAGGCAAGTCCAGCAGGGATGGCCGCCATCATAGGGAGGGGGTGTAGTGGACACAAAGGCATCACACTGTTCATGATACAAGTAATACACATCCCCCCCCTCCTTCACCTCCTCCTCCACCCAATTCTGCTCGTGTATCCCTTTTGCTACTCTATACCACGCCTCAGCAGACTGCAGCACCCCCCTGTCTGCCAGAGCCCCCTTTTTGTCCCTCAAAACTTTCCTCCATTGTTCTGGCTGTAATCTACCACCCCTAATATTCTCCCATCCTGCAACTTTCCTGATCCTCTCCCATTGTTCAGCAAACTCTGCTCCCTCCCTTTCAGCAACCAAATCACAAGCTCTATGGCCCTTGTCCTTGCTCAGTTTGTTCCCCATTCTCTAAACAACCTGCGTCTATGCCTAACCTTCTCAATCTGCTCAACTCTATTCTACCTACCAAGTCTATCCTATCCGAAGTTTCTGGACACAGTAGTGTTCCTCTTGTAAAATCTGCTTTCTTCAAATCCTTCCAATATAACCCCTCTTTCCCACTCAGATCACAATGCACATTAATTCTATAGCACCGAACAAACGGGATTACTGGAGAATACCCACAACGGCTCAAGGTATATGGCTCACCTACCTTTGTGACAGCCCACCCTCCACTAGTAATCCCCAACAGCACTCCCTGCACACAGTTTGGACAGGACATTTAGCTATACACAGAGACTGACGATTATATTCAGTGACCAAAGACCTCAACAATATCCAGAGATGTCAGCCGTCACAAAGCACGGCTATAATTCCCACGTATCCCTTCCTTTGTACAAGAGCATATACCATGCTCAATCATACAAATGGATACGCGTATTTTAAATTTACCTGCCCGCTCTCCAAGCATATTAGAGCAAACGTGCCCTATTACCTAGGGGAGAGCAGCCCTCGGGCATGTGCCCTCAAAGCGTATAGGAACACAAACTATGTCCGGCTATACACTCGAGTCCGCCCCTCTACACACAAAAGGTTAATCCTCACAGAATTTGTCTCTTGGTCTTAAATACACAGTCTTTAACCGTCTCAGACACAACAGCCACAGCATACAGAATACGCCTAGACAGGTAACATGGTGGTAATCGGGTGGACAGAACTAGAGTTATTACCTGCCTTTCAGTGAAGGTCTAGTCTGGATCAGATACAGGCAGATTAGCAGTTAGAAATCAGCTTGACACAGGTAGATAAAGCAATCTTACCGTGTTCTGTAGATTTTTGGGCCCCTGAGTTCCGCGTGCTATCTGCCGGTCTCTATACGTTCCAGGCTCTAACTTCACAGATCCACCCGCTCACCGAGGGACGCCAATGAGCTGGAATATGGTTTTCTCCAGCAGGCTTTAGGGTATTCTGTAGCTTCCTAATTGTGTAAAAAACCAGTATGCGCACACTGACCAAATTAGACGTAAGTTATCAGTCTCATGTCCAAAATGGCTCTCCGGGCAGGAACGTCTAGACAGCCTCTTTTATTGAAAGACATAACACCTGCCCTTTATGGGCGTTTAACAGATTACATCAGTAACATATATATATTCTTATTCGCTGGGTTATATAGAATTCCCCGCCTCCCCCTCTCCCCACCTCTCTCAAGTCCGGTCTACATAGGAGCCTTTTGTCTTAACAACATGTGGTCAAAACTGAAAGTATCTCTTTGTTGGAGAAGTTTCTGTGTGGGGGATGGGAAAGGACTGGGAAAACACTCAGTATTGAATACAGGTATACATGTAGTACTAGGACTTTTAACTCTTAGAGGCTGCTTGTGCAACTTTATGTATTCAGCTAACATTATACCACACATCTTTCACCATGCCATTGTCCAGCAACTACCATGATGAGATTGTGTGGCCATTAACCTCCACAGAGTTAAAAGTCATTACAGTAGCGTAATACATTTGGTTTATACAAATTAATAGACATTTTATACTAACTAATTATCATGTCTACTACATCTCCATGCCCGCCTGTATCACATCTTGTATCCAAGCTAAAGGTGGCCCAACAGGGTACTAGAGCCTCCATGCCCACCTGCACTGCCTTTAGCTTGGATACAAGATGTGATACAACAGGGTACTAAAGCTGCCCTTGAAGTGTTCAGCTTTCCACAATAAATTATCTTTGTGTTTCTGATATTGTAATCGCTTACTTATATCAACCTTACAATCATATATCTATATAAATATAAATTTTATTTATATATAAATTAAATAAATATATATATATATACCGGTAAAAAGACATACTCCATCCACAACTTCACCCTTTAACTGCCTACTATATATATATATATATATATATATATATACATGCACATATATATATTGTAGGCAGTTAAAAGGTGAAGTTGTGGATGGAGTATGTCTCCCTCCCAGGCTCTTAGGCTGCATTCCCACGAACGTATATCGGCTCGGTTTTCACGCCGAGCCGATATACGTCGTCCTCATGTAAAGGGGGGGATGGATGGAAGAGCCAGGAGCAGGAACTGAACTCCCGCCCCCTCTCTGCCTCCTCTGCACTATTTGCAATGGGGAGAGGCGGGCCGGGGCTAAGTTACGAGAATTAGCCCCGCCACCGCCCCGCCTCTCTCCATTGCAAATAGTGCAGAGGGGCGGAGAGGAGGCAGAGAGGGGGTGGGAGCTCAGTTCCTGCTCCTGGCTCTTCCATCCCCCCCCCCCCCCCCTGCACACGAGGACAACGTATATCGGCTCGGCGTGAAAACCGAGCCGATATACGTTCATCTGAATGCAGCCTTAGTCTGGACAGGGTGGAGATCCTGTCCACAACTTCACCTCTGTTCTCAGGAACCTCAGCTGCAGGCACTGACCTCATTACTGGGACACAAAAGCTGCAGCCCCCCTCGGGAGTCAGTATCTAGCAGCTTGAGGTGGGAATACCACTTACCTGGCGGATCTGAGCAGCCTGTATGGTACAGAAGTGCATGACAAGTGTATCACATGGACCTTTTGTGTTTTACCCACTACTTAGACTCCCGTGTGTTGCTGCCGCCCCTCCCCTGGAGGACAAACTAGCACTATATATATATATATATATATATATATATATATTATAGATAGATAGTTTGTTTTACATCTTACGCCTGCCTGATATTTCTCATATATTTTATAATTATTTATCTTATGTCTATCTAATTTTAAGTAGCTATCTTAAACTTGTCTTATAATTATCCTTTTTCAACACTGTATTTTCTGCCTAGCTAGTACCTATTGTATGTAATGTAAGATATATTATACATATAATGTAATATATACAGTAATTCTATACCAAAAAGGAGTGAATGGACTAGCTCAGGAGCGGTCATTTTTATATGAGCAATCTATTCATTTCACAAAGAAGCTAAGGATATTGAGCAGAAAGTACCTAGACAAAACACTTCTAAAATAGAGCCAAGCATTCTGTTGTGCGAAAAAAAACTCAGCATGCCCTATTTTCCTGTGCATCTGCAGATGGAAAAAACACATGTTGAACTCATTAAACTAATTGGCCATTCCAATGGCTTAGAGCATCAATGTATTATTTTTGCACATGTAATTGTGCACGACATGTGCATGCAAAAATTATAGTAAAAACCACTGTTGTGCATGCTCGTATGTATCTGGCCTTAAAGAGGTAAAAAAGATAAAATACAATTGTGAATAATATATTTGAATTTATTTTGTGGATGTTTTTGCTGGTTGTGATAAATATTATATTTAAGTTTGTTTGTTTTTTACACTTTATCTTCTGTGAAATATAAAAGCAGTTGATGGGATATCATATGACCAAGTTCATACTTTTGGTGGTGAGGTACAGAGAGGAATAGAATTACCATAGAAAGAGAGAACTTGATGTTAGACAATGTCATACTAGCATTATTTTATTGTATCTGGTTGTGAATCATTTTTACCTGCAATAGATAATAGACCCATGTTATAGTAAAATGTTTCTCATATCCTTCACTGATGAGAACCTACTTATTAGTGATATAAAATATAACTTTTAATAATATTATATTAAAAACTTCCTTGTAGGACCCACTCTATAGAAACAAACATAAATAGAATCTGGTACGAGGCCAGATTGTCTTGTTTCTAGATCAGAAAATACACTATTAGTGTCTATGCTGTATAACGATTGTGTTTATTGGGGGCAATAGGATATGGCCAGCCTGACAATCACGTATAATAGTTGGCTATTGGTTCTCCATACTCTAGTCATACGATATATATAAGGTCTAGAAGAATAATACTGATACTGATGTGCCTATCAGATTAGAAAAACATGGGGTATAGATGGCAAATGGCTGTTATCCCAAGGTAAGTACCTACTTGGACTCAGAAGATGGTATAAGGAATTTTAATTTTAGATATGTGATTATTATATCTTCAGATAGAGACAACTCACATTGGGACAGCAGTAATAATATTAATAGAGGCCCAGTTCATAATTATGCTCACCACATTAGGGACTATAAGGGACCCAAACATTGGTCCAGACTTCGTTACAATTACGGATCTGTACCCCTTTTGTTTTACTGCATGCCTATCTATCTAATGATGATGGATTCTCACTCTCTAGATGCTTGATGTAAATCTGAGACGGTTCCTCATTCCCATGCAGTTTGTGGTGTCGTATACCGGATGTTAAAAATTGTGCAGCTTCCAATTCAAATGATGTGCTATTCTTCTATGAGGCTGTAGATAAAGTCTCATTTATGCTAAATATTAGCTTATGGATAATCTCATACTGATATTTGTCCTTACTACAGAGCGTCTATTTTAACTACCTGCACCTGTCTATTGGCGCGTTTCCACAGTTGGATATTTTTATTGTTTCATCAGGATCACACAGGCAGTACATTCTTACATCCATGCAGCCATGATATAAGGCAAAACATGCTCTCAGATGTAAACCAACGCACAGCCTCTGGGTATGATATCTGAGTGTATACTGACAGATCTGGTAGGCACTCGCCAGGTATCTGTTTAAATAGTAGTAACATAAAGTATCTCCAAAAGGAAAACTGAGCTGGTAGTTCTCTAAAAAGGATATGCTTCTCTTTATTAAATAAACTCTGCCATTACATATCCCACTTAAAAAGAAAAAGCTGGAGCTTTACAAGTCCACTGACTGAAAGACTCCTTGAAGACGTGCTTTTCCAGTCTCGCCAGCCCAGGGGCTCCCCATAGTTGTACCCCTGAACTGGTGGAAGAACTTGCTGTCGAAGAGAAAATAGTTGTGCTCAAGCACAAATTGTAGTAGCTGAAGCACCAAGTTATTGTGTTGATTAAAGTGTGTGCCTCTCTGTTTTAAGAAAAACCCAACTGCTTCTAGGCCACCACTATGGGGAATGGAGGTATACAATGCCTCCACATTAAGGCTGGCCAAAAATGTTGCGTCTGATATGTAGATGCCTTCCAGTCATCTAAGTACGTCAGTGGTATCACACACAAACGACGGGAGAGGCTCCACAAAGGGCTTGAGGATAGTTTCAATGTACCGACTGGTGGCCTGAGTGATACGCTCGATGCCAGACACTATTGGGCATCCCTTCAGTGGGGATAGCCCCTTGTGGACTTTTAGGATTCCATAGAAGGTTGCCACTTGTGGATATTTAGAGTAAGGATACTCAAATTCTTTGTGGCTGATAAGATGATTCTCTTTAGCTATCATCAGTAGTGTATAGAGTTCTTTGATATATTGATCCGTAATATTTTCTATTTGATAGGGCTGACAGTTCTATTGATAAGCATTTCAAAGATAGTAATGTGTGGACAATTGCATGCTGGTGGTGCATTCGTATTTTTAACTTTCAGATTGGTGAAAGGGCCCTCTCCAAGAGGTCTTTGAGCTTCTTGTAATAATTCTTCCAGATCATTCAGAGCGTTAATGTCCCCAGATCTATCCCTAATTCGGTACTTTTTTGCAGTTTTGTAACGCAAACAAATTGTGCCATTTTAGTTTTCTAAGAAACAGCGCTATATCTTTGTTCCATAGAAACGTATCAAAGTGATGTGTGAGGACAAAGGATAAATCTTTTTTAAGGACATTAGTTTCATCAATAGAAAGAATCCTGGATGAAATATTGATTTATGTGTAAGTCATTGTCCTGTGCATTGTCTGACTAAGAGTCCCTCTGTCAATACGAGTTCTTTTCACTAGGACTGTTCATATATTCTTCTTATTGCTGCTGTTGAGGGCCCCTGCATTTCCTCATCATATACGTGGAGATTGGTGGTCCTAAAAACCGGTCACCTGTTGGGTTAGAATTTCTACCTCTATTTTTTACTCGTCCACGTGCGTTCCCCCTGCCTTTAGGTTTTTGATACGATTGTCCCTTCCTGAGGGATTCATTCACCGAGATATCGCCTTCAGAAAAGCTTGGTTCAGATTCAGTCAGAGCTCTAGAATCATAGGCTTTATTTTCGGAAAAGTCTCTCATATCGCGCATAAACTGATGATTCTTTCTATCCTTAAGATAGTATATTTATCTAACATTAGTTTGAGGGTCTTCTCTTTTTTGTCATAATCTGGTTCAGCTGAGAATTTTTTGTTCCATTTAATAGCCCCATCCAATAGTTTGTTGTTATTGTCATGTATTTTTTTCTCCTCCTGGATCAGGAGGCGCATAAATCTAAAAGAACTCTCTGAGGCCTCTTACTCCCATAGTTACATGAAGGATGGAACATGCAACTTTGGAGGTGGCACATTTGTATACGTAGTCCCCGAGGTATAATTTTATTTTCAAGGTATTTGCTCAATCCTTGCACTTCCCACCCGGAACGGGTGAATTCTTTATATATTGTCGAGAGATGTTTAAAGGCGTGATGAATAGAAATAGTTTGATTACTGATCTCTAGATTGTCATTTGAGAAAACCGTATTGGCTTCAAGCAACCAGGGTGCCATGTCAACACTCCCTGATAAGAATCCTGTCATTAATCTAACCTAACTCACAGGGTGACAGTTATGACCTGTTGATAGAGTTACAAAAGGAACAATGCGAACCAGCGGGATGGGCAGAGACACCTGGAGATAAATGGGTGTTATCCAACAAGCTGTGTCTTACACAGGCTCCTATCTCATTATGGCTCCGGCCTTCCATGGAAATACACACCAGTCAAAAACAGCTATGACAGATGTGGTCAGTAGTTACTGGTATGCACCAGGATTTAGCATCATGGCAGCTAAGTACACACAGGGCTGCCTGATTTGTGCACAGAACAACGTAGGTAGGTCTGTAAAGGCTCCCATGCAGTGCACCCCTCATTCCGACTACCCATTCTAGCGTCTTCAAATAGACTACATCCAACTGTCAAAGGGTGGGCAGACTAGATCTGTTCTAGTCTGCTTAGACCTGTTCTCAGGGTAGCCAATTTGGCCTACTCGTTCACAACGCCACTGCCAAGAACTGATCTCTGAGGTGGTATTCAGGTACAGTGTACCAGAGACAATTGGGAGTGACTGAGGCATTCCCTGGGGGTAGAACAGGCCTTTTATGCTCCATATCATCCACAAAGCAGTGGTAGAGCAGAGAGCTTAAATGGTACTTTAGAAACCACAATCCAGAAGGCAATGACAGAGCTCAAAAGACCATGGAACGAGTGCCCCCCCCCCCTTCCCGGCACTCTTCTCCTTAAGGTACACACCTAACAGAATAGGTACCTTTTGGGTCGGGCCCAAGGTTAGGATTGTATTTTCCACGATAACTCCAGATGCAGCATGGTGGCTTGATAAACTGTTATTGCTCTCACAAAACGCCTAACTAATGTATATTCTCAAGTGTTTGCTTACCTTCCAGATCCTGACAGCTTAGAAGGAAATCATGCTGTGAAACTAGGAGATTGGGTGGTTACCAAAAGACATGTCCGCAAAGCTCTAGAACCCAGACTTGATGGTCCATAACAAGTGTTCCTGTCCACCGCTACAGATGTTCGGCTGGGAGGACAAATCCAATTGGATACACACGTCTCATTGCAAGAGAGTCTCCCCACCATGATGAACATATGCTTTCTCCTATGTTGTTAATCCCTGCTCACAACTATGGTTACATAACTAAGACTCGGAAGGGTGTAACTAGCCTCTTTAAAGAACTAGTAGCAAATTCTGGCATCTCCGACCCCTTTGGTGACTGGTGGACTGATACTTTCGGGAGATGGAGCCACTGTATTTCATCTTTTGCTAGGACGTAAGTGACTATTCTTGCTACTGTTGCTCTTATTAACTGCTGCATTATTTTGTGCCTTCGAGGATTTATCTCTAAGACTATTGACAGAACTGTCCCTGTTATGTATTATGAGGTTTTAGCTACTGATTTTGGTATTGAATTTGCTTTATATCAACTCTCTATTTCTACAGCACTATTCCAAGATACTTTTTCTCATGAGCACTGGGGGAGGCATCAGTCAGGGGATCCAGGGAAGTTGTGTAGGAATTCCGGCTTATGTTCCTTTGGGTTCGATTTGGGTTCCTGGAGAACTGGGCTGACTTTACTGTCGGCTACAGGCTCTACCGTAGGGACGGGCTGCATCTTAATGGGGAGGGTGCAGTGGTGCTGGGGGATAAGATGGCTAGAAGGCTGGAGGAGTGTTTAAACTAGGGCCTGGGGGGAGGGCAAAAAGAGAAATAGTGGGGTAGCCAGTGTAACTAGCGACCCGGGTCCAAGCAAAGGGAATGGGGGTCGAGCAGGGGGTGGAGTTAGTACAGCTAGAAGTGATAGATCAGCCATTAGTACGAATAGCAACAAAACCAATTTAAATAACAAAAAAAACTATATAAATTGTATGACCACGAATGCAAGAAGTCTGATTGGTAAAGTGGGTGAGCTTGAAGCGAGAATGACTGATGAAAATTATGATATAGTCGGAATTACGGAAACATGGCTTGATGATAAGTGCGATTGGGCGGTGAATTTGCAGGGGTACAATCTCTTCAGAAGAGACCGAAGGAACCAGAAAGGAGGAGGGGTATGTCTGTACGTCAATTCGAACTTGAAGCCGAGGCTACGGGAGGATATAGGGGTAGGAGAAGAACAGGTGGAATCTCTGTGGGTAGAAATACAGGGAGGAAAAAATAACAAAATCCTGATAGGGGTCTTCTATAGACCACCAAAAGCAACAGAAGAAACTGATAACTTACTATTAAGGCAGATAGAAGAGGTGTCAAACCGCAACAAAGTAATTATCATGGGGGACTTTAATTATCCAGATATAACATGGGAAAACGAAACCTGTAAATCACACAGGGGTGATAAGTTCTTAAGAGTAATTAATGACAATTACCTGAACCAACTGGTACAGGAACCAACAAGAGGGAATGCCATTTTGGACCTAGTACTAACTAACAAACCGGAACATATAAAGGGGGTGCAGGTTGAGGGACACTTGGGGAACAGTGACCACAATATAATCAACTTCCAGCTGTCAATCAATAAGAAGCCTTATCAAGGAGCGACAAAGAAACTAAACTTTAGTAAAGCAAAATTTGATCAGCTGAGAATTACTATCGGTACCATTAATTGGGACAACATCCTCAAAAATGACGGTACAGAGGACAAATGGGAAAAGTTTAAAAGGATCCTAATAACCTCATGTGAGCAGTTCATTCCCTTTAAAAATAAAAGAAACTCAACTAAAAGGAAACCAATGTGGCTCAACAAGACGGTAAGAGGGGCAATAAACGAAAAAAAGAAAGCGTTCAAACTACTAAAGCAAGAAGGCAGCAAAGAAGTGCTAAAATCATACAGGGAAAAAAACAAAATATGCAAAGATAAGATCAAAACAGCCAAGGGGGAAGCAGAAAGACTGATCGCCAAAGAGAGCAAAAACAACCCGAAGCTATTTTTCAACTATATTAACAGCAAAAGGATTTGCAGGGAGAGCACTGGCCCTTTAAAAAATAATGCAGGAGAGATCATTGATGATGACGGAGGGAAAGCAAATCTACTAAACAGTTTCTTCTCAAGTGTATTCACAAACGAAAAGGAAATGCCACACGAGATGCAGGGGAATAAAATGAACCCATCACAAAATATCTCCTACCTAACGCAGGAGGAGGTGCGGAAGCGACTAAAGAAGACTAAAATTGATAAATCGCCGGGCCCAGATAGATTACACCCAAGGATACTAAGGGAACTAAGTGACGAGATAGCTAGGCCGCTATATCTAATATTTCTAGACACTATCAAGACCGGTGTAGTACCATTGGATTGGCACCTTGCCAACGTGGTTCCAATTTACAAAAAAGTGAGCAAAAGTGAGCCTGGTAACTGCAGACCAGTAAGTCTCACTTCAATAACGGAAAAACTTTTCGAGGGGATTCTGAGAGACGCCATCGATGAGTACCTCAAGGAGAACAAGGGAATAACTCCTCACCAGCATGGATTCATGAAGGGTCGCTCATGTCAGACAAATCTGATCAGTTTCTACGATGAAGTAAGCTCTAAGCTGGACCAGGGAGAATCTATTGATCTCGTATATCTGGACTTCTCTAAAGCCTTTGACACCGTGCCACATAATAGGTTAATATACAAAATGAGGCAGCTCAGACTGGGCGAAAACGTGTGTAAATGGGTAAAAAATTGGCTCAGAGATAGAAAGCAGAGGGTGGTAATAAATGGTTCGTACTCTGATTGGACCACAGTCGCTAGCGGGGTGCCACAGGGTTCAGTATTAGGCCCCACTCTGTTCAACATATTTATCAATGACCTGATAGAGGGGCTGCACAGCAAAATATCAATATTTGCAGATGACACAAAATTATACAATATAATTAATGCAACGGAGGACAATGTGCGGCTACAAACGGACCTGGATAAGCTGGGGGCTTGGGCAGAAAAATGGCAAATGAAGTTCAATGTTGAAAAATGTAAGACTATGCACATGGGCAGGAGAACCGGATGTCACCAATATTCAATTAATGGAGTACCGCTAGGAAAAAGTGATATGGAAAAGGATCTGGGGGTACTAGTGGATTGTAGACTGAACTGGAGTAACCAATGCCAGTCAGCTGCTGCAAAGGCAAATAAAGTCTTGGGGTGCATTAAAAGAGGTATAGGGGCGAAGGATGAGAACATTATCCTTCCATTATATAAGGCACTTGTCAGGCCTCACATGGAATACTGCGTACTGTTCCGGTCACCGGTGCTCAGGAAAGATGTCACAGTGCTTGAGGGGATTCAAAGAAGGGCAACTAAACTAATACATGGAATGACGGGACTGGAATACCCAGAGAGGCTATCCAAATTGAGATTATTCACCCTGGAAAAAAGACGGCTAAGAGGTGATCAAATAACCATGTATTAGTACATGAGGGGACAATACAAGGATCTCTCCCAAGATCTGTTTACACCCAGGACCGCGACGGTAACAAGAGGACATCCGCTACGATTAAAGGAAAGTAGGTTTCATCACCAACATAGAAGGGGATTCTTTACTGTAAGAGCAGTTACACTGTGGAACTCTCTGCCGGAGGAAGTGGTGATGGCAAAATCCATAGAGGAGTTTAAAAGGGGACTTGATGTCTTTCTGGAGAGGAAGGATATTATAGGATACAAGTCTTAGGTTAATTGTCAATCCGGGTATACAGGCAGGTAGGAACTATTAGGGGTTGATCCAGGGAACAGTCTGATTGCCATTAGGGAGTCAGGAAAGAATTTTTTCCCCAAAAGGGCTAAATTGGCTTCTGCCCTTGGTTTTTTTTTTGCCTTCCTCTGGATCAACACAGGAGGATAGACAGGCTGGACTAGATGGACATTATCTTCATTCAGCCTTACATACTATGTTACTATGTATGTCACTAGGGTATTTGTAAGTACCTGGCTAGCTGTTCTCCTAGCTGCTCTAAGAAACAAAAGGAGGGGCTGCTATAATATGGTTCTCGTATCAGCCTAGGCAAATACGTGTGTGTGTGTATGTGTATGTGTATGTATGTAGAAAAATAGATAGATACTGGTATATCTTCCTCTTTAGTGGATAACCAGCATCATAATTTGGACCAGGCCATGAAACACTCTAAGAAATCTCTGATGATTTCCCTAACACCCTCCAGCATAATGAACAGAACCGTCCTGCTCAGATCACTCTTTCATCAGTATTCACAAACAGTTCACATAGAAAAGACAGATGGTTACTTTCGGTTGTAATTTGTTTTTTCCTTTTTAGAGTTAGTAGTTTGAACCTTTATCTGATTCATATGACATGTATGGTCATACAGATGTGGTATTTTATAATATGATTATCTGATAATATCACTGCAGCAATCCTCAGGGTATCTTCTGTTGGCACAGGTGGCGGTTACAATAGAACATAATACAAGTAATGCAAAATGAAAACTCATATGGTCATCACTTTAACCCTTTTATAACCATTGGTCATTGATGCTAATGTGTCCAGGTCACATTTTGAACTTCTGGTATCCCCACTTTCGGAAAATCATAACTTTTGTATTTTCAGGTGAATATCCACACAAGGGCTTTTTTTTGCAGGACGAGTTGTATTTTTCAATGGTACCATAAAACATACCAAAATAATTTTGAAGTGGGGCAGAGTGAGAAAAAAATGCAATGCATCATTTTGGGTGGGCGGAGGGCTATTTTACAGCGTTCGTGGTACAGAAAAATGGTATGTTGTCTTTATTCTGTGGGTCAATACAATTACAGAGATACCACATTTATAGAGTCTTTTTTCACATTTTTTTAAATTTAGTAATACTAAAAAGAAATTCTCTTCTTTAGGCTGCATTCAGACGAACGTATATCGGCTCGGTTTTCACGCCGAGCCGATATACGTTGTGTTCGTGTGCAGGGGGGGGAGGATGGAAGAGCCAGGAGCAGGAACTGAGCTCCCGCCCCCTCTCTGCCTCCTCTCCGCCCCTCTGCACTATTTGCAATGGGGAGAGGTGGGACGGGGGCGGGGCTAAGTTCCTAGAATTAGCCCCGCCCCCGTTCCGCCTCTCCCCATTGCAAATAGTGCAGAGGGGAGGAGAGGAGGCAGAGAGGGGGCGGGAGCTCAGTTCCTGCTCCTGGCTCTTCCATCCTCCCCCCCCCCTGCACATGAGGACGACGTATATCGGCTCGGCGTGAAAACCGAGCCGATATACGTTCGTCTGAATGCAGCCTTAAGTAAAGAATTGCTTCCTGATGCCAACTTTTGACCCCAGAACTTTTTTTTTTGTGTTGATGGGCATGGGTTAGGGCTCGTTATCATGTCTTCTTTTTTTCTTCTTCCCTAACTGCCTAAAGTAGTTAATAAGGGGAACAAAGGAGGGATTAAATTTATGTTATATATATATCCCACACCTGCCTCGTAAAATTACTAATGGGAAGAGAAGGGGTACAATGTTTGACATACATAAACATCTTTAATTTCTAAAAGCCCATTTAGACAAAACGATTATCGCTCAAAAGCCATCTTTTGAGCGATAATCGTAGTGTCTAAATGGGCGGCGATTGTGCAGTCTTCGTTTATTGTTGACTTTTAGCAAGCTAAAAGTCAGCAATGAGCCTTATCAGGGTCGCGCGCTGAGTTCTCTGTGGGATACCAGCTGATAGCATTCTTTCAGCTGGTATCCCACACAGAGCTCTCAGCGATAGCTCCGAGAACAAAGCAGCTCCTGCTGTTCTCGGCGCTATTAGCCCAGCGGGATACCAGCCGACAGCTCAGAGAACAAAGCAGCTGTTTGCATATACAAAGCAGCTACTGTTCTCAAAACAGCCAGTGGTGTCCCACTCCGCCTGTATTTTACTCTTAAGTAGCTAATTAGCTACTTAAAAGTTTATGCAAAGATGATTGCTCAAAACTGTCACTCAAACTGTCGTTTGAGCGATTTTTGAGCGCTCATCTTTCAGTGTAAATGGGCCTTTAGTCTCCTCTCCCTGACAATTCAGATCAGCATTCACACTGGGAGTGAAGGAGGCCTATGCCCTTTTTAAATGGCACGTTTATTGTGTAAATCACTCGTTAGATCGACTGTTTGCTCAATAATTGTGCTATGTGAATGCATGCAGTGAGAGATAAATCGTTGATCGCATCTTTTATGCAGACGTAAAAATCATCATTGGTTTGCTGCTGCATTATTCTGTTTACTGTGAATAGAGGCGTACAGGCCGGAACGATCTTCAGCCTGCTCCGCCTCCAGTCACTGAGCGATGATCACTTCTCTGCAGAAGCACAAGATCGATTATTGCTGGGACGGCTGTAGGGCACTGAAGTAAAAGGTGCTTTAGACATCAGAGCTCACAGGAAAAGTTTGTTTTGCAAACAAACTTTCTTCTAATCCCTGTGGTTGGACAGCATATTTTAGGGGGCCTCTCTTCTCCATATAGGTAGCCCAGTACTATGAATAAAGCACTATAGTTCAGGGCCCTGTTACAGGTTTTACATTGGGGCCCAGGAGCTTCAAGTTACGCCTCTGCATTAAGGGATTATTAGAAGTTGGGGGGCCCCAAGATAAACTTTTGCAGCTGGGCCCATGAGCCATTAGTTACGCCCCTAATAAGGTATAAAGAAATGAATTGCGTATAAAGAGAAATGCAAAAAAAATCCTGATAATAGCAACTTGTGTTATAGAAGCTAGGGTTTTAAAACTTAGTTCCAAACATATTCCTTTCTTCTGCCTATCTTCAGTACCTATCCTTGCAGACTGGGTATAATCCTGCTACTTTCTGCCTGTATGAGGTGATTGTTCCCAAACAGATACATAACCAGACAATACAAGGAAAGACCAATGACCTGCAACCCTCAGTCCTCAATCATGCTGAAACACACTCCTTGCTTGAGTTAATTGCAGCTATACAAGTCTGAAAATTTAACCCTTAGCCAATTTAGCACTGCAGCTAATGTAACAGTAATCTCTTTAGGAAAGTAGCGTAAGGTCGCTCTCACACACCCCGCTTTTTACCGCGATTACTGTGGCGTTTGAAATGCCGCACTCAGGGCTTATTTAGACGACCGTATATCGGCTGCATTTTCACGCCGCTATACGGTGTCCTTTTCTGCAGGGGGGGGGGGGGGATGGAAGAGCCAGGAGCAGGAACTGAGCTCCCTCCCCTTGCCACTATTTTCAATGGGATGGGCAGGATGGTGCGGAGCTAAGCGCTGGTGCTCAGTTCCTGCTCCTGGCTCTTCCATCCTCCTCCCCCTGCAGACAAGGACACGGTATATCAGCCGGGCGTGAAAACCCAGCAGATATTTGGTCATCTGAATAAGCCCTGATAGAGGTACATCGCCTCCATTGATTTCAATGGGGCTTCACAGACCTGTGCTTGAACGCGTTTCTAACACCGGGATTTTCGGGCACTGTCTGCTCTATTACATGTTTCAGCTATTTTTTAACGCATCTCATTACCCATCACAGTAATGAGGTGCAGTGAAAAAATTCTGTCAAACGCTGTACAATGTGCTCAAAAATGACGCTCAAAATTGCGGTAAAATGCTGATTTTGAACACAGCGTTTTGTGAATGCATGTGTGAGAGCAATCTAAGGCTGCTCTCATGCGTGTTCAGAAAACGCCACATGAAACTGGGGCATTTTACCTGCATATCACCAGTGCCTGCATTGTATGGAACAGGTTCGACCCGCAGTCCCCCTCCATACATACCCTGAACCTAGAGGGTGCAACTATACGTCCTGTAGCATTAATGGGCTGCTCCGGCAAAAACACATATTCCCATCTCTGCCCTCCTCACCTTATTACCTATCACACTCTAGAGGTCACCTCTGTATAGTGTAGCCATGTCCATGCAGTGTTACCCCCTGTCTGATGCTTGTCAAGCACCATATTGAGGTTGAGATTTTTTTACTTTGTTTCAAATCAATCCCATAATACATCAGAACAGAATTAGCTGGTGTTGTACCATTCTGTCTGCTGGGGGAACAGTTTAATTATCATTACCTCCTGTATTCACCTTTTATAAGCTGCAGACCATAAGTATTCAGTCAGAAGAATGGACTGTAATCTCCTCTATTATAACTGTGTAACAGTAGCTGTGTGATCATCATCAATAACTGTGACAGGAGTATCTGTGTCCCCCTCTAGTTTCAATGGTAGATCCATGTAACAGCATCACACAGACTGAGAAATTAAAGGGGTCATCCAGGCAGTGGCTGGCGGCATACACCGGAGCGAAGTGGAAGTGCTTCTCCGACCCATGTAGTGGCCGGCGCTCTTAATTGCAATGGCAGCTTTCATTTGATTCAATGGGACCCCAGCCTGCTATTACAATTGTAGCTCCCATTGATTTCAATGAAAGCTGCGCTTACAATTAGAAATGCCGGACGCTACACAGGGGTCGGAGCAGCGCTTCCACTTTGACCGCGATGTATCCCGGCGGCTACTGCCTTGAAAACCTCTTTAAGTAGAAAATGAATCCATAACCGCCAAGTAAATCTGAGCTGCTAAGAATTGAGATCAAATGACCACCATCAGTGGCTTTACTAATCAGCTCAAGGCATAACATTGCATGCACTGCCAGATATGCTACTCACATGACCTCTTAACTGTGAGGGCTCTTTCCCACGAGTGTATATCGGCCGTCCGTTTTCACGGACAGCTGATATACACTGTAATCTGATGCATCAGATCACATGGCCACATTTCTAAGACGTAAAAGTGCCCAGCCAGCCTATATAGGGCTGGGCGTTTTTGCGTCAGGCCCAAAAGATAGTCCTGGAATTATGTTGGGCCGGAATATGTCGGCTGCTGCATGGGCTCCTATGGAAGCCCGTGGCAGCGGCCGGAGGTGAGAGGGAGTTTAGCAGCATGGCTGCTAAACTCTCTCCCTATGCTCTCCTCCCCACTCGTTCTTTTCAATGGGAGGGGGCAGAGCTAAGCTCATCACCTCTCCGAGCCCCTTGTCCATAGCCATCAATGGGAGGACGCAGGACGAGACAGCGCTTAGCTCCATTACCGCCCCCTCTCATTGCAAAGAACGAGCGGGGAGGAGAGCAGAGGTGCGAGGGGGAGGGAGGGGAAAGGGGCAACGGCATGGTGACCTCGGCACATATGCGCCGGGGCCCATGCTGTGTGAACGGGTGCACATACGTTAGATTTGTGCGCCTATTCACGAGCTTCTACGTCCCAGATGACAGCATATATCGGCCGGCCATATACGCTCGTGGGAAAGAGCCCTGAGAGAGAGAGAGAGAAAAGAAAAAACCTGTCGCAAGAGCATGTTTCCAGATGATGAGTGTATATTGTATGTCCTGAACACTGAAATGATTGAAATACAGATATGTCACCATGGAATGTGAATGTATTAATGGAATCGGATTTCTCAACTTCTTCAAGCCAAGTACCCCCCTAGCAACAAGAAGTTCCATCCAACTACTCCCAAAAGATGCGATTGGTTCTATATTACATCTGACAGGTGACATGGTACAAAATGTCACCAATGACGTCCTTGTCTGGTCTCCAATTGGGTGTAACGGTCACATGGATTAACAATCCACGAAAATTTGAATTTTTACAAAAATCATGCTGCAATACTTTCAGTAAAAAGCACCCCACTGGCAAAAAAAAATTTGCGCTTATTTGATCTGATCTCAGCTGATTCGACTTTTTGTAAAAGCAGAGCTTCATGATGAAGGCATATATGGACATTTTCATTAATCTGTAGTCCACTATGTCGACTAATCAAATCCTGCTGCTCCAGTGAAAATTCACCAATTGGTTTTAGGCCTTTCTAAAGGTTATGTTGTTAAGTGGCAAGTCGAATTCCCCAAACTGCCAATGCTGCTTTGAGCTGGGTTGTCTTCCTTACCATCCATGCTAAGTGCTTATTCTTTGCAAAAAAACTAAATCTCACTGTAATGTTTAGCCGATAAATTCCTATAAAAAAAAGGTGTGTACTGTTTTTATATATCTCACTAATTTACAAAATTACAAAGCCACATAAATAATTCTTAAACAGTTACTAGCTAACATTCACATAAATTTCTAGCTCATAAGTATGTAATATATGCATAGAATAAGACTTAATACATCTTCTGTGAACTTCATCACTAGAGATGAGCGAGCATACTTGCTAAGGGCAATTGCTCGAGCGAGCATTGCCCTTAGCGAGTACCTGCCTGCTCGAGAAAAAAGGTTCGGGTGCCGGCGCGGGGGAGCGATGAGTTGCGGCAGTCAGCAGGGGGGAGCAGAGGGGAGAGAGATCTCCCCTCCGTTCCTCCACGCTCTCCCCCGCAGCTCCCTGCCCGCCACCGGCACCCGAACCTTTTCTCTCGAGCGGGCAGGTACTCACTAAGGGCAATGCTCGCTCATCACTATTCATCACATTATTTTAACTGAATATTTTCCCCCTAAAGTGGAAAGACACCAACATGAAACTACAGGAGCAGATAGATTAAAACCTGCTCTTTCCAATGACACAAAGCAAAATAAAATTGAAAATGTCTTTTTTGAGTTACATGTGTTTAAAAAATGGTAACATTTGCAAAAATGAATTTTATTACCAAATTCAGTGGGGGATGAAACAGTAAGTATGAAAGAAGCCAGTTTAACAGTGCTTTGGTAAGTACTTGCACTACTCACTGGCTATATCCCAGCTTATTTAAGGTATTTGCTAATAAGTTATAGGTTGCTAAATTTGTAGACAATTTTGTTGCGACAACACTTACCAGCCACTTTGGGCCGTATTAGCCACCAAACCAATGCTTAGGGAGCCCTGCCTGTAAAATTTTGAATTCTACACAAAAAGTTGACCGAGTGCACCAAGTTTCAGTGAGTTAACTTGCTTAGACCAAGAACAGTGGCAAACTTAGATATATTTTTTTCAAATGACTTCTGCGAGGAAAAAGTGACTTTTATGCAAATGGCTCCAGAGCCTCAATCAAGCTACAGACAAAGCTGCAACTTTGCAGAACTTAATACAGGTGATGTATGAACATTCTGTAAAAATGTAAGCAAAACGGAATATGGCCGAGCACGGACCATTAGGCCACTTGACATGGAATGACCCTGTTGGCATGACACAGGACTTATGGTAGTGCTCACCTTTTCTTCTTCCTCAGGAATGGCAGCAGGCAGGTGTCAATGCATCTGCATGCACAGTGAGGTGAAGGCTTTTGGAGGCCAGCCTGGTGTCAAGAAGGACAGCAAAGAAGCCACTTCTCTCCAAGAAAAACAGCAAGAATAGACTGATATTGTGCAGGAAGTATGGGGATTGGACTGCAAAAGACTGGGGTAAATGAAGCCTCCTTTAGAGTGTTTGGGACATCTGAAAGAATGATTGTCCAGAGCAAAAAAGGTAAAGCGCTACCATGAGTCCTGTATCATGCCAGCATGAAGCATCCTGAGACAATTAGGTGTGGGGTTGCTCTTCATACAAGCGAGTGTGCTCACTCACAATTTTGCCAAAGAACTCTGCCATGAATAAAGAATGATATCTACGAGTAAATATCTTCCAACAGCAACTTCTCCCAACCATGCAGGAGCAGCTTTGCTGATGAACAATGCTTTTTCCAGCCTGGTCGAGCACCATGTCACAAGGCAAAAGTGATAACTAAGTTGCTTTGTGTACCACTGAAATTCTTGGTCCATGGCTAGGAAACTCCCCAGATCTTAATCCCATCGGGAATCGGTGGTGAATCCTGAAAAAGCTGCTGGACAAACAAAAACACAGAAATTGTGATAGACTAAAAACACTGATTAGGCAAGAATGGATTGCCATCGATCAGGATTTGGCCCAGCATGCCAGGGCAATTTGCAGAGGGTTAACACTGTAAATATTATGTCCTTGCCTAAATTTGATGTATTTGTCAATAATAATCTAAAAAAACCGTATGAAATGCTTGAACTTCAGTATACTATAAAAATATCTGACTAAAAGATCTAAAAACACTGAAGCAACAAACTTTGTGAAAGATCAAACTTTGTGTCAGTCTCAAAAATTTTGGGCACAAATATATATAGAACCCCTAAAAACCACAGACCTCAAAAAAGTCGCCCTTGTACATACTGATTATATATGTATATATTACATACACAAACACACCAGACCTCCAGATCAGACCACTATAACAACATGAACTACCTGTATAGGATAATCGTTATGATGTTGGTAATGATACACAGGGCACAGCAGCAGACTGGTCAGGCTTTAAGAGCATGCTGGCTTGCATATCAATGATCAATGCCCTAGCAATTAGCAATGAAACATTGCAGGGCAGTCTTAGATTTCTTTATTCTTCATTTTCAAAAAGATGCTTCAGAATTATCATTTTATGTGAAATACAAGTATTTACTAAGACAGAAGTATCAGGAGAGCTGACAGGTCCTGTATAAGTGAGAAAAATCTGTGTGTCACAAATGGACCGGGGGGGGGCGCTACTGAAGTTGCGTTATACAGCTCTCACTCTACTCAGTGATTACCCTGTCATCATTACCCCTCTAGGGGTAGCTGACAGTAGCCAAAATGTTCCAGTTGAACTTTACAAATAGATTAGGGGCAGCAGAAGATTTGTATAATAAACAGAAAACACACCCAGATTAATATATATATTAAAAAATAACCCAGTGCAGAATTTTGGACTTGGATACAAAAAAAGTAAAAGCTAACACTTTAGTGTACTGTATACAGTCAGGCAAGGTTCATACCCAGCTACTGAAAAATAATTTAAAAAAAATCATGGTATTTTTATAGCACCAACTTATTCCGCAGTGCTTTCAGGTAATTATTATTCATTACTCCCCACCAAGCTGGGTTCTCATTTTACCGACCTCGGAAGGATGGAAGGCTGAGTCAACCTTGAGTCAGCTACCTGAATCATATGGGGATTGAACTTGCAACCTTTAGGTCGTAGGGCGAGAGCTTACACTCTGGGACACACAAGGCTCATAATATAACTATAGTAAAAAGAAATGCCCTGAGATACATTTTTTTGTATGAAAATAGAACATATTTTATGTATTTTAAAAGCGAATATGTCAGCAAACGTCTTCTTAAAAGTTGCGAGTGGTTCCATATTGTAATTTTGAAGTTACCAGGGAAAACAAAATAAAATGTAACACTGGCCAAGAAAACCACTGTGTGCGTGTGAATTCATACACTTCCATCTCTTGCATTAAACATCTGGGTGTGAGGTACGTTACATGTACAATACAGCCCCGTGTAATCTAGTGTCAGTGTAAATTTCAGCCAAACAAGGCACACAAAATATCCAGTATTCACATTTTATTAAGAGCCAGATAAAATCATTTGCATATAAGTCTAATTAAAATTTTTAATCTTCTTGAAACCACAAAAAGGATTTTATTTACATAAAGCAAAAGCTCACATAAAAGCCTAAAGTTTATAGCCCCTGCCTCGTAGCTACAGGTAAATGTAAAGTGGAATCTGCAAAATCCACAATATACTGATTTCACAAATGACCTACACTAGAGAGCAAGTGTCTGACACCGCCATTTAATTATTAAAGAGTAGAAACGCCATCGGCAATGGTCAAAAATACTGAGAGCTGCCACATGGGAACGTATGTGTCTGGGATACCTAGTAGCCTGATTGGAAAAATTACATAACTGTCGGAGAAGTGAAATTCATGAAAACTCCATGCAGGGTAAGAATATGCTATTACAGCGATGTAAACTGCAAATTCTCAGCAACAGAAATAAATTACATATAAACTAAGACCCTAAAAGGATTTCATGAGTCTAAATTACAAGTTCAAACACACACTGAAATATAGATTCTATAGAAATCCCAGATATGAAGAAGCGGGTGTATGGAGGTTGGGACACCAATTTTATGTCACAGAACAGTTCTGCAAAATAATTCACAACAAATATTACATGACACTGCAACAGCAAAACATCAAATCCATGATAGGACAGCTAAGTACATGATATTAATTCAGGCATCCAAAGAACCGTAAATTTCCTTTCGTAGTTTCTTCCAATTTTGCCAAAAATGGAACGTTGTGCCTATTTCATTTATAGGAAATTGCACAAAAATAGTTTCCAATTTGTAATTTTATTTAAATCATTAAAAACCTGATTCTTAAATAAAAACTCTGGTAGGGTATAAAATTGCCTTAGTGTGGCATGCTGATTATTCCCCAACACGGTTTTGTGGCTTTCTAGTCTAGCGCAGCCAGGATCCATGTCTGTGACATAAAAAGACACAGTGATTCTAAGGCCCCAGGGATATAAGTCAGCGTGATAACTGGAATCCTGGATGAAAGAAACACATAGTAAAAACATGGGTATATCAGCACGTTGGGCAAAAGGAAACAGTAGGGTGAAGGGCAACACTGTATCAGGAACTGATGGGTCCATTCTGCCACTGTAGGAAGGCTTTCCAGTGCAATAATCCCTTCCCATCACAAAAAAGTTCATTCTCATTCTAATTTTATCGTCGAGAAAATCGGTTCTTGAAAGCTTTTATTGTTTTGGCCATCATTGGAGCAACCTCTGAAAGACACAAGCATAAGGCATGTTTAAAGGATGTCAAATATCTAGAAAGGAAAGATGAAAAGGCGTGGAACGTCTTGGTATTCAGAATTAAAGAGCAGCACTTTATTTCGTATCAAAAAATGGCAGAAGCAAAAACAGGACAAAAAATAGGCGACAGCTGTTTCGCGTCACATGACGCTTTATCAAACCTTTACCTTAGAAGGTTAAAAGGAGTTGTCTAGTTACCAGACAACATTGCAGCAATAGCTCCAACTCTATTAAAAGAACATACAGAGCAATACTTACACTTCCTCTGTCGTGGGAATCGAGTGCTACTGCCCTGCCAGTCTCCCGGTGATTGCAGTGGAAGATGATGTCAGCAGTCACCCAACTGCTGCAGCCACTGCATCCTGACATCAGCGTTCACATCCTAGGCGCCATGATGCCAGGAGTTTAGAACACAGACGCTGCAGCCTCAGATTGGCTGCAGTTGTCAAGGTGCCTTCTGCTGTCATCATGTTCCACAACAATCAGTGAAAGGATGGCGGTGCAGCAGTGCTGGATCCCCACGGCAGAGGACAAGTAACTATATGTATATATATATATATATACACAAAGAACATAAAGGTCAGTATTGTAAATAGGGAAGAAGAACATGCACTGACTGAATGACATCTTTCAATGGATTCAGTCCTGTAGGCACTAGCACCATCCAAAGGGCTGCAGAAGAACCTGTACTATAAGAATAGGCACTTTTGTACTAAAATGAGTTTTGTACTAGTCATAAGGGGATTTTACAAATTATGTTGCGTGAGCCAATCACTCAAATTCCCTACAAAGGCCAACATGGCCGAAACGTTGCCTGTTTTTCTGTGATGGGGGAATAAAACTTTGGATATCAATTTGCACCCTGGATGCTGCCGAAGTCTTTTTTCATTGACTCAAATTCCCTACCATTCAAGAGAGTTGTATGAAGATTTACTTTGATCACCAATCCATAAGTGATAGGTGGTAAAAATCTGATTGGTGGGGGTCTCACTGGTGAGACCCTCACTGATCCCAAGAACAGGGTCCCATGTCCCCCTGTTGTCCTCACTGCAAACGTGCTGCACCCACTTGCAGTGACATGGAGAATGAATGGAGTGGCAGTTGAGTACACGCAATTCATTTTAGTGGGTCCAACGGAATTAGCTAAGTACTAGCTCTCAGCTATCTAACAGTCCTATTGAAATGGCGTGGCACCATGGATACTTGACCGCCACTCCATTCAATTTCTTCCTCACTACACAGGATGGAGTGAGGCCTGAGTGAACAGGAGAGGGGGACACGGAACCCTGTTCGGAATTGGTGGGGGTCTCAGCAGTGCAACCCCCAAAGATCAGACTTTTATAACCTATCCTGTTGGTAGTCAATCTTGGTACAAGCCCTTCAACAGACCTAGCAGCTTTCATACCTGTGTATAGAAGACAATACATACCATATATAGAAGACAATACATACCATATATAGAAGACAAACTACTTGTAAAAGTCAAATAGAAAATGTGTCTCTGCTCAAATTACAAGCTTGTAACCAAATAAATAATTGTAATAAAAGTATTTAACCCCTTAATGACATGGCCTATTTTGGGCTTAAGGACGCAACAATGTTTGGTGGATTTTCTTCTCCGTTTATCAAAAGCCATAACTTTTTTATTTTTCCGTCGATGCAGCCATGTAAGGGCTTGTTTTTTGCGTGGCGAACTGTAGTTTTTATCGGCGTCATTTTTGGGTACATTAACTATATTGTAAAACTTTTATTATTTTTTTTATGCTAGCAGGGAGAGAAAACGCATCAATTCTGCCATAGATTTTTTTTTTTACAGCGTTAATCATTCAGCATAAATGAGACATTCCATTTCTTCTGCGGACCGGTACGGTTACAACGATACCAAAATTCTTACATTTTTCTTAGGTTTTTCCACTTTTCTGCAATAAAAACCCTTTTTTTGGAAAAAAATTTTTTTCTAAATCGCTGCATTCAAAGTCCTGTAACTTTTTTATTTTTCCATGGACAGAGCTCTGTGAGGGGTTATTTTTTGCGAGACGAGCTGTAGTTTTTACTGGTACCATTTCGGGGTACATACGGCTTTTTTGATCACTTTTATTGCATTTTTAGTGTTTTTTAGTTTTTTAGTGTTTTTTTTGCGTGCACAGTCAAAAGCATGTGCATCTTATTGTAAGCGTCGTTACGGACGCGACAATACCAAATATGTGGAGTTTTATTTTTTTTTTTACCTTTTTTTATGCTAATCTGAGAAAAAGCATAAAAAATTGGTTTTTTTACTTTTTTTTACATTTTTTTTAATTCATTTTTTTAATCTTTTTTACACTATTTGAGTCCCTCTGAGGGACTTTGACCACAGCCCTGATGATCGCTGTCATAAGGCATGGCAGAGCTACTGCTCTGCCATGCCTTATCGCTTATACAGCGATCATAGGCATAGGCAATACAGGAAGCCAGTGTCTGGCGTCCTGTTACCATGGCGACAGGCCGGGCTCTCACGATAACATCACGAGAGCCGGCCGGAGACACAGAGGGAGTCCGCTCCCTCTGTGAACTCTTTCCCTGCCACGATCTACTTAGATCGCGGCAGGGAAGGGGTTAACAGTGGGGGGCGCATCTCCGATGATCCCCCGCTGTTGCAGCGAGACGCCGGCTGTGACTGACAGCCGGCTCCCGCTGCGGGATAGCGCGGGATCATATGTGATCCCGCACTATCTCCAGGACGTAAGTTTACGTCCTGTTGCGGGAAGTACCCGCCTCCCAGGACGTAAATTTACGTCCTGCAGCGGGAATGGGTTAATGCTGTGCCATTATACAATACTGCTATTACTTACTTTTGACTTGTGGTTTACGTGGATCATGACCAGATTGGACAACACTGCTTGGTGCGGACACTGTACTGCTCGTACTCGGTCTGTCAGATGAGCGGGGCTCTTCAGGTGACGCACTGCTATAACTACTAGTGACTGGCATGAAGGGTTTAATCCTGCAATGAGAGAGATATGTCAGGGTCTGAAATTCCACCAATAACACTTGGACACAGGTTGCCCTTCTTTGATTTTACCTTGTTTTTTCACTGACAATTGCTGCTCCTGTTCCAAACTTTTCTTGCCGTCTACGTACGTCACGTGGGGGTTTCACTTCTGTATTCACAAATGCCATCTTGGCTTGTCGGACTGCCAAATAGAAATGAAGTAAAAAATACCATTTAAAATCCAATTCATGCAATGAGATAAAAAGGGGAAATATATAGCTGGAGACAGGATGACTGACATCGACTTCATAGAGTACTTAGGGCTCATTCACATGGGCGTATGTCGTCTGCGTATTACGCGCATATTTTAATACACGGTGTTAAAAGCCCATTGATTTCTATTAGAGCAATTTTCTTCCACACAATTCTAAAAAAGACTGTAGGTATAAATATATTTATAAATGATATCGTTTGAATGAGCGAATGATGTCACAGGTCGCTCGTTCGCAGTGGCAACCTGTTTATACAGGCAGACATCTTGGCTCATTCAAACAGGGAATTGTTTCGTCGCTTACATTGGCTGTATAAGTGAATGAGAACAACTGAATGAGTGCTATGTAAACTGAATGATACGTGAACAAGCCCACAATAATTTTTATTTCGGCAGAAAATGAATGACGAAAAGTGAACGATTATCGTTTGTTGTTCGGGCGTTGGCTGCGTTTAGACTGAACGATTATCGCTTACTTTCACTCATTTGAACAATAGTCTTTCCGTTTAAAAGAGCCTTATGACACTACACCTGCCTTGATTAACCACATGAGTTGCACTGATCAGTCAGACCAGCATGTAGTGTCTTAGACTACCAATACATACTAATACACAGGGTGCAGCAGGTAGTCAGAGAAGCGGAGCGGCCATCTTTGTTTCTCCAGGCACGGAGGGTCACTTTAACACAATAGCTGCTAGCTGATTTGGTTGCGGGAAGATGTCATCAGTCACTCGTTTTTCCCTGCAGCAACAGTTCTAGGGTAGATGTACTGCTGCATGTAGTAATTCAAAGCAATAGCAGCAATCCATGTAATATGTGGATGGCCCAAGTGTGCGAGAGAGAGATTACCACTGCTTGTAATCCTTTTAACAGAATTAGGCCTTATTCACAAGAGCGTATATCGGCCGGCATTTTCACGGCCGGCCGATATACGCTACCATCTGAGCTGTCTTCCCCTTCCCTCCCCGGCTCACCACCTCTCTTCTCCTCCATCTGCTTGCAATGAAAGGGGTCCAGACGGGGGTGGAGCTAAGCTCTGCCCCATCCCTCCCATTGCAGGCTATGGACAAGGGGTGGGAGCTTAGCTCCACCCCTGTCCCACCCCCTCCCATTGCAAACAGACGGAGGAGAGGAGACAGGAGGTGAGCCGACTAGGGGGAGGGAAGGGGAAGACAGCTCAGATGGTAGCGTATATTGGCCGGCGGCCGATATACGCTCGTGTAAATAAGCCTTTATTTTCATAAATTGCATAAAATAATAAAAATTCGGACTTTGATCAGCCATTTATTTATGACTTTTGTCAGTTGTCAGTCATAACCTGAAGTTTATGATATTAGTTTTTAATTAATTTTCTACTGCATCTGATGTTTGCCTGTGCATGATTGGAATTGTTCATAATGCCAGTCAAATATACAATCACTTGTCCATCAGACGGCCAGTTATAAGGGACTGCCCAAAATAGAGAAGCCTTCTTAGCATGACGTTACCTAGTTGATCAGCTGCTTCCTATAGGCCGGGCTTGTGTAGCACCTTGTGGATCAGCAGTGATTGCTAAAAGGGAAGCAGTGTGAAACCCCTCAAGCTACATGCCAAATAAATTATTATTGCATGGAGTCCATTCAAATGAACTGGTGATCATGCAATACATGGTTGTGCTGAGTCTGCCAGAGCAGGAGAGCCTTTTTTTGTAACCGCCCTTTGCTGTGGTTCATAGAGGTGAGTCCCAGGCAGAGAAACAAAGGAGGAAATGATCTATTCATAGGACCTCATTACAGGTCTGTAGAAATTCATTCACAGGGTCTAAATGAAGTTAAGTTAGTGTAAACTGTGGATCCCCCAGGGATTATTTAGACAGGCATATATCGGTGGGGTTTTCACGCCCGACCGATATACGCTGTCCCACTCTGCAAGGGGAGGAGGCGGGCCAGGCCGGGAGGAGTGCAGTGAGTCCTCCCCGTCCCTCGCCACTGCTTGCAAAGGGAGTAGGCAGGGCGGGTGGAACTTAGCTCCGCCTCTGCCCTGGCCCTCCCATTACAAGCAGTGGCGAGGGGCAATGAAAACCCGGCCGATATACGTCTGTCTGAATAAGCCCTTAGGGTGTAAAGAAGTGAAATATTGATGTAGCCATGATAGCAGGGCAGGAACCAATGTTGCTGGAAATCTACTGCTGGTACCTTACTTTTTGAGCTCTTTTCCACTGATGTCTATAGATGTTCTTATAGTCAAGCTATTTAAAATAAGAAAAATAACCCAGTGAATTTTTTAAATTCCCTGGCTCTAGTCCTAAAGTCTACAGTAATTTATCTGCTCAAGGACACAATCACACAGGCGCCCTTTTCCGTGAAGCACATGGACCCAATATAGCCAATTAGGCTATCTACACAGGCATTTTTTCACACAAAAAACTAAATAAATAAATGTAAAAATCGCAGCATGTTCTGTTCTGGTCCATATCACAGGTCAGAATTGGATACACAATGTCTACAGCCTGCAGGGCTCAGACAACACACGTGTGCTGTCTGATGCAAGGTGTGCCCAGGAAATCTCAGGCGCAACTTTCATACGCCCTTGCGAACAGGCCCTTACAGAAAGCAATTTGTATTTGCTCAACAAGGAGATCTGACTTAGGCCCAATGTCCACGGGCGGATTTTATTCATAAAATCCCCGCATGGCTCCCACACGGGAGATCTGTGCGTCTTGCTGCCCATAGGGATTCATCAGCATCCGTAGGGCAGCTAAAAGCATGTGGATAGAATTTCTTCCAAGCGTGCGGGCTGCACGCACGGGAAGAAATCGCAGCATGCTCCATTTTCCTGCAGGTCTGCCGCACAGGCGGTTCCCGCGGCTTCTATTGACGCCTATGGAAGCTGTACATATCCACAGCACACCCGCAGCTGAATTTTTGCTCTGCCACAGAACCGTGGGAAAGCAGGAATTAAAAAAATTATATATATGTGCACAGTGCATGCGCGCGGGACGCTGCCGGCATGCCGAGCACATCCGCTGGGCCAAAGAAAGAAGAACTGGCTGCGACGTAGGGGAGACCCGCAGTGTCTGGACAGGTAAGTAAGAAGAATTTTCTGGCCTCATGTCTGTGGGAAAGCAGGGACCCGCTGCGGGATTCTGCATGGAGAATCCGCGGGGGCCGGAATTTTCCTGTGGACATTAGGCCTTATAAGCGCTTGAAAGAAAGGAAAATAATCTTAGGATGAAGCAGAGTAGAAGTGCAATGTCCCAAACACTCCGACAACCTCTGTATCAGCTGTGATAAATTCATGTCATACGTAGTAATTGTGCACGTCTTTCTCTAATAGAGCAACATGGTCATTATAACATATACGTCAACACCGACAACCAGTCTAAGCTATGATGAGGTCTATAAACATAAGGCTACATGTGCTGTTGTATTAGTCCCAGACTACCTGTTACCGCACACAGTGTATGGCTTTCACCGATACGGTATATATGGCCACATGGCTGAAACTTCCTATTTCTTAGTTGTGTATTGAATCACTAAATCTTACCTTTGGGTTTGTTTGCATGTGAAGAACGGATATTCTGAGTTAACATGACGAGCCTGTGCTCCCGAGCTTCATGGAGGCGCAGATATAACTCTCTCCAAGACTCGTACTCATCTGGAGTCTCACTTCTGAAATCTCTTAGACAGTGATTCTTCCATAGTTGATCGGTGTCCTCAATTAACACCTAAAATAAAAGAAATCGTTACATTTACTGAAATTTTGAAGTCACTGAAACAGCAGGGAATCCTGCACTACATTATAAGTCCGACTTCTGATTACTAGTAAAATAATCAATGCATCTATGTTGTCCATTGTGTCTGGTGTGAGAAAAATACAAGTAAGGCCGGCTTCACACGACCGGATCACTGGCTCTAAAATCTGTATTGCGGAATCCATGGTTGGTGACAGCTTTTTTCTTCATACTTGTGGAAACTAATTGTATATTCCACAAGTAGAAGAAAAATCACAGCATGCTCTATTTTGCCTAACAACAGTGCGGGAAATACAATTTTTTTTTTTAAATGTGTACTGCGCATGACCGACCGCGAACATCTGCAGTCATCTGCAATACAGATTGTGCCGGTATGTGGGGGCGCCGGCCAGATTCAGCTACGGGTTCCAGCATACGAAATGTGGCACTCCCGTGTGCAGCCGGTCTAAGTAGGCATAGTTTGCGGTCCTCAAAGGAGAGTAACATGATCTATGCCAGTCCTGTTTCTCTACTTATGGCCATCACCAAGACCTAGTGCAAGGGAGTGGGCTAACAGATGGGATGAGTGTTCCTGTTCAGTCTCTTCACAAAGGAGGAAGACAAGTGTCAGGTCAAACAGGCTCAAAGCTTATACCAATGATGCATCTTTTTTAATAGCAAAACATTCCATATTCTGAAGACACATCACTGCAAATATGTAACTACAGATTCACTATAATCTCTGACCCATTCATTCTGGTCTTGCATATATGCCACAAGACGGGTGAATAGATGCTATAATTGCTCCGTATATTCACCAGGACCAGTTCTGTTATGTTCACATATAGAGGATTAGTTGTAGCTTTTCAGTGCAAAGTTTAAATAAAAAATCCACAACAAAATACAGTACAATGCCTGTGAATGGGCTCCCCAAACAATTCACCTATACATGCTGTGGCAAAGACCATTGCAGATTTGATGGCATGCCCAGCAAATCCTATCTGTCGCAGATTTCTTTTCCCAGATCTGCTTCAAATATTTCACTTCATCCAGCAAATGTATGTGAACATAGCCTTAGTGCTAATGCCCAGGGACAGATTATCGTTGCGGAATTCATGTCCGGACACCGCAAATACCGTAGCAATGACTGTCTATAGACATGCTGTCCTAAAAGATTCTCCCCTGCCCACGAGCGGAAACCAACTGTGATGCAGTCAATGGAAGCCGTCCGTCACGCGAAATTCCGTGCAGTGGGCACAGCGGAAGTATCGCGGGAATCTGTGTCATAACTCCACGCCGGGTAAGACAATCGCGGCGGATTGGGACAGGTGAATATAGGGTCTCTGGGGGTTGCCAGGTCTGATTCCGCTGCGAGATTTTGCAGTCAAAATCCAACCCAGCCGTGGGAATGAGGCCTCGGAGTTAGATTATGTAACTCAATTTAAACCTCCTGAATCAACCAGATTTAGCATTTGAATGGAAAAATGATTTTAAAGGGGGTTTACAGTTAAAGACAATTTTTTTCAGAATGTAAAATGATTCTGGCACTACTTACGTAGATCTGACATTTTCAGTGTTCAGATGCGCCGTTCCACTGTTTCTCCCAACAGTCACATGACCACAGGCGCTCCTGTACTCCTCAGTAAGCCCCACGAAAGGGGTGTCTGATTGCTCACTGTACATCACAGGGAGCTTTTTTTCCCTACACGCCTCCACCTACCCAGCACAGCTCATATCCGTCCGTCTCCAACTTTCTTGCAGCTCAAACTCCTCCATCATCTCAGCCCTGCCCCTCTGAGTCTACTCTATTGACACAGCCAGAACCGTTCTTGCTGCCCCACGTAATCACTCAGAACCACCATACTGCACTGACCAATCAAACCAGGAGCACTTGTGCTGTGTATATATCTATACATATATATCTATATATACACACATGCACACACCTCAGGATGTGCATGCGCTAGACCGAATGGAGTGGTGAATGACAAGCTGGAGAGAGACTGTTCCTTCAGTCATATGAGGTTGTAACATGGCGACCATTGGGGTGAGTCCAAGACCGTTACGTTGGAGGACTGGTGGTAGTTGACAAGGACAACCACTGTTCTTGCAGTGGTGCCATGGTCACGTGACTAGTTTGAGAATAAGCTAAACGGCGCATTTAAATGCCGCAGAGGTTAGCTCTATATAAGTAGTGCAGACGCTGTATTACATTAAACAAAAAATAGTTTTTACCCCTAAAAACCACTATAATGTTAGATCTTATTTCATAATGTGTTTGTGGAATTTACCCCAGTGCTGCCTTTCCTCTAGGTAATAAATTATTATTTCGCATCTTGTAACCCTTAAGCACTATACAGCTCAATCGCCTTACAATATTTAGTAAGACAATAGCAAATTAGTGAGAATGATAAACTCACATGATTATGATCCTCTATCCGGTACAACTGCTCTGGTGTGCACTTCTCCAAAACCGGCTCTAGCATCGAATAAGGGACACCTCCTACCTCATAGATTGCTGAAACGAGAAAGGAAATATTAAGAAACCAAGACTATGAAGTTAGCAAAAATAGAAATATTATATATTTAGCCAGATGTTCCCATTTAATTAGAATACATTTGTTATTATACAGCTAGGTCCAAGTGGCAGCCTGTGGGCCGTGTCAAGTGCCCCTTGTGACTTCTCAGGCATCAAATACAATGTAATCACTGAAAACCTACTTTGTCATTTTGCTGGCCAGAAGCCATATGGCATTGCTGCGACTGACAGTGGTTTAAGTAGATTCTGTGGCTTTCACCAAGCTTCACTCACACTGCTGCTGAGGAGATTAGTTCTCCACATTGTAAGTCAAAGCAATTTCCCAGGACTTAAAAGAAAATTACAGACTTCAAACGGTGTAAGAGAAAGAAGAAATGTCCAACACTGGCGCCCAGTGCCCGCTGCTTGGGACCCCGTGGGTGTTCACGTGCCATTCATTGTGCACACGACTTCTCAGCCAATAACAAGCTTCAGCAGTGATTCTTCCATGGCCCCTGTGGCCTGTGATTGGCTGAGCGGTCACATGCACAATGTACCGCCACGCGACTACCTGCCAGCTTATTCTGGGTTTGGACCAACAGGCCGAGGCTCCAGTGCTGGATAGGGATCTTCTGGAGAAGGAAAGCATACATTTTTTTCTTTACTTTAAACATTTAAATCTTTTTTAAGCCCCGGAAAATCCCTTTAAAAAAAATGGAACTAATCACAATAGTGAAAAAAACATTCTCAAATTTCTCCTTTAACAGCATAAATGAAGCCTTAATCCAATACAGTATGTCTAGATAAATCTGTCACAATTAAATGGATCAAGAACTTCAAATTGTTGAATGGAGGAATGACTGCAAAACATGTAAACATTAAAAGATGTAAAAGCGGTAACCAGAGGAAAAATACCAATACGGTTCCATTTCTTTGCACACAGAAAAAAGTCATCATTGCTTTAGTATTTCTGAAGCAGAAACGTGACTTTCTATAGAAGCAGAGACCTAAATCCACACTTTTAGGATGTCTGCTGGAAACATTATACTCACAGTCTATGTTGTTGGCCAGGACTCGGATACACTGCTGATAGAGGGACATCATCTTTGGCAAGTATGCCGATTTGGATCCAGAATACACCTGCATCTTGGAGTTTAACCTACGTCCAGTAAATCCGTTACCTTCATCTTCCTCCTGAGAGTTCAATGGAGCTAGGAAACAATAGAAAACTATTCAGTTACTGAATACTCCACCTTATTTACCATCATTCACATCTTCGTACAGGAATCTTACCTTTCCTCTTATGAGGCAAGTAGGGAACAGCTTCAATAGAAGGAAGAGGTCGATAATTTGGCTGGATAGTTGGCAATGGTATATCGGGTAGAACAGGGACTTGGTCTATCTGCACAGCAGTAATACAAAAACACTAGTTACTATACTATAGAAAAATATTACTATTTGATGATTTACAACTTTATTCAGCACTTTTAATCGTAGCCTGGATAACTCACAATACACTACAGCTCATTCATTTCAATACACCACTAATAGGGCAAATTAACGTGTTTTGTTCTAAAACGGTCTTTGTTGCCCATAGCATCCAATAACAGAACAGCTTTCATTTTTCAAAGGCAAAACATAAAATGTAAGCTGAGCTGTGATTGGTTGCTATGGGCAACAAAGACAGTTTTCATTTTAGACAGTTTTATAAATCTCACCCATAGTTTACTAATGAACTCAGCCGTGATTTCCTTATTTTTCTCTCATTAAAACACCCACCCTTGGCAGCGATCACATATCTATTTCCTAAATACATTCACATTCATCACAGACTAGCTTCTGTTGTTCATTTCCGAATGTATTGCGGTAGTGTATTGAAATTAATGGGCTGCAGTGTATACACTTATCAATATTGAAATTGCAACACCAAGAACGAAAAGTCGTAAGGTTATGCAAATTGAGGAAGTTGCCGATGTCGCTAAGATATGCAAATGATCATATTTTCAAGCACCAAGCTCCAATCTGTGGCATGTGGGAGGGGCTTCAATGGTATCAAGGCCAGATTGAAAAAGTTTTGTCAGCTAAATGAAACTTCAAAAATCAGATAGTCTTGTGGTATGATTGTGCGACGCCCCCTGATCCTCAATGTGCCAGTTGTCACCACTTGTTGTAAACTGAGAGGCACAGAGTCCTTGATCTGAGACATCTTGGTTTATCATTTCAGCAGATCACTACACTGCATGTCCCAGTGGTTGGGAGAATGAGGACGATCTCGAGTGAAGCAAGAGATATATAGAGGCGAATCGCTGCATGGACGATCGCCAGACTAGAAGAATGGTGTGTAGTGATCCATTCTCAACTGTGAGTGAAATTGGACGTCACATCCCAAGTCAGGGGCGAACAGTGCCTACACAAACCATCAGAAGGCACTTACACAGCTTTGGGCTACGAGCCAGATGACCAGCGACAAGTGTCCCACTGACCGCACACCAATGCTCTCAAAGACTAACATGGTGCAGAACAAGATGGCAACGGAGGTCTATCCTCTTCAGAGAAGAGTCCCACTCTTGTCTCAGACACCATGATACCTGGAGATTGGTGTGGAGACCACATGGACAACGTCTTGAAGAGGCCTTCATGACTTATCACACTGGTCCTACGTACTCCAAGGATTTGTGTGCAGTGGTATAATGTACGGTAGCCGGAGCCCTCTAGTCCTCATTCCAGGTCCACTAACAGCTCAGCGTTATGATGATTTGGTCATGGTACCAGTGGTACGCCCATTTCTCCGAAGTGTTCCAGGAGCCATTTCTCAGCATGACAACATTAGACCCCTTGTTCTTGTGTAACTGTGAGCAGCATGCATGGCCTAAACGTCCTGCCATGGTCTGCAGAGTTTTCAGACTTGTCTCCCATTGAGCACGTCTGGGACTTCATTGGTCAGCAATTGCAAAGAAAGCTTCCAGCAGTGCATCTTGATGACTTGTGTGCCGAAGTGTATTCAGTGTGGTAGAAAATTCCTCAAACAACCATTATTAATCTGATTGATTGCATGCCAAGGTGTGCAAGTGCATTTATTTCTGCATGTGACACTCATATTCGATACTGAATAAATCGAGATGTTTCGAATACTTTGTTTCCAGTTCATAATTTCATAATTTGCAGTTCCTGTGATTTTCCTCCTTGGTGTTGCAATTTCAACGTTGAGGATTGTATATGTATCACAGAAATGACTCCCTCTTAGGCCCCCTGCACACGGGCGTAAATTTCACAGCGGGAATTCCCACAGAATTTCCGCCCGTGGCTGCTGCCATAGGATTGCATTAGAAAACGCAATCCTAGGCAGACGGACGCGATTTGTCCGCGTGTGAAAACAAATCGGGCATGTCCTATTTTTGTGTGGGTCACGCAGAGGCCCGCACAGAAATGTCAGTGGTGACGGGCCAGCTCTTCTCTGTGCATGCGCCGGCAGCCGGCGCATAGCAGAGAATGCAGACGCCGGGAGCGGGTGAGCCGTAGGCCTCTGCAGGGGCACGGGTCCACATCCCGCTGCGAGAATTCTCGAGGCGGAATCCGACCCAGCTGTCTGCAGGCGGCCTTACAATTGGAATTCATGTCATTAGTGCAGGACAGCAGTTGGGAAGCAAGTATCACCTTAACTGCCCCCACAGTGTCGTCAGCTGAAAACAGACTGAATATAGTTAACTATCTACATTACATATATACAGGAATAGCGAGCACACTTGCTTTTCACGCAGGCGTACTCAATCAGTATAGCAAAGCAATGACAAGAACATTCACACACAGAAATGTGTTTCCTACAGTTCACCTCTCTACTGCTCAGAAACACACCAGGACCTGCATCCAAAGAACATTTTAGCATAGAAGTATTAATCATTTTTGACGTAATAGTGGTGTTTTCTTTTTCTTAACCCCTTGAGTGGCAGGTTTCCTACCACCCTGTCGTGCCCACCAGGGCAGGTTTTTTAAAATGGTCTAATCATTGAATTTCAACTAATTTTGCAGTTGCGTCTCAAGAGCCATAACTTTTTCATTTTTCCATTGACATGGCCATATAAGGGCTTGTTTTTTGCGGGACAAGTTGTGATTTTTTAAACAGGGGGGAGGAAAAAAAGAAATGGGGAAAAAAGAAAAAAAGAGGCCATGTCATTAAGGGGTTAAATAATGTATTAACTTCCTTCTCTGGGTCATTACGACGCACATGGATACCACATGTGTGATTGTATTTTTGATTTTTTACAAAGTAAAGGGAGACAAGTGTTTTTTTTATTTTTTTAATAATTTTGTTACTTTTTTTTGTTTAAATTTTTTAAAAATTTTTTATTTTTTTTTGTCCCTTTAGGGGACTTCCACAGGGACCCATCAGGACCCCTGATCACATTCCAGGGGTCCGATGGTGACAGCCCTTTACATGCTGCAGTGACAGCCCTTTACATGCTGCAGTCACATAGACTGCAGCATGTAAAGGGTTAACACAGCAGAGAGCGGAGGTTTTCTCTGATCTCTGCTGTAAGAGCAGGTACTTAGCTGTCCTCTGACAGCTAACAACCAGCTCTCCCTGCCACAGAGACCATCGGCTTGCTTCTGACAAGCCGATGGTCTCTATGGCAACCTGTAAACAAAGCAGGACATTGCCCATGTCGGCAATATCTTCTGCTGGTTTTTCAAAGCCCTTGCTTTGTTCTCTGTGGGACTGTGCAGGCAGAGCACACTGTCACAGCTTGTGGCATTGTGCTCTGCAGCTCCCATAGTGATACACAGCCCGGAAATCTTCCGGGCTATGTTGCTATGAGCAGTGCAGCTCGTCACGGAACTTTTCCGGGCGTGCCACTCAAGGGGTTAAAGGGGTTGCCTCACAGTATGAATGCCTGCCTATATGCCCTGTTGAGACATATAGACTTTATGGGAGGTGGTTCACACTCAGGACCCCTCTCTATGTACCACATAGACCACCCAATCTGTAACAACAGCTGCCACTCTAACTGATACCAATCAGCTGATTGTTCTCCTGCTGACAGCGCTGCAAATACCCAAATAATTACAAGCGCAGCTCTCAATGAAATCAGTAGGAGCCATGCCTGCAGTGACAAGTGCCGGCCACTACACGAGGTCGCAGCAACTGCTTCCGCTCCGACCCCTGTGTATTTGCAGCCCTGTCAGCGGGCGAACAATTAGCTGATCAATCGAGGTCCCAAGTGGCGGACCCTGGCTGATCAACTATTGATGAGCCATTCTGAAGGTCATCAGGCTCTGTTTTAGGATGGATCCAAATGGGCGCCGACAAGAGTCGTTTAATTTACCTGGGCCAATGGGGATTCTTGACAGCAAGAGCAATGCTCCATCAGAAATACCTGAAAGCTTGTAGTAATGTGAATAGAACTCAATGCAACAATGCTGTACAGTATAAACGTTTACTATGTCTGACCTTAGGCTCTTTCTTTTCCTTTTTCTCAGGCGCTTGCCGTTTTGCTTTGCTTTTTTGTTTATGTTCTGCTTTACTCTCGCTCTGCTTCTTGGTGCTCTTCTCCGGTGCTGAAGATGTTGGCTTCACAATTGGTTTCTTCTTCTTCTTAATGTTCCGGGGCTGGTCGTAGCTGAGATAGGATTCAAAAGACATTGTTGGCTGCTCAAATTCATCTTCATCATGTTCAGGTTCTGCAGGTGGGAGCGAGATCTTAATAGATTTCCTCTCATGTGTTCCTGAGTCACTTGGTTGGGTTTTGCTCTTAGTTTTATCTGATTTATTCTTGGTTGCCAGAGTTTTTTCTGAAACCTTTCCCTTCTCAACAGTCTCCAAACCTACTTTGTGTTTATCAGGTTTTGATTTCTCCTGATATTTTAGCACTTTTGCATTTAAAACATCATCTGTTTGACTCTTTGAAACACTATGCCTATTCTTTTCCTTTTTATGAGAACGCTCTTTGATTTCTGGAGATGGCAACTTCTCTCGGCTACTTCCTGCATGGGATGGAAAGTCTCTTTGTGGTTCCTTTGTGGCTAATTTCTCCTTCTTCTTCTCTGGGTTGAGATTCTTCATCTCTGACCTGTGTTTTTCTTTGTGTGAAGATTTGTGCTCTTGATTTTCCTTGTGGAAGGTTTCATCTCTGGACATACTTGGAGGACTGTAAGTGAGTTCAGGGGAATATTCCCCCCCATCATCAAAATCTTCGTGGTCTGAATATTGTTGCCAAGGGTCTTTTCCTGGTTCACTGTGGGAAATATACCTTTCGTCACTTTCATCTTCATATTCATCATCTTCTACGGGGGATGGAGATCGTGGTCTCTTACGTGAACTGCTTTTACTGTGTTCACGTTCTTCTGGTTCTGCAGATCTACATGAGAAATGGAAAGAGTCAGGAGCATATTGATGAAGCAGTTTGGTACATGTAGAATTTTGTGGATATTGAGTAAGAAAAGCATTGAAAAATGTATTTACCTTGGAATCTCCTGTGGTACTAGTTTTTTCCACTGTGCAACCAAGTTCTTTGCGAGATCTCCCACTAGTTCATGCTTTCGTAGTCCATTTACAGTCTTACCGATGCCAGTGTCCTACATAAGGCACCATAGAATATGCACGTTAAATTAGCACTTATACACGTCAGTTTGTACACATATACATAAACTAGCTGAAGTTTTATTTACAGGGATTCTTCTGGCTCATGCGAATAAAGCTCATCATTGTATAAGCAAATGTCAGTTAATGGAAGCATGAAATCCTATTGAGAGGTGCACTCCCCTTAATATATTTGGTGCATTACTGGCCACTTGTGCACCAAAAAGTCAAATGTACGTCAACTATGAGCTGGGATAAATTTATCATTTAAACCAGTTTTCGTATAAATTACAGTAACGGCTCCTGCCCATGAATAGATATTTGCTGCGGAATCCGTGGAGGGTGTCTGCAAATAGCGCCCATAGCATGCTATGGGAAGTTTATTCTTCCTGCACACTTGCAGAAACCAATTGTGGTTTCCTCAAGCGGAGAAAAAATTGCAGCATGCTCCATTTTTTGCGGATTCCGCGTGGCCTGCTTTCATTAAAGTCAATGAAAACCGTCCAATTCGCAGCCCTTCCTCAATGTAATTACGGAAAGGTTGCGTATTCCACAGGATGACGCAGGAAAAAAGTTTTAAAAAGTTGTACTGTGCCTGTCTGATGGCTCGCTGTGTGGACCATCCACAGTACACATCAAAAGAGAAGACTGCAAGTACGCGTGGGCACCACTGCTGGCAGAGCCGGATTCCGCATGCGGAACCCTGCTCTGCCGTGTGCAGGGGGCCTAAATCTGTCAGTCCATGAGTAACCTTGCTCCAATGAATAGTAAAAAAGGGCAAAAATACTGATGTTTTCACACAAACATGTTACTTTTAAACCAGAATTGTGGTGCAAGGCCCCTCTTAATATCCCCATAATCATATTATTACATTGCATAGGTTCTTTACACTGTTATAAAGCTTTATTCCTATAAGATCAAGAACCTGTTACACACACTGCATTTTTAGGAAAAACCCCATGCTTTTTGGGACATTTTTTTATGCAAAAAAATTTGCAGGTACATACCATAGCTGCACATTAATAGAGAAATATTAAGTCTGCTAGAAACAGAAAAAACTGCAGGTTTTTGGTGGAACTTTTTTGCAAATGTCTTTTTTATAGCATATATGGCGTTTTTTTGCAAATGGAACAGGCTGTGGGTTTGACGGTTTTTTTCCAGGTGTCTTTCCACATGCTTATTTATAGGGAAAAAAACACCATAAAAAATGTGTGAACAAAAATATAAAAAAAAAAACCCACAAAAAAGCTGGTAAAAAAGCCCTCATGAATTTCATGCCACGTTTTACAAGCGCAAAATAGGCACGACAAAAGGTGTATCAATGAAGCCTAGTTCAGGTTAACACATTGTTAATAGCACTGTCTAAAGTTCTTCTCAGGAGTTACAGCAAGATTTCCATCCTTTTTGACAGCAGACAGCATGCATCACTATTTGCGCTGTCAGAAACTATGGGAACCTTGATGGAACCCCAACTGAACCCATTATTAGTGGGGTCACTCTGTCCTATTTCTATCTGTTTTGCACCAAATCTGGCACAATGTTGTGACTTCTCTAAACAGAATCCATGATGCAAATGTGATCAGGCCAAACTATATAGTCAGTCAATGTGTGAAAGTGTGCAAGTTAATAACCATTAAAAAAAAACTTACCACCAAGATATCAACAGTAATTGGCAACTCAGATAACCTCTTCAATGTCTTCAAAAGCTGTAAAAAAACAAACAAACAAAAAAAGTATATAAAAAGCCAACAGGTCCAATCACTGGAGCTCACAATTCATAACTTATGACTTGAGGTAATAGTAACAATTTCTAAGTATGTCAATTTATCAACTAATATGTATAATGCTGGGTTTCCACGGGACGGTTTCACCGTGGAAATCTCAGTTTTGCTGCAGCAGGATAAGCAGAGCTTAAAAACCTGCGTCACTTAGCTGCGGGTTTTGGAGCTGCTTCACTGCATGCTTTTCCGTTGCGGCCGACTTTCCCATAGAGAGGAGCAAGACCACAAAAAAATAACAAAAAATTGACATGCTGCGTCCTGGCAATCTGCGCTGCAGCACCGGCTAATGCCGGCTTTGCCGTGACGGAATGTCTACGTGTGGACGAGATTTTTGACAAATCTCGTCCACATGGCTGGCTAATCCCAGGATTAGCAGCCGCGAAATTCCGCAGGGAAATTCTGAGGGAAATCTACCCTGTGTGAACCCAGCCTAAAACGGTCACTCAGTGTACATAAAGGAGGTACTGGTGTAATATGTCTCCACCGGAAGTATGGATGGAGATATGGGTTGGCCGGGCTGAGTTACAGGGGATAGGCAGGTCACTCCCACAGCTGTGGATTGGCTGATTCCCCACACACAGCTCCCTAGACACACATGTACCAGCTCTCCCCTCTGACAGCTCACACATCTCCTCGCCCTCCTGCTCCTCCTACTACAGCCATCTCCACTCCTGGCGCTGCTGTCACTATCCCCCGCCGGGCTCCCATCTCATCTCCTGGCGCTGCTGTACCAATCCCGCTGTCACTCTCCGCAAGTAACAGTGGGGAGGGGACACAGCAGAGACCAGGAGCCATCAGCATCTAGGAGCGTTACCTCCAGCTTTGCCCGGTCTGAGTTCATATCCACTGCAGTACCTGAGTGCTTTGTAGGATGCCCCATGGTAACAGCATGCTGGTCACTGCTAATTGCCGTGGTAGATTTGGCAAGTCTAGGTGCAGAACAGGAACTAGCAGTGATCTGCGTGTTACCACGCATCACCTGCAGCACATACGGACATGCTAGCAGTGGTTGGCACCAAAGCACCTGGCTCCATGTGTCTCTACTACAAGACCACAGACCGAACCAGCCAGATCAGACAATGGCAGCCGAGTCTATCCAAGAGCAAGGAGGACTGGCGCACAAAACACAGCTTCAGGGTTACCGTAGAAGGCAGCAACCCATATGAGACTGTGAGCAGATGGCAGGAAGACGTGCTACATCACACTAAGGCCTTCTTCACACGAGCATACAAGTATTTACACGCGCATGGGCGGAGCGAACAATGCTTATGTACGTGCATCTGTGTATATTACTGTACATCTTGCGCCCACAAGATAGGTTCATTTGAGTGCAGCAAACAAAATCACACCGATTTAAATGGCTAATTAGTCTATTGAGTTCCAGATATGTTCTTTTTCCAAAGGAATTACTCAGCATATCACACACTTCCTAGGGTATTGCACACACATTTGAACACCCCCATTGACTTCTATGGGAATCTTTGTTGCTCAAATCCGCAGGAAAATCGAGCATGCTGGATTTTTTTTTTTTTTTGCGCGCGACTGAAATGTGCGGGAAAAGTACACGCATGTGAACGAACCCTATTAGAATCCATTGGTTCTATTCTCGTGTGCACGTAAATTTTCTGCATGCAAATACGCCTGTGTGATGCCAGCCTTAGGCCACTCTCACACAAGCACATGGAAAACCGCTGCGCTCTTTACAGCGTTTTACGGTGTGCAGAGCTGCGTTTTTGTGAGCATTTGCCTGTATTTTTACTCCGCCTTTTTGCGCAGTAACAACGCAATCAAGCTGATAACGTCACAACTTTTTTTTCTTCCCGGTGGCATAATAACCTGCATAAAAAATGTAATATGACACATGCAATTGTGTATTTACTGCGTTTTTTTACGTACATAATTTATTTCAATGGATGGTTTGGTGCGTGAAATACTTACTAAACCGCCGAAAATAGAATATGCTGCGTGTGATTCTGCGAGCATATAAAATGCTAGTGCCATTGGTTTGAAATAAATTTGTGTGAGAGTGGCCTTAGACTAATATCACATGGTCATGTGTGATATCGCGCTCACCAACATGCGATGTCCCCAAGGTGACGCGCTTTGTGTTAAAACAGCAATTGACAAGTGTTCCCCATTGTTGCGGTGGAGGATCGTGGAGTATTTACCATTGTCTTCAATGGTAAACCTCTCATTGCACCTGCATGTACCTCGCATGCACGCGATGCTGTGCTGGCCCCATTGCGATGCAGGAAAAATAAAAATTCAATGGGGTTCATATTCGTGGGAGATTTGTGTGTCTTGGCCGTGTGAAGATGGCCTTGCGGTATTATTCAGAAATAATGGTCATGTCATGTTTTTTTTTTACCATGATGACTGCAAAACAACAGTTGTAGCCAACTACTTAATAGACCTTTCACACAGCCATATTCCGTATTTTGAACCTACCCCTGGTTTGGGATACCGCATGCCTATGGATGTAATACAGCTCTTTGTATGTTTAAAGTCAAGGGACTTAAAGTGAAGTGCATTGCCCCCAGGGACGAGCGAGCCTGGCCTTATACGTCACTTGTGGTTTTGTTACTGGCAGGCCTCGTAGTGTCCCTCCCTCTTTCTAGTATAAAAATGACATCCTTCACTTCTTCAAAAGTAGCGGCAGCCATAGCATACCCCCCCCTCCAAACATGTCCATTAGACCCAGCAGATCCCTCCCAACTGCACAGGATTACCATCAGATACCCCCTTCTCGCCAGTAATCCCACTATCACTACTACTTTCTAAGCAGTTACAAGATTCCCACTAGCCCCCCTCCTTCATCCAAAGTTATCACAGCAAAATCTTGCCTTTGTGTGTGTGTGTGTGTGTGTGTGTGTGTGTGTGTGTGTGTGTGTGTGTGTGTGTGTGTGTGTGTGTGTGTGTGTGTGTGTGTGTGTGTGTGTGTGTGTGTGTGTGTGTGTGTGTGTGTGTGTGTGTGTGTGTACACACACACACACACCCAATACCCTTCCATATGAAATCTTAAGCATATGGATGACATCACCTGAATAATAAAGTCGATGATGTGAACGGCATTGAAGAAATCCATATGCTTACAACGTTTTCTGCCTATGTAGTCATATATATAAACTGTAGAAACCTATGTTAGGAGAAATACAGCTCCCTGTGACGTCTAGAGGGCAATCAGACTCCTCTGGCTTGTAGAGAGAACCGGAGCGCCGTGGTCATGTGACCAGCGCTGAAACTAGTGGGACAGAACACTTGATGACCTGAGCAGCCATGTCCGTCTAAGTAGACTCCACAATCCATTTACAACAAATGTAAAGCTGTTTTTGACCAGAAAACCCCTCAGGCTGCGTCACACGGGGCAGAAATGCGACGGAATTTCTATGCAAACCCTCCGCACGGAAATTCGGCATGCATTTTTAAAACTGGAACAAAGCAGTTAAGTGGACAAGATCTGCAAAACTCTTGGTCACGCACTGCTGACGGTCTGCTGCGGATACGCTGCGCAGAAACTGACAGGCGGTGCGGAATTCAAATCTGCGTCATGGCAATTTTGGCGCCGTTTCTGCTGCGGACTTTTTTCTCTCTGTGGGGAGAGATTTCCACAGAGGAATACAGGCTGAAAATCCACTTCAAGACCCGAGCCACAGGGCAGGGGTTTTAAAGTAGCCTTTCCACTGCAGACATTACGCACATTGCAAAAAGATAAGAGCACGCTGCGATTTTTTTATTCTCTCAACATCACATCAGTGAAAACATCACTAATGGGAAGGAAACCATTGTAAATCACTGGTTTCTTAATCTGCTTTTATACTATTGCCGTGTGAAACCGCCCTAAGGCTAACGTCACACAGGTGAGCGTGACATGGGGCCGTGAAACAGGGCCCAATTTCATGCTCGCCAACATGCATTTTTCCTCAGAACCACCTTGCGTAACTTCAGGGAAGGATCGCAGAGTTTCTCCCATTGTTTTTATTGTTTGACTCCTTGTCAAATCCACATGCCATTATTTCCTATGGGCACCCCCGCTATAGTCTATATGTGCTTAAACAATGCGCACTGTAGATTTCAGACCTGCGTGTGGGGGAAGCAAATAAAGAAAAAAGTGACAGGTCAATTTTTGACCCGGATTCCGTGCAGAATCTCTATTTGGAATTCCGTATGCAGATCTACCCATTGCAAAGGGATAAATCCATGTGCAGAACCACATGCAAAAAAAAGGAAAAGAGGGGAGAAGTAGGGGAGGATTACCACCTACCATGTTTGCAACACACCGATTAAACGCTGTACTAAGCGGCCAATCATTTCAATGGGATTCTCAGACAAGCGCTAAAGTTTCTAACTCCGCATTATCTGAGCGCTGTCCGTTCTATTCTCGGGCATTTAAGCCTTTTTAAACACAAATTAAACTGAATGGGGAGCATTTTCAACTCTGTCAGAAGCGCAGTAGAGCGCTGTGTACAATGTTTTACCGCGGTTTTGAATGCAGCGTTCAATGCCACCGGGAGGAAAAGTAGTGATGTCCTCGGCTTGCTTTACCTGCGTTAGGCCCAATGCCCATGGATGGATTTTTGATGCAGAATTTGCGGCCAGACGCCCGCTGCAAATTCCACAGCAGTGTCCGTCCATAGACATGCTATAGTAGGAGATTATTCCATGCCCACTAGCGGAAATCAACTGTGCTTTTCCGCTCGCGGGAAAAAAAAAAAAATCACAGCATGATCTATTTGGTGCGGGAAATCGCGTAGACGGCTTCAATTGCAGTTAATGCAAGCTGTCCCAATCCGCAGCGATTCCAAAATGTTAATTTTGAAATCGCCGTGGATCCTCACCATCGTCAGCGTGTCATGATCTGCACTGCACATGGGTACAGTTGTATTATGTCACCACGGGAAGTTAGGGGTGAGAACATAATACAGCAATAATGTAAGCCTAACACTGAAAATAACCCTAACCCCCCCATCCAAGCACAAACTCCTTCCATGCTGCTCTCGGCCTCAGAGCTGTGCTGCCCACACAGCAGACAATTGGGAGCTAGCGGCATGACAGGGGTATTCCTCTTTCTAAGGCCTGTCAAATCCCTAGCTTCCGGTGGCATCAAGATACAACAGCACCCGACACATGCGCGCCGGCAAAGACACCTGCAGTTGATCCGGACAGGTGAGTATGGGTCGGATTCTGCTGCGAGATTTCTCAGTCGGTATCCGACCCAGACGTGGGCACGAGGCCTTAATAGCTCACATTGAACGCTGCGTTTGTACTATCGCCTGTGTGAGAGGGGCCTAAGGAAATAGGGAATGCAGAACCCCAGCAATATCTCCTAAGCTTATGACACAAAACTTCTTTTTAACTCTGAAGTGTCCTGAAAAGACAACCAGCGAAGTCAAGTGCAAGAGGTCTTAAAAGATTCAGCTGAGTCCTTGGCCACTAATTCTTCCACACACATGATGATTCATTTCTTGAATGAATTCCACCCCAGAGGACAGATGGGTACTCTGCCAATACTGAGGGATCACGTCCCTCACAGCTGCTTAAAAAAACAAACCTAAGGCTGCCTGTCCACGGGCGACAATCCGGCTGCGGGTAACGCAGTGAACGCTTTCCATAGCGATGCTATGAAAAGCGCAGCCTCCTGTTCACGAGCGGAGAATCATAGTGATTCTCCGCTCGTGGGATTCAAATCACTGTATGTCGTGATTCTCCACGGTGAGCCTGTCAGATAGGCTGACTGCAGACAACGGACAGTTCTCTCCCCCTGCTCCCCGCTGGCAGAATATCGCTAGCGATATTCCGTCACGGCCATGGACAGGGGGCCTAAGGCACACAAATCTAACACTATTATGAATGCCATTCTTTTAAATGGGGTGATACACATGAGCGATATTTACTCCCATCACGGTGCAGGGAAGAAACTCAGCATATCCTATCTTTTGGCATTTCCTTGCCCATTGTTTTCAATGGTGTCGGCGAAAGCATTGATTCTCATCCGACGTGCCCGAAAGTTCGATGTTGGGTTTCCCATTGAAAACAGTGGGAAGGACTTGCCAATCATTTGGCGCGGCTGAAAGTATGTGGTTTTCGCATACATACAGAAGACTGTTGCAGAAAAGACTGAAGGTCCGGGCACTCCCGCCAAACCTGAAGCACACAGCGCCAACAAGGATCCTGCACAAACTGAAAGATGCGGAGACTGAGGTTTGGATGCCAGTACCACCTAGGGAGGAGGTTGTAGCTTTCTTCTTGCCCCGCACACACCATTGCCATCATGTGACCGCACAAAAGCCTAGTCAGAGGTGGAAGTGGACAGTAACCAGGTGAGGGAGGGGTGGCCGAGGTGTCACCTATAGCAGGATCAGGTAAATAGTTTGCTATTTTATGCTAATGGAGGCTGATTTTACAATGAGGAGTGGTAAATAGTAGTAGATACCAGGGCTGCCTTTCAGACTAGCTTCTCTCATAACTGGGATGGTATTGTAGAACAACAGGAATTACTATATGTGCAGCCGTACACAGAGGGTAGGGGGTGCGGGGAACACAACATATACCAATGCAGGGTGCATGACACCAGTTTGGGGTTTACATGTAAGTACTGATCTAATATAAACAGCCTGCAGGCTTCTTCTTGCCTCACACTTTGACCCCTTTGCGTGACCCTCTGTGGATGATTTTGGTGTCATTAGATTTGTGACATCCTCACCACCGCCGCAGAACCATAAAACTTGAGTTTGCTACATTGAGTGACCCATCAGGCCAGGGCAAAGTTCCTATGCTAAATCTAGCAGCGCTGCTGTGCTTCAGCCAACACCACTGCTAGGGAGAGTCAGGGCTCCTTCACACTGGTGAGGGCGATATTGTGAATCACACCCCGATATCACCCACACCATCCATGTAGAAACCCTTGGATGCCAGGCGTCTTCACGTGGAATCAGCCTGGCATCTCTGCGGGGCTAAAGGAAACCCCCAGTGCGGCTGGCACAGCTGCAGCAGGGGATTGTCATATTCTTTGATTGTTTTCAATGGGGCCAGTGCTGCTGCCAGTCCCACTGAGGGCAATAGGGGATATCACAAATAGAAAGGACGTGCCACGATTTGTTCCCTTCATAGCATGTGAATGAACCTATTATATGTTCGCATAGCGATTGCATCAATCTGGATACACACAAATCATGCATATTTTGCACATAAGATGTGACTATGTAGGAGCAGTCCATTCGCTTTGGGGATCCACTTACTGCACAGGGGCAGACTACGGTCCGTCTGCGGGCATTAATGAATTAGAATATTCCTCTCCGTCCTCATATATGCGCAGTATGGGGGTCCCTTCTATGACTGAGAAGCTGCCGCTCTCGCTAGCGGACTTTACGTGTATTAAATTAAAAGCCGCGGCGTAATACTATACTGTCAGCTGCCCTCTAGGAGTCTCAGGTGCGCAGTCAGCGCCTCCCATAGTAAAAGGGGCGGCCTGTGATAGGAAGACCCCTGTAACACTAAGTCACATTCATAGCGCCGTCCGTGAGAGTTTCCTCTACAGGAGAGTAAGCATCTCAGAGGAAAAATCTTGGAAATTAACCCAAGATGGGGATGGAAAAGTAATTACACGGTACGAAAGTCGGCACAAAGTTCATCATAACCGTGTCGTTTGTGAAAATCAACATTTCTACACGAGAGCAGCAGCGCCTTCTGATTTAATACCCATCCTGAATGCCCATCTATAAATGGCAACCACTGTACACAAATACAGCGACTGACACTAAAGGCTGGTAGCGCAATTCACGAGAAAGCAGAAACGCATCATTGATCACGGCAACAATTAGTTGCCATTGTTGGTCAAGTTATATGGGACTCATCACCCTATGGCAATGCGCTGAATAAGCCCTCCTACGTGAAATCTGGAGAGCAGATCACCCGTCCAGGAATCACAACAGTTGCAGCCTTACTGAGCATGGACACAGGCAGCGCTCATGCCACTCACTCCTCCGCAGGCAGCACGGGGTTAATGAGAGCAGGCACAGCGCAGGGTTCTGCAGAGCTGGCACATACCAGGAGGGCACTGCATGCTGCTGGGGTAGACATATGGCGGGGGTCCTGCCGGGCACGGGCAGCTCCATACACCGGGGCATAGGCAGCGCTCCAGCAGGACGCCCCCCTGCCGCGGCAAGCACAGGGTCATTACTACTCTACCTTCTTGGGCTCAGCTCCGGGCGAGAGTCTGGACTGCAGCTTCTCCACAACTTCCACCACGGAGTCTGCCATCTTTAGCACTGGCAGCTGGGAGACCGGAAGACTCCTCTACTTTCCTTCGAGAGAGGATTCGCCATCACAATCCGGCCTGAAGGAAGCGGATACTAATAGTGACGCGCGGCTGCCGCGGCCTTCTTAAGTACTGGCAACCCCCTGCTCGACGTCACTTCCTGTGTGCTGCCAGTAACCTGAAGTGGGCGTGTCCCTCAGATAGTGCTGTGTACGCTCGGCTCTCAGCTGTGACTGCTCCCATTGCACTGCAAGCCCCACAATTACCGCTTCCCAGAGCCCCTGCAGGGAAGGGGGTTACTATGGAGGGAGTAGCTGGTGACTATGTGCCAGTCCCCAGGTAGGACCAGTTACCACTGTAGTGCATGTACTACCATCCTCCTGGTGAGCCCCTGGCAGCCCTCTTCTTGTTTACAGGTACATGTTATATATGGAAAGCCTTGGAGGAGTCACTTTTAACACTTTCAGTTCTGTAGATGGAAGGAGCTGTAATGCCCACATCAGTCACCCCCACAGCACTGTAGTGGCACAGCTGGCACTGTCTATAGTGTAGATCACAGGGGCAGATCTATGGTCTCAGTATATTGCCACTATGTGTTCACCCAGTGAGGTGCCAGGCATCACATGCCAAGCAACCACATCTACTGGCCATTCTTATCACAGGTTAGTTAGAGATTGGCATTGAGAATCACTCCTCTACCACTCCAGGCATATTGTCATATTCCAGGACAACCTGATCCTTGCGTCCCACAGAAATCAAGAGTTCACCGGCCATCGCTCCAGGTCCCAGTACATGTAGGGTAGTGATGTGTGGCTATGGGGAACAGCCATTTTTACCATTTTAATTGCCACAAACTGGTGAAAGCTTCCAAGAGCCAAGTGTGCAGTCTGCAGCCTATTAACCCTTTCCAATCCAATTTGTATCCTGGTTTTCCTCAGGGGCTTACTCTTATTCTGCTGTTAGCCAGCATATAGCGCTGTTGTATAAGGCCAGTACTGCATGAGATGACACGTTTGATAGGCTCCGACAGCAGAGAGGCTGACAATATACAGTAAGACCCGGACGGACGTCTTCCAACATTGGAGCTGTACAGCCTTAAATCATAATGTCTTCAGACGTCAGACAGTGGATTGGAAAGGGTTAATAGCAGCACCTTCATGTACATATAACCCTGGCAGGAAGAGCCAACTAGAACCTTTTAAGACACATCCTACATTGATCACTTGACAAATAATGACAAAGCACAGAGTTTTAGCAGAAGTTTTATTAGTTTTCTATAAAGTGAAGCAGCTCATTTTCCAGGGAGGATGATTCCATCATACTGAAAAGACATAAGAGACAGGTTACTGGTTACAACGCTATACCAATAAAGCAAACATTTTACATTTAAACACATGGTGCATCAGACTGGGCACAGGGTGGCAGGTCCACCTGTGCCCCAATCTGCTAGACTAGGGTCACTCACAGGCTTTGTTTTTTCCTCAACATTTAGCAGGCATTTGAATAGAACCAAGTAAATTCAAAAGCTCACTATAACATGTATTTTTTGTTAGCCATTAAAAAGGTATCATATCTACAAGATTACTTGGTTTCTCCTACTGACCATCACATTCTGCTCTACTGGCTAACACCGTACCAAACTTCAAAATTCCAGCTAAAAGCGCTGTACTGAGCGGCCATTGATTGCAATGGGGCTTCTCAGATGAGCATTTCAGTGAAGGCTCTCTAATGTACACTATAACAAATGCTGTCAGTCCAATCATCAAGCGTCCAAGCTCGTTAACGCACTACACCCGCTGCAATGATGGAGTGTGTTAAGCCCTTGTCGAACATGTTTAAAAACCACTGTAAAACAGAGCATTTTTACAAGCTTGTGTGAGAGTGGCCCAAGTTCAGATACAATGGCAGGATGGGAAGAGGGTAAACACTTCCTGCATTAGGACTTTTCAACTGTCTTTACAGAAAGCTGCATCATATTGCATGCAGGAATGGCTAAAACTGTAGCACAGAATGGGAATTTAACTCGAACACTGAGTGCCCATTGCAGAAGGTCCTGAGACTACTGAGAATGTGGCCATTAGAAGGGCATGTGATCTGCATGCCAACACAGCCATCTCATGTACCAGCCTTAAAATGCCATATACTGTGGACACTGCTTACAAAGGACTTCTAATAACCAGCCACTGGCACCTGTCACAAATGCACACACCAATTCTAACTGGATTACTGCAGGTGGATATTTGGTGCTCATTGCAGCAAATTCAAACAGGTAATCCTTCCAGCAAAAGTGGAGAAGTTGCCAAGTCCAGTCTGATCCCTCCAAGCTACTGGGGAATTAGATATTCTACTCCATTACCCCGCAGGCAGTTGGCAGCCTGTATTTTGCCAATAGCTCAGACGCAGCAGTGATGTGTATCCAGAAGCCAAGAAAGCCAAACTAAACTGCCAAAAGCTAGACAGGGGCAGTATGGGTCTCCAAGTGCCTACAGGGCAGCTAAAATGTACAGTCCAGTAGGTCTGATAATAAATCAGGGCTTTATAACCAGACACTATTTGGATATTAAGTGCTGTGAAGATACCAGAACTATATAAAGATTGCTTGTATTGCAGTTTATAGAGTAATATTTAGGCTTCAGGAGAGAGAAAAAAAGGCATGTGTTCTACAAGTTATTAATTTTTACCATGCATCCTTTACTTCTATAGAGAGGCCTATGAGTAAATATTAAAAACCATGAAGAGCTGTGGGTCCCCTTCCAATTGTAGTTCTGAATACAAACATTGAAAGATGGGGGTGTTTCCTAAAACACTATGCATGAAGCCTTCCGAAAAGTAGCCCAAGTGTTAAGTGAGCTGCTCAGAAGTACTTCTCATGATGCCTGTTGTATCATTAGCAATGTGTTATAGCCACAATCACTCAAATACCAACAAAACATTCACTACAAAGATCACATCTTATCCCAGTCACATGACAGAAAATGCCATGTTGTGGAAAGTGGTGTTTGTTGGATTTAAGTCATTTCGGAAATCACATCAATTACTCTTCTAGTTAGCACCTTTTAATACTGCCAGGCAGGTCCAGAAGGTACATTGCCCTTCTGGGAATCTATCTTGATGACACTTAACCCCATGCCAAAGTTTGGCATTCCCAACAACATTCTTCATGCCAGGTTTCACTGATGTTCTGTACACCACACAAGAGTATTCCCTCCTGGCAGAGATGAGCACCCCTTTACTGACAGGCCATTCCTTTACTCCTGACCACAGTATACAGCCAGGGAGGGAATGAGAAAGCCAGGGATCTGCATCTGTCAGATGTATTGTCTAGCCTGCTGACACCAGAATAGTCTGAGAAAGGAAGCCCCCCCCCCCCTTTAGCACTCAACTGGGCCCATCCCAAAGATAAGTTGCAGATAAATCTACAGCTGCCCATACACTTCAGTGGGATCTTCAGAAATCCCATTCATGTCTGAGACTAATTTTCTTTCACTGAAACTTCTGCAACAATTCTACTTTGTATGAATATACTATATGTGCCGTTTCTTGAGATGCTATATAAGCCATAAGAATTCAGAGTTCTGAACAGGGAAAGGAAAAACAAAAAACAGGTCTTGCTCATCATATGCACAAGGCATAGCTGCTGCAAGACAGTCATACATTTCTTTATCTGTCCTGCAAAACACAGAAAGCAGCAATTTTGCATTTTTTTAGTTGGACCTAGTTAATTGAAAAGGTCTCTAACACCAAGCTCACCTTCTGTTGGAACCAGCGCATTGCTTCCTCTTTACTGATTCGGTGCTTTGCCCCAATGGTGCCAGTCTTGCGCTTTTTGTCAGCAATACTGAAGCCAGGGCGTCCAAGAACCTGTTAAAATATTCATTTTTTTAAAAACATACTTCAGTCTGTAGCACAGAATAGATCACTATTGACTCCACTACAGACACTTCTGTTGAGAATCATTCTAGTCCTGTATAGTATTTTTGGTACATTAGGCTTTTTATATTGAAGTCTGACAATGGAGAACCCATTGAAAATGGTGCATGACCCATCCTTTAGAAACAAAGTTGGCAGAGCTTTAGAGTAGCCCTGAGCACTTCTGACAAAACAGGAAGTATCAGAAGTCCTCTACTCTAAGAGTCACTGAAGAATCGCAGCATGTTCTATTCTATGTGGAAACTAGCAGACTGCTTCCATTGCAGTTAATAGTACTTCTGCTGTGAGCACAGCTGAATTACTAAGAATATCCGTCTTGTGATATGGCTCGTCTTGTGATATGGCTCGTTGGGCGAGCCACTCATGGCGGATCCAGAGAGGAGTGTAGGATCCCTGAGAGACGCCGGTCTGTTTCCGCAGGTGGAATCTGACCCGGCCGTGGGCATGAGCGCCCAAGTCAGCGAAAGACATCATGCAGTTTTTTCCAATATATATCCAGGGAAAGCATAAAATGTAATTCTTGTACTCTAGCAGCAATTAAAGGGGTTGGCTCACTCTAAAGGCTGACACTATCCCCAGGATATGCCAGATGATTGGCAGGGGCCATCACTTTGGAACCCCACTGGTCAGATGTCTGTTGGGCTGCTGTGTCAGCGTACAGGGATGGCGGGACAGCTACACTGCCTAGTGTCCATGCTGTCTGATTCTGCCTCCATATACTAACAATGGCCAGGACAACAGTTGATCAGTGTGGGTCCTAGGTTGAAGACTAGCACCAGTTACTGATATCCCATGACGACAATGAAGGGGGGTGGCAATCAATCTTCAGACCAGGGCAACCCCTTTAACCCTTTCCAATCCAATGTCGGGCCTGCCCCGACATCATTTTCCTCCACAGCTCCAATGTCGGGGCAGGCCCGACACTGCAGGAGTGCATGTGTCTGCCGATACACTTGTGTACTGGTCCCCATCGAGGACCCCCTAGGAGAAGGCAGAAAGGGTTTAACCCTTTCTGCCTTCTCCATTACACATTACATAGCGCCCAATTAGCGCTATGTAATGCATAGAGATCCCGACCAGCGATCATGTGACCGCCGGTGTTACCTGACCCCCGGCTGTCGCATGAACTCCGAGCCGGGAGCCTGCACTGTGGGACCTGCTTACCTGACCGGCGTCTTGCGCGTTCTCCTTCTGTCTCCCAGCCCAGCGATCATGTGACCGCCAGTTCCACCTGACCCCAGCGGTCACATGATCGCCGAGGCAGAAGGAGAATGCGGAAGACGTCTGACAGGTAAGCAGGTCCCTCCATGGTGCAGTGAGCACCTGCACCCTCCTGAACTGACAGTATTTTTACTCACCCATTTTCCCCAGCTCCAATTTATTTGGAGCTGGGGAGAATGGGTGGGTGAGAAAAAATAAATGGATTGGAAAGGGTTAACACTTTTAATGTCAGAGCATGGCTTCACGTAGCATTTCATTAGATGCATGCCAGTTACATATTAGTTATACAGAGCCCCCAACATACCACATAGAAGTCCAGCCCATAAATTCCAATGCTTGGGTCATATTTAATTCCCAGATCAATGTGCTCCTGGATACCAAAACCAAAGTTTCCTGTGTCGGAGAAGTTGTTCTTCCTCAGTTCATATTCTCTGACCTAGAAGTAAAAATGAAAGATCACAATTTGTATTTACCACTCAAGCATATAAACATGAACTTATGACATCTTCATGGTAGGTCACCTATATCAGATTGGGGATTCCAAGCAGACCACCGCTTCAGGTTTGTGAGGATAGGTTAATTGTCACATTGCCTAACAGCACAGTCCATTCAAGTTAATGGATTGCGCTGCTATACCAGGCACAGCTATGAGCTTTATGGCAGTGCAGCTGGTATGCCGTCACTTTGGCTAGCTGGTTGGTGGTATACTGGGGAGCAGACTCCTTACCAATAATGACCTAATCCTGAGAACAGGCTTTTTATAATAGACTTCTCTATAGGACTTGCAAAAGAGGAATATTAGGGGAGGCACCTAAAATGTTCAAGGACACATGAAAGTTTATAAGAAAAGCTACAGAGTTAGGGTGGTTTCACATTTGTGTAAACCTTCAGCTGGAGGTTCTGTCACAGATCTGGCCGAAAATACAGAAGTGCTGCATGCAGCACTTTCTTCCATTCAAAGGCTGGGTGGAACAGGCAGACCCCATTATAGTCAATGGGATCCACCTGGCACTGTGGTTCTGTTCAGAGACTGACCCTTTAGGTCACAGGGATTCTTCTTTCCTGAGCAGGAAAATAGAATCCCCAGTGCAAATGCGAAAGCACCCCTCGAAGTCTATCAAGATTCAATCATCCACATCTTATTTTCTTAGTAAGCCAACGTTCCTAGGCCACCTGCACATGAGCAGATTTGCATTGCGGAATCAAGGGTGGTCATCCACCTCTGGATTCCACAGCACATACTGCCTATAGCACGCTATTGAACCGTGATTTTTTTTTTCCTGCACATGAGCGGAAACTAATTGTATTTTTCCACGTGCCTGAGACAAGAGGAGAAGGATAATGCTGCACGCTCCATTTTCATGCAGATTCTGTGCAGATGGCTTCTACTGAAGTCAACTGCTTGTCAATGATGCAGGAAAAGCAGGAGTTTAAAAAAATAAAATCTGTGCTGCGCATGTCCAACAAGCAGACCATCCACAGCACAGAAAGTAGAAACTGCAGGTACGTGTGGACGCTACAGCTACCAGGGACAGATTCCACCTACCCATGTGCAGGGAGCCTTAGTCTGCGCTCACAACATAAAAGTTGTAATGTATGCTGTAGTAGGCAAGTTTGCAACACAAGTTATGCTTAAAGTCTGAAAAACTACATCGTGCCTAAAATCCACCCACATTAAATATATTTTTATTTCTCAAAACAGACCAATTAGGTCTCATTAGTCAGGTTCCTTTTCTTGCCAACATTTGTGCTGAAAACATAGTGGACTATGTTCTTTCCAGTACAAGCTTATCAAGACACAGAAGCCTATGGTTCTAAGTGTCCATCTGGTTGCCATTTTTGGCAACACAGATGTAGACAGTACCCCCAATGGAGGCTGAAGCAGTTTGAAGAACTCCCAAGCTGCATGTGAATGGGGCTGGTTATAACTCACTTTAATGTACCTTATGAAATCTGCAGGTTGTGGAGTCTTAGCTCTAATGGAAATGTGAATGCTCATTAGTTATAATTCCTGTGCTGTTTTTGTTAAACCAGAAAAAAAAAAAAAGTTTGTTTTTTTAATCCATTGGAAATCAATGATGGAAATAAAAATGCAGTTTCCTTTTTCTCTGTAAAATACTGAACCATAACAAAATAAAGCATTGTTTTAAATCCATTGAAATCAACTAAGAGAAAAAGTAATTGAATGGCTGTGATTGGTTAACGCCAGACTAAGTTAGCCAATCAGGGCATTAGCTTTCTGGAGGCAGGGCATTCAAGCCCCCTTGCAGAAAGAAATGCTCTGCCGACGTGCATGAGGGAGCGACAGCCTGCAGCAGCGCCGCCAGTGAGTATTGATTTTTTTCACACTATACTCCTAGCGTATAAGAGGAAAAGTTGGGGGTTGTCTTATATGCCAGAAAATACGGTATTTCCATTTCAAATTAATTTTCTCTACCCTGAAGCCAGAACAGTTGAATTCTAGCTAGAAGCTGTAATAGGTGTGAATACATTTTTAGTATGCAAATTCAATTTTCATAGCCAACAGTATAATGTTCCATACCTTAAGGCCTTTCTCAAGAATCTCCTCTGCTTTAGCACCCCGAACTGTACAGTGAACAGCGATCTTTTCGTTCCTCCTGATGCCAAAAGATCTCACGGTGTATCGAGCTATACAGGAATAAGAGAAAAGTTTTAAAGCAGCCAACTTATAAAGCACAGTAATAACTAAATACTATTTATTAGCTAGTACTGTAATAGCACACCAGTGCAGAACAAAACGGATATTGTCTGAATGACAAACAGGCCCATCATTAAAGTTCCGGTTCTCCCACTTCTATACTAAGGATAGGTCATCAATAGCCAGATTAGTGGTATATTAGCATGGATTCTCCACTCAGCACACTGATCACTTTTAACTTTAGATAGTCACTAGCTTGATATTTCACGTGGACCCAGAAAAAAAAGTTATCCGCTGCAAATCCTTTGGTCTAAAACAGACATTCTTATGACTTGCTGAATAGGAAGAACTGGGAGAAGGGCTGACTAGAGGCATGGTTACAATTCGATGAAGGATCAAGAATACCCAATTATTGCTAAGTGAAAATGCATGCCAAGCAAGAGATATACGATTGCCCCATCACCGCTGGTCATATACGTGTTCCAATTCATCTTGAAAGTGTTGAACATCTTCATCTCCATTGATGTAATTTGAATGTGCTTAAAACATGTAGGTGGAAAGCTTAAAGCCCCATTTAAAACACGATTATTGCTCAAACTGGGTCTTTTGAGCAGTAATAGTGTGTAAATGCTACCATAGTTTACATTTCGGCCAAACGATGATTTTTAGGAAGGCATAAAATCCATTCGGCTAGAGATGTTAGCAGGTACCACATGCTGTGTTCTCCATGGGAGCGCTGATTACACTGTATTCAACTTGAAGCAAAACAAAGACGCTGTATGCAGAGAACAGACCACCTGTGTTCCGCAAACAGCTCATGGAGGCTCATTTACATGCAAATTAAATAAGCTACTAATGGGTATTAGCACCCATTAGCAGCTTATGCAAAATGATTGCTCAAACTGTCAATCATCCCATCTTTTAAACAAGTTTTGAGCAATCATCTTTGAGGTTAATTGGCCTTTAGCCTTCTTTCAGTAATGATTTGTACAACATGCGAGTCTATGCATCATTTTTTTTTATCTAGTCTCCTGATCCTTATTTGGGAGCCACTTGCCAAGCCTTGCAGTTTCTGAGATGAAAGAACAATCTGTTGCCTCGGGTGAGGTCTCCCTAGAGACTTCAATGTATATATCTTGAAGTCTGACCCATGACCTGCAGTGCTTACACATAGTAGTTTTTTGTTAGATTTGATTGCTTTTTTGATTCTGTTTATGCTTCTCTTTAGCCCAGCTGTATATTGAATCCAGTTGCTAGTCTAGAATCCCACATTTGTTTCTAGTACATGCCGTGAAGGAATTTCCTAGACATGTAACATTTTTCGTCTGGTCTGTATACGGTTCAGTTTCAAATGCATCAACATGGGATCTGATTATGCTGCAGCTTGCCATTTCTCTGTTTTAGCATATAACAATGATGGAGCATATGTTCTCAGAACTCTGCAGTGTGCTATTCCAGTTACTCCTCTTAGAAATGTAGGAGTAAATTGACATCTGGCTTGTCAAAAAGATGTGTTGCTACACAGTGATTGGACATCAGCATGTATTGAGATGCTCCCCAATGGTCAACACCCGATGTCATTTCATAAATTTCCAGACATAAAGTAACAGCACAATGCAGACTTATGAGATATGCTCTCGAATTGCTGTAGGGAATAGCAGTGCATCTAATCTAGTAAACATCAGGATTGCCAATGGGTCCTCTATAGATGAATCCCAGCACCATACTGACCTTTAGAAAAGACAGGGGTCTGCCCAGTCAGCTGTTCCAGCACTTTCGCGGCACGGGTCAGCCTGTCACCACTCTCGCCAACACAGATGTTGAGGCACAGTTTGCGGATCCTCAACTCACGCATAGGATTCTCCTTCTCTGATTTGTCCTGGAATAAAAATAAAAAGCTTTAAACATCTGAAACGGTTTATTAAAGGACAGGTCAAGGAGGGAAACTGAAATATCAGCGCTAAAGCCCTTCTCAGCTGCATCACACTGGAGATAACCTGCTCAGATACCATCTACAATCCAGGCCAAGTTTGTGCCATTGTGTCCAACAGCATGCCAGAAGCTTCATGTAGCACGTTAGTCAAGCGATTATGGTCTATATACCCGGGGTTGTTTGCGTGCAGTTGACTAGTTGTTGTAAGAGCACTTCTACCCAGCGGTGTTTATTTCTGTTCTCCAGGTCCGGGCTGGTCCTGGTGGATGCGTACTAAGGCCTCCATAACAAACACTACTGAAAGCGCCATGACTTGAATCGCAGTGCTTTGCCGTGGTTTACTTTAGTTTTCGGCTGCAGCATCACTTTTAGCACTCGAGAACTAAACGTCCAACAATAAAACAGACACCACTCAAAAATTGCAGGGCTGAAAAGCACCACAATCAAGCGGCTGTCTGAGGCTGAAAACAGTGGGGACCACCGACAGCTTTCAGCACAGTGATAAACACTGAATACCATCTGAGAGAGGGAGGCCTTTGAGGTTTGGTTTATATGCTTCATATATACACCACATGGTAAGATTTGATGTTGGCTGTCCAATATACCTTAGACCCTATTGTAGTAACTTGAATAGGTTCTATAAAGGGTGGTCTGAGTTATAGGTTATGGGGAAACGTTACCACAGCTAGTAAACTAAGTGATACTTACCTCTCCTGCACTTGGTCCTCCGTGCCCATGTACAGGTTGCCATTCTGCCAGTTTACTGACATCACAGGCCCCACAGCCAACAGAGTGCAGCTGGCTGCAGAGCCCTGGAAATGTGACGGCACAGGGGAGACCTGCAGCAGCAGGGAGAGGCGAGCACATCACCGTCTTACTGCATGCAGAAGGGCTTTTACCTATGATCTATGACCCGGACTATCCTTTTAAGGCGCTGTCAGATCTGCTGCTTGCAAGTTCCAGTTTTATGATGAAGACAAGCCTCTAGAACAGATGTGACAGCCTCCAGCCGGTGTTACATCTGTTGAGGCACCTCCGGCTGAGGGTTCTGTCGTATATCCCGCTGAGAATACCAGAAGAAACTGTATTATAGCCGATGGGGTCCACCCAGGGCTGTTAGGTTCAGTCCAGAGACAGAACTGTTCAGCCATAGGGATTCCCCTTTTCTGCCCTTCCCCCATTGAAAAAGAAATTAGAATCCCAAGAGCAGATGTGCCACCCCCTAACATACAGATGTGGCAGACGACGTGTAGCTTGTGCCCCTGGCTGCACAGCAAGCACTCAGCTCCCCACGACCAACATAGGTTACAGCACTACAGTGGCGGCTCTCCACCATGCAGCCCCTAGAAGCCCCCCATACACTAGACTGGGCAAGTCTTGCACGCAGCGTCGGTGGGCGAACCCTACTGGACATGTCCGGGCACGTCTCCTGCCCCGGAGGTCACAGCAGCCGCCGCTCATTACCAGCTTCACCCCAGCGCTGTCACACTGCAAGCAGACGCCGCCAGCCACAAAATACAGCACAGAAGCGGCACCGGCGGCTCCCATAAAACAAGGCGGCTGCCGACCGGCCACCGTAACAGCCAGACACTCAATAATGGCGGCCACACCGCCCTCACACGGTGAGCACACGGGAGCCGAGAGTCGCAGCTTCACGACAGACCGCAAAGACAGGATGGAGAAGGATTGAGAAAGCAGGATTCACTGCTTCAACTCACCGCCATGTTGGGAGATTGGAAGAGATCGCGATATTTCCGCTTCCGCTTTATATACCGCGGGAAGTGGTGACGCTGACGTCTCCGAGACGCTCTCTTACGCTGCGGCCGTGATCACGTGATTAGCTATTCCAGTGTTAGCGTCATAAGCGGCGCGCCGTGTTGTTGTGTGCGATGTGCGACATCCGCTGATAGGTTGCCAGCGCGAGGGCGGGCACGAGGAGGTCTCCCACTCGCATATATCTTTATTCTACAACACTTCCGCTCAATTCACAACCTGATTGGTTGTTTGTGTTGGCTGATTCACAGTGATTGGTTGTTTGGGTTGGCTGATTTACAGTGATTGGTTGTATGGGTTGGCTGATTCACAGTGATTGGTTGTTTGCGTTGGCTGATTCACAGTGATTGGTTGTTTGTGTTGAATCGAGCGGAAGTGTTGTGGAATATAAATATATGCCTCCCGCTCTGGAATCAATGGTCTAGTCTTCAGTGTAAGGCGGGCATATATTTATATTCCACAACACTTCTGCTTGATTCAACCCAAACAACTAATCACTGTGAATCCGCCAACCCAAACAACCAATCAGGTTGTGAATCAAGCAGAAGTGCTGTGGAATATAGATATATTCGGGAGAAAGTAATCTCTTCCCAGCAGGTCAAAGGAAACTGTTTTTGAGGTGCAATCCAAGTTAAACAGGACCGGCCATTGTGTGCGGAGGTCGCCCATCTCATTTGTACAAGTGGAACCCACAGTAAAAATATAATTGACATGCTGTGGATCCACCATCCACTCCGTAGGGCAATGTCCACAGCAGATTTCTCCAGCGTGTAGATGACATTTTTTTCAATTTCCTATATTTTGCTGCGACTACAAATACAGCGGGTTTTCCAACCAGAAAATCCACAGCAAATCCATCCTGTGTTGGCGTAGACTTGGGCCAAATGCACACTGCCGGATGTCCGACTCTGTGCCCATCTGTGGACCTTGCGTACCTGTCCGAATTCTTGTTATCTGTGCTGCGGATGTGCCAGCCGGCGCACATGTGCAGTACAGATGTGACCGCACCATTGCTAACCGATGATGCAGGTCCCGAGGCGCGTGCACAGTGACAGCTGTGGCCGTGCTGCATATCAGACAGCTTCCATTGAGTTCAGTGGAAGCCGTCCGCACAGAATCCGGCTCAAAATAGAGCATGCTGCGATTTTCTCCCCACGAGCAGAAAATCATAATTGATTTCCACTCGTGGGTATAAAAACCCGCTTTTCCATTGCATGCTATGGCCAGTATTTGTTGCGAAATCCAGAGGCGTACGCCCGCTCCAAATACCGCAATGTAAACCCAGCCTTAGGCCGGCTGCACACCAGTGAGTCGGATTCCACAGCAAAATCCGCCTCTGACCCGGCTGGCGACCCCGCGTAACTTCTCTTACTGTATTGTGTTTTTTTTTTAATATTTATTTTTCCTGCGCCATCGCTAGGTGATGATGCGGGCACCTGCGGCCTATCTGCAATGTCTATTGTGGATAAGCTGCAGTACGGATGGCTTCCATTGACTTCAATGGAAGCCATCCATGTGGACACCGCAGAAAAAAATAGAACATGCTGCTTACAGAAATCACTATATACTCATCTGAGCGGACATGCGAATGTTTCATTTTTTCAATAGGCGCAGAATACCGTATATCGTCCGCGTGAAATCCGGTCAAGTGAAGCCGGCCTTAGGGCTTGTTCTTAGCTAGATGAGCTGTAGTTTTTATTGGTACCATTGGTAGAACTTTTGGATACTTTTTTGGGAGATGGGGTGATAAACTCTGCAATTCTGTAAGGCTGCCTTCACACGGGCGAGAAAATCGTGTGAGATTGAAAACAATGGGAGAAGTGATGCGAGGCTGTTTTGACTTTAAAACACCTCACATCTGCCAGGGAGGGAGATATTGGGGTGCGATTCACGGCCCCATATTGCACTCGCCCGTATGAAGTTTTTTGTGTTACGAGATGCACAAAACTCGCTGGAATATGAACTCCACTCCTGAATGGCGTCATACAGTACATGTCCTATTCTTTTCACGTCCCTCGGAAATCATCGCCTATTGTTTCCAATGGGACAGTCAAACATATCACATACTGTGCGATCTGATGTTTACCATTGAAATCAATATGAAACACTTGCCGATCCACCGACGTGCGTGAAATAAGCGCCAGAGGATCAGAATTTCAGAAAAATGATGCAAGGCACTTTTGCATGAAAAGCACCTCGCATCTGCAGGTAAGACAGATTTCTCAGCCCAATATCACGCTCACTCGTGTGAATGTAGCCTCAGGCTGCTTACACACAGCCGAGAAAATCGCGGCATATCCACTCTGCTGGGAAAACATCGCCTGGCGTGCAATTCCAGGTTTCCTATTGAAAACAATCGCTACTACCCTGAATTGATTAAAGAGGCGTTTTTGATACAAAAACGCATCCGCAGGGAAATTGCACATTTCCAAACGTGATATCAGCGGAAGATAGCGTGAACGGACGGCTTCCATTGACTGCAATGGAAGCCGTCCGCGCGTACACCCGCGGCAAATAGAGCATGCCGCGGGTGAGGACGGGTGAATTCACGGTGCTGAATTCCGCGGTGGAATTTCGCACCGTGAGCACTGAGCTATTAGGTTCAATAGAACCTAATAGCTGCGGGCAACGCAACGGATTTCCGCCGCGAATTACGCGGCGGAAATCCATTCGTGGGAAGGAGGCCTTAGAGTATTTTTTTCTTTTTTTTTAGAGCGCTCACGAAGCAGGATAAATAATACAATAACTAAAATACTGTGATCCTTTACAGATACAGCGATACCAATTTTTTTTTTTTAGAGTTTTTTTGCCACTGAAGAATGCACATTGCGTTCCAAAATTTTTTTGTTAGGCCGCTGACACACGTGCGTTCACAAAACACAGTGCTTGAAAAAAGCGGTGTTTTACTGCAATTTTGTGCAGCATTTTCAAACGCATTCCACAGCATTAAAACGCAGACAGAGCTCGAAAATCGTGGCGGTAGAAACACCACGTTTGAGTACAAGACTACAAAGCCCCACTGAAATGGTGGCATTAAACAGCGTGTAGCGTGGCGTTTGAAAGACCGCACTGAACGCTGTAAAAAGTGGGCTGTGTGAGAGCAGCCTATAGGGATCCGGTCGGAAGATTGTATGGATTTATAAATACCATGTGTTGCATGTCCGTGGAGCTGGCGTGTGTCTTCCTATAGTCTCCCACAACTGCCCTGTTCTGTGGATCATGCCAGAGAGCGATGAGCTGTTTTTTGCTTTGCTAATGTGCAAAAAAAAAAACCCTTGAAATTCTAGCATTGAGTATTTTTTATTTTTTTTTTACATCGCTCACCAAGCTGGATAAATTGTGGAGTATTTGAATAGTTACACCAAACCACTAAGGTCTTGTGTCCACTAGGAAAATGGATTTAGCAAATCTGCACGTGTGTCCCACATGCGTGATTCGCGCCCCATAGGGATGCATTGGACACCCGCAGGTGATTAAATACCTGCGGATGTCATTTTTCCCTGCTGCGCGGATCGCACGTGCGGGAAATCACCCACAGCATGCTCCATTTTCTGCAGGTTTCCTGCACGGACCGCTCCCGTATCTTCCATTGAACCCTATGGGAGCCTTCCGCTCACACGGCACACCCGCAGCTGTATTTCTGCTGTTCCACAGGAGAGCAGGAGTTCAAAAAAAGAAAAAGATGTGCCCAGTGCATGTGCGCGTCACGCTGCTGGTGTGCCGAACATCCACCAGGCCGAAGAAAGAAGATCCAGCCGTGACGAAGGGCAGATCCGCAGCGTCCGGACAGGTAAGTAAATCTTATTTTCAGGCCTCATGTCTGCGGGAAAGGAGGGACCCGTTGCGGGATTCTGCATGGAGAATCCGCACAGGCCCATATTTCTCAGTGGACATGAGGCCTGAGTCCAAAACACAAGACACAGGAGCAGAAGCAATAGAATTTTATTAGAACTCAAGATTGCTTAAAAAAAGAAAAAAAGAAAAGAAAAAATCCACATACTAGTAGTATGCAGCGTCTATATGAGTAGGTTCACACAATCTGGTATATATTACATTTAGACAAGCCAATACATTGGTATAAAGATGTAGCAGCGTGTGTGTCCTTATATGTATACATAAAGAAAATAAGGACTACAAGTATACCAGTAGTGCGTTCCTGCATCCCGATGCGCGTTTCAAAATCTGTTCTCCCAAGGGGTCTCGAGTATGTTGTATCTTTCAATGTGTAGAAGGGCTTAACCACTTAAAGTAACATTTTTAACCCGTAAATAACTAAAAAAAAAGGTCACTTTTTTATTAGCAACTTAAATTCTATGTTTTTTTTCTGAACTTGGGAGTGTAATGCTTTTAAAATTATTTAGTATAGTTTAGGAGATATGATGCTACAGCCGCATGACCAATTGAAAGCAATGGGATGCAGGCAATCCCAGCAGTGATTTTTGGGGAAGGGCTTGAAATATTAGCCCTTCTCTGAAAATCATCCCTAGCTTGTGTAATAAATATACTCACCTCTCCGCCATTTGGCTTCCCTGCTAGCTTGTGTAAAAAATTTAAAAAAATTATATTATAAATACTGACCTTTCCAAATGGTACCCTAAAAATCCATCCTAGCGTGTATATATAAAATATATATATGCATATATATGTTTTTTTAAAATATATTTTATACTAGCTTACCCGTCGCGCGTTGCTGCGAAGACAGACAGACATACATTCGTTTTTATATATCTAGATAACAACCAATCACAGCGCAGCGTTTTTAGGTTACCTCAGTGGTATAATATATAACAACCAATCACAGTGCAGCTTTCATGTTACCTCAGCTTTATAATATATAACACCCAATCACAGCGCAGCTTTTATGTTACCTCAGCAGTATAAAATATAACAACCAATTACAGTGCAGCTTATATGTTACCTCAGCAGTATAAAATATAACAACCAATCACAGTGCAGCTTTCATGTTACGTCAGCAGTAAGAGAAATAACAACCAATCACAGCGCAACTTTTATTCTGCCTCAGCAATATAGAAAATAGCAACGAATCACAGCGCAGCATTCATTTTACCTCAGAGGTATAATATATAGCAACCAATCACAGCGCAGCTTTTATTTTACCTCAGCATTCTCAATATCCAGGAATTGTCTTGTGATACGTTCGGCGGATGCATCATTTTGTAGTTGAACACGCATCCCGTTGCTCGTAATGCCTTTTGCTTTTGTGCTTGAGATGGAAATCAAACGATCTTTGTCTGGGGGGGCATAACTGTCGACGACGCTCGCACGCGCGCCACCTATCGTAGGATAGATGTACTATGCCAGTAATCTTCCCAGGAGTGTACTCAACAACTTCCCATTAACTTTTCCTATTTATGACATAATCAATGCTCGTGCCAAATTTCAAGTTTCTATTACATCGGGAAGCGAGAAAATTTGATTCCGTACGTAAAATTTGGACGCCAATTGTTTTGCGCTTAAAATTGAATAATCGAGTTGGGACCAATTAACTTTTCCTATTTATGACATAATCAATGCTCGTGCCAAATTTCGAGTTTCTATGACATTGGGAAGCGAGAAAATTAGATTCCGTACGTAAAATTTGGATGCCAATTCTTTTGCGCCTAGAATTGAATAATCGAGTTGGGACCCATTAACTTTTCCTATTTATGACATAATCAATGCGCGTGCCAAATTTCGAGTTTCTATGACATTGGGAAGCGAGAAAATTAGATTCCGTACGTAAAATTTGGACGCCAATTCTTTTGCGTTTAGAATTGAATAATCGAGTTGGGACCCATTAACTTTTCCTATTTATGACATAATCAATGCGCGTGCCAAATTTCGAGTTTCTATTACATTGGGAAGCGAGAGATTTCGATTCCGTACGTAAAATTTGGACGCTAATTCTTTTGCGCAAAGAATTGAATAATCGAGTTGGGACCGATTAGCTTTTCCTATTTATGACATATTCAATGCTCGTGCCAAATTTCGAGTTTCTATGACATTGGGAAGCGAGAAAATTAGATTCCGTACGTAAAATTTGGACGCTAATTCTTTTGCGCATAGAATTGAATAATCGAGTTGGGACCCATTAGCGTTTCCTATTTGTGACATATTCAATGCCCGTGCCAAATTTCAAGTTTCTATGTGAGAAAATTACATTCCGTACGCAAAATTTGGACGCTAACTCTTTTGCATATAGAATTGAATAATGGAGTTGGGACCCATTAGCTTTTCCTATTTATGACATAATCAATGCTCGTGCCAAATTTCACGTTTCTATGACACCGGAAAGTGAGAAAATTACATTCCGTACGTAAAATTTGGACGCTAATTCTTTTGCGCATAGAATTGAATAATCGAGTTGGGACCGATTCGCTTTTCCTATTTATGACATAATCAATGCTCGTGCCAAATTTCGAGTTTCTATGACACCGGGAAGCGAGAAAATTAGATTCTGTACGTACAATTTGGGCGCTAATTCTTTTGCGCATAGAATTGAATAATCGAGTTGGGACCCATTAACTTCTCCTATTTATGACATATTCAATGCCCGTGCCAAATTTCAAGTTTCTATGTGAGAAAATTAGATTCCGTACGCAAAATTTGAACGCTAACTCTTTGGCGCATAGAATTGAATAATCGAGTTGGGACTCATTAGCTTTTCCTATTTATGACATAATCAATGCTCGTGCCAAATTTCAAGCTTCTATGACATTGGGAAGCGAGAAAATTAGATTCCGTATGTAAAATTTGGGCGCTAATTCTTTTGCGCTTAGGATTGAATAATCGACTTGGGACCCATTAACTTTTCCCATTTATGACATAATCAATGCTCGTGCCAAATTTCAAGTTTCTATGTGAGAAAATTACATTCCGTACGCAAAATTTGAACGTTAATTCTTTGGCGCATAGAATTGAATAATTGAGTTGGGACCCATTAACTTTTCCTATTTATGACATAATTAATGCTCGTGCCAAATTTCATGTTTCTATGACACCGGAAAGTGAGAAAATTACATTCCATACGTAAAATTTGGACGCTAATTCTTTTGCGCATAGAATTGAATAATCGAGTTGGGACCCATTAGCTTTTCCTATTTATGACATAATCAATGCTCGTGCCAAAATTCAAGTTTCTATGACATTGGGAAGCGAGAAAATTAGATTCTGTACGTAAAATTTGGGCGCTAATTCTTTTGCGCATAGAATTGAATAATCGAGTCGGGACCCATTACCTTTTCCTATTTATGACATAATCAATGCTCGTGCCAAATTTCACGTTTCTACGACATCGGGAAGTGAGAGAATTAGTGGCAATGATGGAAATCGAACGATCTACGTGGGGGGGTCGTAACCGTCGACGACGCTCGCACACGCGCCATTTATCATAGAATATTTGTACTATGCCTATAATCTTCCCAGGAGTGTACTCAACAACTTCCCAAAGTTTCATGGCGATCGGATGAATGGTGTAGTAGTGCATAAAGGACAAACAGACAGACAGACATACATTCAATTTTATATATATAGATACACACACACACCTCTTTGTCGCTATCTGGGTCCTGCAGGTCTTGCCACTTGTCTCCCTGCACTGCTCAAGATCTTTCAGCCGGCCAATCACAGGCAGCACTCAGGCATTCATTGATTTCAATAAGGCCTGAGCCGCTCGCGTGCTTCACATGGCATGCGTCGGAGACCAATTTAAATTTTTTTGTCCCTAATGCATGCTTGACGATGGAGTCAGGCAAGGGGTTAATAGGCATCAAAATATGGCATATAGTGGGCCTTCACTGGACCCTTAAAAGCAGTTAGGCCTCATGTCCACGGGGAAAATCAGGCCCGCAGCAGATTCTTCATGCAGAATGCCGCAGCGGGTCTCTCCATTCCCGCGGACATGAGGCCTAAAAAGAAGAATTACTTATCTGTCCGGACGCTGCAGATCTTCCCTCTGTCACGGCCGGATCTTCTTTCTTTGGCCTGGCGGATGTGCTCGGCGCTCCGGCAGCGTGCCGCGTGCATGCGCCGTGCACTCTATTTTTTTTTTTAACTCCTGCTCTCCCGCGCCGGAGAGCAGAAATTCAGCTGCGGGTCGTCCGCGGATCCGGACGGCTTCAATAGAAGCCTGCAGGAGACCCGCACTAAAATGGAGCATGCTGCGGGTGATTGCCCGCACACGCAATCCGCGCCTCAGGGGAAAATTACATTTAACTACCTGCAGGTGTCCAATGCATCCCCATGGGGCGCGGATCACGCTGTGGATTTTAAATGTTATTTTAGCCGTGGACATGAGGCCTTAGAAACAGCACTCCATGTGTAGAGTACCTAGGCTTTTTCCGCGGTCTCCATTAATACTATATTAATGGAGATCTCCGACCGCAGAAAAACGTGGTAAAATAGAACATGCTGCGATTTTTCTTTTTTTCCCGCAGCGTACATCCGTGTCAAAATCCCGCATGTGATGACTGAGCTATTAGGTCAATACAACCCAATAACTGCTTTATTCCACCACGGAGGAACGCGGCATAAATCCATCCGTGGGCATTAGCCCTAACACTGCTTGACTCCTCCATAACATATTAATAAGCAAGGGGCAATTATGGAGAGATGTTTGGTGCTGCCATAAGACAAGTAATGAGGGTTCCAGGATAAAGTCTACAAGGTGAGCTTTATTAGCGTTGTATTTCTAAGTCGGACCAACTCCTTCATCAAGCCACGGAAGCTGTTGGTGTTGTTGCTAATAAAGCTCATCTTGTATACATTACCCAGGAATCCTTGTTCCTTGTCTGATGGCAGCGCCGAACATCTCTCCAATTGCCACTCGCTTATCTCACTGGGCCCTACGCCGTCATATCAACCCATCATTGAGTGCTGTGTACTAAAGAAAGGAGGCAGAAAGGATTAAAACCCACTTCTCCCTCCTCTGGGTTATCAGCTGTGACTAAGGCCCCATGCGCGATTTCCCGCATAATTTCTGCCCGTTGCCGCTGCCATAGGATGTGGACAAGGAGAAAAAGAGGGGTGGAGCAAAACCCATATAGTTGTGTTTGTGAAAAGTGATACTATAAAAGTGGTGAAGAGAGTGAAGTGGTAACTTCAATAGTGGAGGTGCTGCCTGACCAGATGACGCAGCTCCTGCTCCTGCCCTGGCTGACCCACACCCCACAGGCAAACAGATCTAATCATTAACCTTTTTGGGACCCACCAATTGCTTGTATGTTTTAAACACCCACAGAAAAATGGCCGTTACTGAGTAAGGCTGCATTCACACGAACGTATGTCAGTTCGGTTTTCACGCCGAGCCGATATACATCATCCTCATGTGCAGGGGGGGGGGAGGATGGAAGAGCCAGGAGCAGGAACTGAGCTCCCGCCCCCTCTCTGCCTTCTCTCCGCCTCTCTGCACTATTTGCAATGGGGAGAGGTGGAATGGGGCGGGGCTAATTCACGGAACTTAGCCTCACCCCCATCCCACCTCCTTTCATTGCAAATAATGCAGAGGGGCGGAGAGGAGGCAGAGAGGGGTCGGGAGCTCAGAGCACTGCTCCTTGCTCTTCCATCCTCCCCCTCCTGCAGATGAAGACGACGTATATCAGCTCGGCGTGAAAATCGAGCCGATATACGTTCGTGGGAATGCAGCCCATGGAGTGCATATAGATGCATCCTCTCACCATGCAGGTTGCTGACTACCAAATGGAGGAGCATTATCAAGAGGCAGTGTGAGTGGCTGTCTCATCGGTGTCCTGGACAGGTGTTATTGGCTCCTCCATTTGGTAGTCAGCTACTTGCATGGTGAGAGGAGGATGTATCTATATGCACTCCTCACTCAGTAACGGCCATTTTTCTGTGATTGTTTTTAATTCTTGATTTCCCCTTCTGTGATGCATTTATATTAGTGTAGGGACCCACTACAACGCAAGGAACCGTGAAGTGGTTAGTGGGCTCATGTATCTTGGCCAACATCCAACCAATGCCTTGCATTTATTATCTATCATTCACATGCAGTGTGGCATTAAGACTCCAGGGGGAGCCCAGGGTGGCAGAACCAATGTGGTTCACTGATGGAAATGTAGGGCAACCCGCTGAATTATCATGGCGTCATTAATGGGCTGTTGGTTTGCATGGTGAACTACATATATCAGAATGGTCTGGCACCCTGTATCCACTATGTGTGGGAGTCTACACCAAGCATCCACCCCCCTCATTACCAAGAGGCAGTGTGAGTGGGTGTTTTATCGGTGCCCTCACAGGTGTTATTTTCTCCTCCATTTGGTAGTCAGCAACCTGCATGGTGAGAGGAGGATGCATCTATATGCACTCCTCACTCAGTAAGTAACGGCCATTTTTCTGTGATTGTTTTTAATTTTTTATTTCCCCTTCTGTGATGTATGTTTTAAACACCAGCTGAACTGACAAAGGGGTTATCCCCGAAACGCATTTTCATAAACTGATCACGTACTTTATTAAATAAAAGGAGAAGTTTCCCAAACCTTTGGTCACTTCCTATTTGCTTTAACCTGGAGTGTTGCACCTTCTCCACTGCCAGTTTTTTAGTTCTATTCTTACGCTGCCATAGGATTGCATTAGAAAACGCAATCCTAGGAAGACGGGCGCAATTTGTCTGCGTGAAATCACAGGTGGAAAACAAATCACAGCAGAGGCCCGCACAGAAATGTCAGTGAAGAGCTGCTGGCTCCGCTCTGCATACGTGCCGGCTGGGCGGCAGCCGTCACATCGGAGACGCCGGGAGTGGGTGAGCAGGGCCACGGGTCTACATCCTGCTGCGAGAATTCTCGCAGCGGGATCCGACCGTCTGCAGGCGGCCTAAAGGCCCATTTAGATGTGACAAATGTCGGGCAAATGATGCCCGACACCATCCCCGCCTACATGCTTTTGCACAGGAGCCGGTAACGTTGCCTCGCAGCAGGGCGGCTGCAGATTTCCTCACTCTCCCCCGCTCCTCTCCATTCACTTAACATAGCGGCCATTCAGTAATGGACGGCTGCTGTTTACACTCATTGCTCAGGATTTTATGCAGCTTAAAATCCTGAACGCTGATCTTCAGTGTAAACAACAGCCATCCATTACTGAACGGCTGCTATGTTAAGTGAATGGAGAGGAGCGGGGAAAGTGAGGAGGGAAATCTGCAGCCGCCCCGCTGTGAAGCAATGATGTTCGCTGCTGTGCAAAAGCACTTGCGGGGATGAGTGTTAGGCATTAGAGTTGAGTGAACGTACTATGTCAAGCTTGATGCTCGTTTGAGTATTAGCGTACTTGATGGTGCTCGTTACTCGAGCAACCATCACGCCGTGTTCGACCCCGCCCGAGGGAGAGGGAGAAAGAAAAAAGCTTGGGACCCGGTGTTTCACATACAAAAATGCTCGAGTCTCCCATTGTAGCCAATGGGGTTCGTTACTCGAATAGAGCTCTCAAATTTTACGAAAAGCTCAACTCGAATAACGTGGACCCGAGCATTCGGGTGCTCGCTCAATCTCTTTTAGGCATCCTTTGCCCAACATTCGTCCCATTGAAATGGACCTTAACAGCTGACAACCTGTCCTGCTTCAAATTGATTGCAGAAAGCTTTAACCCCTTCCCGCTGCAGGGCGTAAGTTTACGTCCTGGCAGCCTGGTACTTCCCGCAACAGGGCGTAAACTTACGTCCTGGAGATAGCGCGGGATCACATATGATCCAGCGCTATCCCGCAGCGGGAGCCGGCTGTCAGTCACAGCCGGCGTCCCGCTGCAACAGCGGGGGGGCATCGGAGTTGCGCCCCCGCTGTTAACCCCTTCCCTGCCGCGATCTAAGTAGATCGCGGCAGGGAAAGAGTTCACAGAGGGAGTGCGGCTCCCTCTGTGTCTCCGGACGGAACTCGCGATGTCATCGCGAGAGCCCGGCCTGTCACCATGGCAACAGGACGCCAGACACTGGCGTCCTGTATTGCCTATGCCTAGGATCGCTGTATAAGCGATAAGGCATGGGAGAGCAGTAGCTCTGCCATGCCTTATAACAGCGATCATCAGGGCAGTGGTTAAAGTCCCTCAGAGGGACACAAACAGTGTAAAAAAAACAAAGATTAAAAAAATGAATTTAAAAAATGTAAAAAAAGAGTAAAAAAAACACATTTTTTTATGCTTTTTCTCAGATTAGCATAAAAAAAGGTAAAAAAAAATATAAAATCCCACATATTTGGTATTGTCGCGTCCGTAACGATGCGTACAATAAGTTGCACATGCTTTTGACTGTGCACGGAAAAAACGCTAAAAAACTGAGGCAAAATGCTAATTCTTAGCATTTTGCCTCACTAAAAACGCAATAAAAGTGATCAAAAAAGCCATATGTACCCCAAAATGGTACCAATAAAATCTACAGCTTGTCTTGCAAAAAATAAGCCCTCATAGAGTGCCGTACATCAAAAAATAAAAAAGTTACAGGACTTTGAATGCAGCGATTTCGAAAAAAAAAAGATTTCCAAGAAAAAGGGTTTTTATTGCAGAAAAGTGGGAAAACCTAAAAAAAATGTAAGAATTTTGGTATCGTTGTAACCGTACCGACCCGCAGAAAAAATGGAATGTCTCATTTATGCTGCATGATTAACGCTGTAAAAAAAAAAAATCTATGGCAGAATTGATGTGTTTTCTCTCCCTGCTATCATTAAAAAAAAAGTTTTACAATATAGTCTATGTACCGAAAAGTGGCACCAATAAAAACTACAGTTCGCCACGCAAAAAACAAGCCCTCATACGGCCGCGTCGACGGAAAAATAAAAAAGTTATGACATGATAAACGGAGAAGAAAATCCGCCAAAAATTGTTGCGTCCTTAAGCTCAAAATACGCCATGTCATGAAGGGGTTAATTCCATCCGTAATTTTATATACATCTGGGCTATAAGCCCAGGACCAAGCTCCATAAAATTTACAGTGCTTGGTCCTGAATGGGTTAAACAGGCCGACAGCTGTTCGGTTTTTAGGTTATGGGAGTCACTGTGTTTTCCGACAAATAAGCAGTTATCGCTGACTTGCCCTATCGGATCCAGTGTTTACTTTGGTGACTGTCGTCCAGCATAAAAGTACCCTTACAAATAAGTGTTGGCTGTAAATATAACAGCAGTCTGATGGCAGAGTCATCTTGAAAGAAATTGGCTGTGTTTACAATTTTCCTTCATTATGGTTCAAAATATTTTTATTGGGTTTGCACACATGAACAATTTCGAGAGAATAACGTATTAACTTGATATACACATTGTTTCTATGGCTCTTGTGCATTTTGTCATAAATGTCGTTCAAATAACATTTCGTATAAACTAGCGAAAGAAATAACTAGATTAACATAGTGGAGATTAGTAGTGAAAGAAAAAGAGAAAGAAATAGATAGATAATAGAGGACAGAGTGGGGGGAGGGGGCAGATGGGTCAGTGGGGCAGGGTGAGGGAGGGGGGTGTGGAGCACTAATGGCCACACTAAAGCAACTTGTGTTTTAGTAATGTGTACCTTAGGGATAGTGGATTCAGGTTGGAACAACGCCCGATTGGAGCCAGGTCTTTAGGTCGTTGGAATTGCGAAATAGTATCCAAGCTGACCAGATTGAGTAGTATCTCTCTCTTTTGTTCTCATCTCGAGCCATTATTTCCTCCATTTGTGCTATATGGTCCACAGTCTCCAGCCATTGGATCCTCGAGGGAGGTAGGAGAGACTTCCAGAGCCGTGGAATTATTTGTCTCATGGCTATTAGGAAGAATTTGAATGGGCTTTTTTGTTTTTGGTTATGGAGCCAGGAAGTATAGATAGTAGTGCCGCCTCCGGTGTAAGGACTACCGAGTCCCTGAAGATAGCGTTATAGAGGTTAGCTATATCGCTTCAGAGGGGGGAGACCAAAGGGCACTCCCACCAGATATGGAGGAGACTACCTCTTCTCCGGGAACAGCGCCAGCAGGTATCTGGGGTCTGGGGATACATCCTGGCCAGAGTTGTGGGTGTTCTGTACTACTGTGAGAGTAGTTTGTAGTTGGTTTCTTGAAATTTAGATGAGGTTGTTAGAGTGTGGGTTAAGACAAAGGACTTAAGCCAATCTTCCTCTAGGAAAGTTTTCCCCAGCTCTCTCTCCCATTTCCCCTTAAAAGCCACAGCATCATTTTGAGTCTCTGCCGACACGAGGAGATGGTACATTACCGAGACCCCGGACCTAATCGGCGTGGGAGCCACACAGAGTTTCTCAAACTGGGAAAGAGGAGAACAGAGAGCTTCCATGGGTCCCTGAGTCTGGACAAAATGTCTTATTTGAAGGTATCTTAGCCACGCTCCAGGTCTGGAGACCCCATCTCCCAGGATCTCATTCATAGGCTTAACTGCTGACGTGGAAATGACATCTCTAATTCGCAGGGGAGGACAGGTCCCCTCTGGTAGTTGGGAGAGCTTCTCGTTTAGCAAGGGAAATTCTGGATTCCCTGACAGGGGAGTAAGGGGACCTGGTCTGGAAACTAGTCCAAAGCGATTTGCGAAACTGTTCCAGGTGTCCAGTAGCCGACTTGTCAGAGGTGGTATAGGTGTGACTCTGCGAGATGCGATTGGCGAGAGCCAGAAGAGGCCCATGATTTGCGAGGGGATACTCTCATGTTCGAGTTCGACCCAGAGCTTGGATGTCCTATTGTGAATGATGTCCAGAATGCAATTGCAGATGGATGCCTTATGGTATAAAGAGAAACTTGGAAGGCCCACTCCTCCATCTCTCTTTTGGCGTATTAGAGTCTTGAATCTCACCCGGGGCCTGGAGCCACCCCAGACGAAGTCGCGAGATATCTGGTGTATTTTATCAAAGTACGATTTAGGCAGCTTTAATGGGAGGGTTGTGAAGAGGTATAGAAACTTAGGGAGGGAGTCCATTTTTAAAGCATTATTTCTCCCGAACCAGGAGATGGTAAGGGGGCGCCATTTTTTAAGGTCCCTTCCTAAGTTAGCCAGAATTGGTTTGTAATTTAGGTTAAAGAGATCGTTTGGGTCGCTAGTTAATGTGATTCCAAGGTAGTTAATGTGATCACCCTTCCATTTTATGTTGAAGGAGGACTCTAGGCTCGTAGCTTCATCTGATGGAATTGTTATATTTAAAATTTCGGACTTGTGAGCGTTAATTTTGAAGTTACTGACCCGACCAAAGCATCTAAGTTCTGATAGAATTACTGGTAAGGCAATTCTCGGGTTGGTAAGATATACCAGAAGGTCATCCGTGAACAGAGCCAATTTGTGCTCTGATGCGCTTGTTCTGTAGCTTTGTATATCGGGGTTGGCTCTGAGGGCATTGGCCAGGGACTCCATCACCAGGACATATAGGAAGGGGGACAATGGACAGCCCTGTCTTGTTCCATTGTTGATTTTTAGGGGGGAGGAAAGAGATCCGTTAACTCTGACACACGCTGTGGGATGTCGGTACAATGCCATAATCCAGGACAGACACCTAGGTCCCACACCAATTTTTCAAAGGGTTGCTTCCAAGAACCCCCAGTGCACTCTGTCGAATGCCTTTTCAGCATCTATTGACAAGAGGCACAGGGGGCTCCCTGCGAGACGGGCTCTAGAGATTCGGGAGACAGAACGGATCGTATTATCTTTCGCCTCCCGTCCTGGGACAAATCCAGTCTGCTCTTTATTAATTAAGGCTGGGATGAGCGGTTTCAGGCGGGTTGCCAGAATTTTGGCGAATATCTTGGTGTCTATATTTATTAATGAGATAGGGCGATAATTACTGCAGGATGAGTGGTCTTTCCCTGGTTTAGGGATAACTGTTATTATGGCTTGTACAGCCTGCTGTGGGAATGGGCATAAGTCCGAGACAGAGTTAAAGGATTTCAGCAAGAGGGGGGCCAGTAGACTCCCGTATGTTTTGTAGAATCGGGGGGTGAACCCATCTGGTCCTGGGCTCTTGCCTAGTTTAAGATCTTTAATTACATCATGGATCTCCCCCTCCGTAAAGCTTTCCTCGAGACTATCTGTGTCCCCCCTTGAAATAGTTCCGGGTGCGTGTCTATTAAGGTAGTCTTCTATGGTTGGGGGGTTTTGCTGGGACACTGCTCCCCTATTTTCCGATAAATTGTAAAGATCATGATAGTATGATCTGAAACATTCTAATATGTCTGCGGTGGAATAAATCTGACCTTTTCTGGGAGAGTTTAGGGAGGCTATATAAGGTGTAGACGTCCTGGGATGGAGGGCCCTGGCCAACCCCCGGCCACATTTATTTCCGAATTCGTAGAAGCCCCCCCGTCTCCTATCTCTGGAGCAAAGTGAGTATTGGTCCAGGATGGAGAGGATTTTCTTTCGGGTGTCTGAAATGTCTGCTCTTAGTACTTCTGTAGGGGTTTTTTTGTTTGAATTTTCGAGGGTGTCAAGTCTTGTTAATAGGAGCCTCAGGTTTTTCACCCGCTCCTTCTTTAATCTGGCCCCATGGGAAATAAGGATTCCTCTAATTACACATTTTAGTGCTTCCCATTGAATGGGAGAAGATGTGGAGTCAGTCTCGTGTATGCTGGAAAAGTCCTGTATTGCCTGTCTAATCGCCTCCACGCACGTTGGGTCGTTTAGGAGATTGTCATTGAGACGCCATGTGTGATTCTCTTTTTTTTCCCCCTAGGCCCTGGAGGGTCCCAAACACTGGAGCGTGGTCTGATCACAAAAAGATACAATTTTCCTTCATTAGTGACTGGTAGTCGACTGTCTATGGCTTACCAACACATGATAAAACTACAAAAGAATGCACAGGGGAAGAGAAGTCAGGTATATATGTTTAATAAGGATCGTTTGTCCGTTACCTGGTGTAATTAAATGTGCATGGCCATTTTCATCTGTAAGGTTTCATCACCATAATTTCTTGTGTGGAAAAATAAATTGATAGATTTAAGAATTAGATTTTTTCTGGAGCGTGTGGATGAGAGATTTATTCAAAAGTTTCACACAGGCAAAAAAAAAAAGGCAGCAAAATATTGAGTCTTTGTTCCTGTGATTTTTGAGTGTCAGCAATGCTTTTTTTTTTTTTTGAATATTCTCGCAACGCTGCCACCCACGATAAAGGTACGTATTTGACCTCTAAAATGCTGTAAATATAAATTCTGCATAATATTTCAAAAACGCTGTGGATTTGTTGAGATTTTAGAAATCCCCACATGGCTTTTACAGTAAATACTGCAGAATTATCGCTGTTCTTGCAGCCCAAGGCCACTTGCACTCAGTGTCAGCAAAACTTCGTTTTGCCATGATTTTACCGCCTTTTTGGACAGCGGGCTTTAAGACACCCCATCATTTTGATGGGTGATGAGGTGTGTTAACCGCGGCAAAATAGAGCAGGCAGCGCGTGCTCAAAACGCCACAGTAAAAAGCGGATGTGTAAGAGTGGCCTAAGACCGTCCTAAAATCGGCCATGAATGCTGCTCAATTTCTGCTGCTGGAATCACTGAAAATTCTGCAGCATTTACAGTAGAAGCCATGTGGGGGGAATAAGTAAATAAATTGCAGTTGATTTCTGCTTGTGTGCATGGAAGAATCTTTTAACATGGCATGCTATGGACAGACATTGCTGCAGAATTCACGGCATGAGTCTGGCCACGAACACCGCAGCAATAATCCATCCGTGGGCATTGGGCCTAAATTTGCAGCGTTTAGGTGCAGATTTGGTCACTGTGTTTTTGCAGGGTAATTTCCAGTGTGGAAAGCTCACAGACTATGTTACGTATGAGGTGGCCATAAGTGACCAAGAAGCATCCGATTAGGGTCCTCTATTTTTCTGTGGATCCTGCGGGAAGGCTTCTATTGAAGTCAATGGAAGCAGTCTGATCCCCAGCACAGCCATAGCAATCACTGTGGATGTACCGCGGATCTGTGTGAGAGCGGGAGATTAAAAAAAAAATAAGATAAAAATTTGGCTGGCATGGAGATCCGAGCTGGATCTGGACAGGTGAGAAAAATCTATTTTCCTCTCCATGTCTGCGGGCACGGGCTGGATTCCGCTCCGGGATTCAGCAGTGGAATCCGTGCGTGCAAATGGACATTGGGCCTTACATTGATTGTATGTATGACTTCAGACAACTAATTTACAGACAACACATGCAGTAAGCTTTGCAGATTTATTAAACAATTTTAACAAGAAAACAAAAATATAAGTTTCTAAATACATATATATATAATCACTTCTTGGCAGCCTTCAATGCAGATTTGGTCATCTTTGCAGCACTTCCTGACTTCTTGTCCACAGCTTTAATTACTCCAACCGCAACAGTTTGTCTCATATCACGAACCGCAAACCGACCTGAAAGCAGCAAGAGACGCATCAGTTAATTAGGTTTTAGATCAATCTGTACCATCAAGCACTGATAGAATCCATTAATAGGAGGCCTAGAGGAACCAGTAGATTGCCCATTATAACTTGACAAGGTACAAACTTTGGAGGCAAGGCCCATTTAGACATAGAGGAACCAGTAGATTGTACCTTGTCAAGTTATAGTGGGCAAACATTTGAGGTAAGTCCCATTTAGATGGATGAATGCCGGGCAAATGTCCGACACTCGTACCTGCAAATACTCGCTCCTGTGCTGTTGCATGGTCGCTCAGAGCGGCCAGCAGGGGGACAGGGAGTTTAGGAAACCTAGAGGAACCAGTAGATTGTTCCTTGTCAAGATAGTGAGCAAACTTTAGCGTTCATTATAAAAGTCAAGAGCAATCACTCACTACTTGGTTGGATGAGACATTTCCAGGAGTTTTGCACTACTTTCTATCCAATGCATTTATGAACAGGTAGAGCCTTCAATACTGGAAAGTAAGTCTGTATACATGTCTTACCGAGGGGAGGGTATGCAGAGAAGGTTTCCACACACATTGGCTTCCCAGGAACCATCTCAATAATGGCAGAATCCCCAGATTTCAAGCTTTTGGGGTTGTCCTCCAGTTTCTTGCCTGATCGACGGTCAATCTTTTCCTTCAGCTCTGCAAACTTACAAGCTATGTGGGCAGTGTGACAGTCCAGAACTGGGGAATAGCCAGCATTTATCTGTCCTGGGTGATTAAGGATGATTACCTGTATGTATAAGAAATACTGTCAATACATGCAAGTGTACAATAACATAGTAACATAGTTCGTAAGGCCGAATGAAGACAATGTCCATCTTGTCCAGCCTGTTTATCCTCCTGTGTTGTTGATCCAGAGGAAGGCAAAAATCCCCAAGAGCAGAAGCCAAATAGCCCTTTTGGGGAAAAATTCCTTCCCGACTCCCTAATGGCAATCAGACTGTTCCCTGGATCAACCCCTAATAGTTTCTACCTGCCTGTATACCCGGATTAATAATTAACCTTAGATTTATAAACTATAATATCCTTCCTCTCCAGAAAGACATCAAGTCCCCTTTTAAACTCCTCTATGGATCCTGCCACCACCACATCCTCAGGCAGAGAGTTCCACAGTCTAACTGCTCTTACAGTAAAGAACCCTTTTCTATGTTGGTGTTGAAACCTGCTTTCCTCTAAACGGTTTCCGCGTGTCATTTCACTGGACAAATCGCAGCCGTCTACATAGGATTGTAATGCAATTCTATGCAGGAGGGCAGGGGCGGAAATTCTGCGACAGGATTTCCTGCAGAATTTCCGTCCGTGTGCAGGGGGCCTGTGAATTTAATACCGATAGGGATATTTACCTGAGCTGTGAAACTGCCAGCCTCCATTGGTGGGTCATTCTTGCTATCACCAGCTACGTTGCCTCTTCTGATGTCCTTAACAGATATATTCTTTACATTGAAGCCTACGTTGTCCCCAGGTGTAGCTTCTTGTAACGCTTCATGGTGCATTTCTACAGACTTTACTTCTGTTGTTACATTTCCAGGTGCAAAGGTTACCACCATTCCTGCCCTTATGACTCCAGTTTCAACTCTTCCTACTGGGACCGTTCCAATTCCTGCAATGGACCATATGTTACCACTACCCTAACCACCAAGAGTATAGTCATCAGTAGCAGCACTTTCAGCTTACCGCCAATCTTGTAGACATCCTGCAGAGGTAGACGCAGGGGTTTCTTTAGGGGACGAGCTGGGGGAATAATGGAGTCCAGAGCTTCTAGAAGGGTGGTTCCAGTTGCATTCCCTTCTTTTCTGTCGATCTTCCAACCTTTGAACCAGGGCATCTAAAGACAAAATAGAGCCCCATGTTCATACAGATTGTATCTTTATGCATAAGCCATTGTCACATCCCTCTATGGAGAAGACTAGTCTCAGTAGCTCTTACTTCAGCAATATATTGAAGGACACCAATTGCTAGACCAAACAGTTTGAATAAGGTTAAGATTTAACCCATTGATGGCTTTGAGCACACATACCTCAGAATTAGTTTAGAGCAGGATCTGGCCCTGCTAACAGCTGTGATCAGTGCTATTGCCGATAGCAAGTAAATGCCCCAAATTGGGGTTTGAGGGTTTATGAAGGTGCTGGTTGGTTATCATGACAGCCCAGGGCCTTCTGAAGGCCCTCAGGGCTGCCATGTACTTCTGCCGATTAGGACAGACCTGTGGCCCATCCTAGTAGAATACCAGTAGGGATACCATGCATTCTCTCGTATGTGGACTAATGTAAGAAGTTAAAAAATAACCCCCCCGTTCTCCCCAAACATTTGGCATCACCACAGACAAAAGGTGTGATCAAAATACATGGTTTATCCTGCATGGTGAATGCTGGCAGAGAAGCTACACAATGCCAAATTGTGCTTTTGGTCACCCTGTCTCCAAGTTAAGAGGTTTTTCAGTAGATTAACTAGTAACATTAAGAAGTGGGGATGAGAAACTGCATATAAAAGAGGCCACATCCTTATTGCTGGGTTATCTTTAGGGAAAATTAAAGGTTAGTTCCACTACTGTAATATTAGTTACAAAGCAGTTAAAATAGCACTGTACTTACCTTGTTGCTAGGTTCCAGCATATTGTCCCCATGCCAGCCAGAAATTGGTACAAAACCAACTGTTGCTGGGTTGTAGCCAATTTTCTTGATGTAGGCGCTAACTTCCTTGGTGATTTCTTCAAATCTCTTCTGGCTGTATGGAGGCTCTGTGGAATCCATCTTATTTACACCAATGATGAGCTGTCTGACTCCCAATGTAAAGGCAAGAAGGGCATGCTCACGAGTCTGTCCATTCTTTGAAATTCCAGCCTCAAACTCTCCCACCCCAGCAGCCACAATAAGTACAGCACAGTCAGCCTACAAGGAAAGTGGACATTATGAACAAGATAGTACATAGTTAGTGGTCAGACACCATACAAGTCATTGTAGCATGTATATGTAGTGGCCCGAAGTATACATATCTTGGCTCTCCATAAAATGTGTCCCTGCCTTGTCAGTGATTAATGTGTATTGCACAGCTGTAGCATATAAGGAGTTTAATGTCTGGATATGTCTGAAAAATGTAACAGCTTGTGTTTATCCAATGTTGTCACATTGCTATGAAAGATATAATGCGTTTGCAAGGTGTGCAAGTCGGGGAGAAGACTTAACAGCCATGGAGTGAGCATGATTGTCTACCTGTGGATTACAATCTGTCTGAGAGGAGTGTGAGAGAAAGCCCCACCTAGGCCTATCCAATAATGGAGGAAGCGGAGCGATATGCCATCTACTAAGAATAAGCCTAGAGTCTTGAAGCTACAATGGAAGAATTGAGAGAGTGCCGTAACAGATAACCAGACAGTGAGTGTTGGCCGCTAGAGAGAGCGAGATAAGTCATCCAGGAGAGTGGTCTTCCAGATAACGAGGACTTATGTATCAAGATGGCCCGAGTAGCCTCCCTGCCTACTACAAAAACATGGATGGCATGCTGGAACTAAGTCTATGGGGTCCACCTGGCACCAGTAAGGGTGAATGCCCACAGAAGATTTGCATTGTATTTCCTGCGGCAGAAATCCGCGCATCAATTCGCAGTGGCAAGGTTCTGTTAAAGCAAGTCGCTTTCTGCCTGCCAACGCACACATGCAGATTTGTACAGCGGATTTCCGCAAGTGGGAGAAAAAAAATTGCGGCATGTTCTATTTCACAGTGGGCTCTACTGATATCAAGAAAGCGAGACCGCGAAAATCCGTGCAGGAAAGACGCAATTACTCGCTGGCACTTTTTTTTGTTTTGAATCACGGTACTCCTGCAGCGTAAATCTGCAGGGCGTATTCCACATCGCTCGTGGGCATGAGCCCTAAGGTCCAGCATGCACTGGATCCACTGCTTCAGGGATTTGTTGCTTGAAATGCAAGTTACAGCAGATACAATAGTGACCCCCAATAGTTGCTCCAGCAGTAATACAGACCCCAGTTCAGGTGAGTATATATATCTTCTGTATGGCTCATTTACAAAGCACTCATACTGTATTACAAAGTGCTGTGTAATGGCCATACAGAAGTGTATAGATGCACAGGTCACGGGCAGACAACCTCTTTAAGACTGGCAATGAAAATAGTGGTCTTAGTAAGTGTGCCCCACTGTGCTTCTTGGATAAAAACCCAGTGCAAACTACCAGATCACTAACAAATATGCAGCTGCTTGGTATCCTAAGATTTAGATCCTTCAGTACAGGCAGATACAACACATGGAGACCTCCAGACAGCAGGCAACACTTGGAGGTGGGTATGTCACCTACATATTACCCTGCCTCCAGCACTTACCTGTGAGGTGCCAGTGATCATGTTCTTGATGAAGTCACGGTGCCCAGGGGCATCAATGATGGTGATGTAGTACTTAACAGTCTCAAATTTCCATAGGGAAATATCAATGGTGATGCCGCGCTCCCGCTCAGCCTTCAGCTTGTCCAGCACCCAGGCATACTTGAAGGAGCCTTTGCCCATCTGTAACAACAACAACAACATTACAATGTCCCATCCACCAGGGCAACCACCTCCCCATATCCCTAGTCAGACCATGGCTGCGCTGCACAACACTCACCTCTGCTGCTTCTTTCTCAAACTTCTCAATGGTTCTCTTATCGATGCCTCCGCACTTGTAAATCAGGTGGCCGGTGGTGGTGGATTTCCCAGAGTCGACATGGCCGATGACCACAATGTTGATGTGGATCTTTTCTTTTCCCATTGCGAAGGCTTGACAGCAGCAGATCTGAACAGGTGCAGTGGTAGAAAGCTGACTGCGGCGCCAGATGTTTAAAGGTCTGAACAAGGGCTGGACCTAATGAAGAAGCAGTAGGAAATCTAGGCTCCCTTAGAACAAGGCGGCTGCCGACCGGCCACCGTAACAGCCAGACACACAATAATGGCAGCCACACCGCCCTCACACGGTGAGCACACGCCAGACCGCAAAGACAGGATGGAGAAAGCAGGATTCGCTGCTTCAACTCACCGCCATGTTGGGAGATTGGAAGAGATCGCGATATTTCTGCTTCCACTTTATATTACCGCAGGAAGTGGTGACGCTGACGTCTCCGAGACGCTCTCTCTTACGCTGCGGCCATGATCACGTGATTAGCCATTCCCGTGTTAGTGTCATAAGCGGCGCGCCGTGTTGTTATGTGCGATGTGCGACATCCGCTGATAGGCTGCCAGTGCGAGGGCGGGCACGAGGAGGTCTCTCACTCGCATATATCTTTATTCTACAACACTTCTGCTCGATTCACAACCTGATTGGTTGTTTGGGTTGGCAGATTCACAGTGATTGGTTGTTTGGGTTGCCGGATTCACAGTGATTGGTTGTTTGGGTTGAATCGAGCAGAAGTGTTGTAGAATATAAATATGTGCGTACGGTGGGGAGAAAGTCATCTCTTCCCGGCCAGTCAAAGGAAACTGTTTTTGAGGTGCAATCCAAGCTAAACAGGACTGGCCATTGTGTGCGGAGGTCGCCCATCTCATTTGTACAAGTGGAACCCGCAGTAAAAATATAATTGACACGCTTTGGATCCACAATCCACTCCATAGGGCAATGTCCACAGCAGATTTCCCCAGCGTGTAGATGACATTTTTTACATTTCCTATATTTTGTGTAGGCCCGCTCCAGATACTGCAATGCAAACCCAGCCTTAGGCTGGCTGCACACCAGTGAGTCGGATTCCACAGCAAAATCCATCTTTGACCCGGCTGGCGACCCCGCGTAACTTCTCTTACTGCATTGTGTTTTTTTAAAATTTCTTTTTCCTGCGCCATTGCTAGGTCATGATGTGGGCACCTGCGGCCTATCTGCAATGTCTATTGTGGATAAGCTGCAGTACGGACGGCTTCCATTGATTTCAATGGAAGCCGTCCATGTGGACACCGCAGAAAAAAATAGAACATGCTGCTTACAGAAATCACTGTATACTTATCTGAGCGAACATGCGAATGTTTTATTTTTTCAATAGACGCGGAATACCGTATATCATCCGCATGGGTGCTGATCATGGATTTCGCAATTGAAATCCGGTCAAGTGAAGCCGGCCTTAGGGCTTGTTCTTAGCTAGATGAGCTGTAGTTTTTATTGGTACCATTGGTAGAACTTTTGGATACTTTTTTGGGAGATGGGGTGATAAACTCTGCAATTCTGTAAGGCTGCCTTCACACGGGCGAGAAAATCGTGTGAGATTGAAAACAATGGGAGAAGTGATGTGAGGCTGTTTTGACTTTAAAACACCTCACATCTGCCAGGGAGCGCGATATTGGGGTGGGACTCACGGCCCCATATTGCACTCGCCCATATGAAGTTAGCCCAAGGGTACATCTGAATCTCGCACAAGTTTTTTGCGTTACGAGATGCACAAAACTCGCTGGAATATGAACTCCACTCCTGAATGGCGTCATACAGAAGATGTCCTATTTTTTTCACGTCGCTCGGAAATCATCACCCATTGTTTCCAATGGGACAGTCAAACATATCACATACTGTGCGATCTGATGTTTACCATTGAAATCAATATGAAACACTTGCCGATCCACCGACATGCGTGAAATAAGCGCCAGAGGATCAGAATTTCAGAAAAATGATGCAAGGCATTTTTGCATGAAAAGCACCTCGCATCTGCAGGTAAAACGCACGATGACAAACGTAATATCGGGACAGATTTCTCAGCCCAATATTACGCTCACTTGTGTGAATGTAGCCTCAGGCTGCTTACACATGGCCGAGAGAATCGCGGCATATCCACTCTTTGCCGGGAAAAACATCGCCTGGCGTGCAATGCAGGGCTTACTATTAAAAACAATCGCTACTACACTGAATTGATTAAAGAGGCATTTTTTATACAAAAACCCATCAGCAGGGAAATTGCACATTCCCAAACGCGATATCGTGCCTGCCCGTGTGAAATTAGCCTTAGAGTATTTTTTTTCTTTTTTTAGAGCGCTCACGAAGCAGGATAAATAATACAATAACTAAAATACTGTGAACCTTTACAGATACAGAGATACCAATTTTTTTTTTAGATTTTTTTTTTGCCACTGAAGAATGCAAATTGCGTTCCAAAATTTTTTTGTTAGGCCGCTGTCACACGTGCGTTCACAAAACACAGCAGTGTTTTACTGCAATTTCATGCAGCATTTTCAAACGCATTCTACAGCATTAAAAAAGCAGACAGTGCTTGAAAATTGTGGTGGTAGAAACACCACAAGGCTACAAAGCCTCATTAAAATGGTGGCATTGTACAGCGTTTAGCGTGGCGTTTGAAAGACCACACTGAACGCTGTACAAAGTGGGCTGTGTGAGAGCAGCCTATAGGGATCCGGTCGGAGGAGTGTATGGATTTATAAATACCATGTGTTGCATGTCCGTGGAGCTGGCGTGTGTCTTCCAATAGTCTCCCACAACTGCCCTGTTCGGTATCCGTGGATCATGCCGGATGAAGGCGAACAAAGAGCGATGAGCTGTTTTTTGCTCAGCTTTGCTTTGCTAATGTCTTCCATTAAAGCCTATGGGAGCCGTGTAGGGCACTTATTAAAGACCCCAGTGCAATTCACCAAACGACCGGATAGCCCACAGGCGTTTCTATATTACAGGTAACGGTAAATACAGGAGCCTGAGCCCAATGTGTGGGGCAACATCTATAAAGTGGATGACAGAGATTAACCCTTGCAAGAATCAAGAATCCATATAGCGCGGATCACGCGTTTGTCGCCCATAGCCCTGAGAGACGCGAGCGACAATTCCTGCTATCTACACCTCCTCTATAAGTAACGCCACATTCTGTCCAGCAGTATACCGACGCAATACCATGCCGCGGTTACAGACTGCCGGACTCTGTCTTACATTTCTACCCCAAACACACCGCTACAGCTGTGTCAACTAAAGTCTACCTCTGCCAAACCGCTGACCCACGTCATCAACCCCCGTGATCTAGAGTGACCCTCTACAATTTCTTGGTTGCAGCACATAACAACTGCCGATTAAGTATTTGTCCAACAGATCGCTACGCCAATCAATCTGGAACTCTCTACAACCTAAAGTCTTCTCTCCTCCAAACGGTACTCACCTAAATATCTTGAACCACCATCTTAAAGGGAAGCCTCCACAGACCCTACAGTACATAAAGACCGCAAACATACCACCGCCATCCTCCTCCCGCAGGCGAGGTAGCCTCAGGTGCTCCAAGATGAGTCGCAGCACTCCCCCATCGATAACGGAGCACCTTAAAGCCTTCGTATTAGAACCAATGAATGGCACTCCGCTTCAAGCCCCTAGACCAGATGCGGAGCCGCCGGAACTTCGGGTCTTGTCCCATCCCTTGAGACGGAGGGGGAGCCAACATTACGGCAGGTTACAGCACAGCTTCTTGAGGCCATACACTCCAGCACCACCTCCTTGACCGGGAAAATCGAAGAAGTCAAAATTGACGTAGGACTGCTGTGGCAAGACATGCATAACCTCAGAGGCAGAGTAAGTGAGGCTGAGACACGCATATCCCAGCTTGGACATCGTGGCCCCAATCCCTGACAAGCTTACCGAGCTCAACAGTGCCGCGAATGCCTAGGCCCAGCGCGCAGATGACCTAGAAAACAGACTGCGTAGAAATAACCTCCGAATCCTAGGTCTACCGGAACGCGCTGAAGGCCAAGACCCCTGCTCGTTTATGGAATCCTGGTTGGAAGAACTCCTACCAGGAGCTAAATTTACCACAGCTTTCGCCGTTGAACGAGCCCACAGGGTCCCGGGCCGCCCTCTGCCTCCGGGCGCACCCCCAAGACCGATGCTGGCAAGGCTCCTCAGCAGCAAAGACAGAGATATAGCTCTCCAGGCTGCTAGGCACATGAAAACTCTTCAATATCAGAATGCTAACATCTCTATTTTTCCAGACTTCTCTGCCGAACTCCAGAAAACCAGAGCGACCTTCGTGGCCGTCAAGCGCTGACTGAGAGAGGCTTCCATACCATATTCTATGATGTATCCAGCTCGGCTTCGGGTGGTACACAATGAACAAACCGCCTTCTTCTCCACTCCGGATGAGGCAGAGGACTGGCTTAATCATTTGCCAAGATCGCCCAGGCGCCAATAATAACCTGAAGACTCCATCCGGGTAGGGGGGAGGGGGCGGGGGGGTTCGAACGATTGATTGTGATCAACTTGATATCATTAGAAATGACTAGACTTAATCTTCTACATACTGTGTCTCCTCCCCCTCTCCCTCCCCCCCTTGTGCTGCCCCTCAATACAGAAAAGCCTTCGCCTATCCTGTCTGACCCAAGTGTTCAGTGATAGCGGACGGTCAGATTTGACTATACAACCTATACAAGTCATTGCCGTCTCTACCAAACAAGAGAGCCCCTCGTTGGGCGGTCGATATTTAAGTACCTGTGATCAAGGGGTCCCGGAGCTAAAACAGATCTGATCTGTTTGACTGTGCTCAGACTTGACACCGTACTTTAGGTCCACAGTCTTCCCTGTTATCACATGCCCATTCATGTTCTGTTAATGGTTAATACGTTTGTTTTGTCCAAGAAGCTCATACTGGTGAAATCTTAATTGCAATTGTTAGGATAAGTTCTTGCAGTACAATGTCCATAGATAATAGAAAATACTCTCAATGGCTCAATGGCTTTTGTCCGAAACACAGAGGACCCAATAGCGAGCTACACTCGAAATCGTCTAACTCCGACAGGGGATATCTCCCTCTATACACAAAGAATCAACTATGTCAATGGCTAATATTACCATACTCTCTTGGAATGTGCGAGGAATGGGCACCCCTAGGAAAAGGTCTATGGTCTTTTCATATATCAGGAACCATAACCCTCACATTATATGCCTTCAAGAGACGCATATGATCCCAGAGAAAACAGGACAGCTACAGAAGCCATGGGTCCAATGGTCCCTACACTCCACATACTCATCCTACGCTAGAGGAGTCTCAGTACTGATTCATAAATGACTAAGATGGCAACCGGGGTGTACAGTCAGAGACCCGGAGGGCAGGTTCATTTTTATCTAGGCATGGGTGGAATCCCTTCCCTACGTAATCGTAGCCGTGTACCTGCCCCCGCCGGCCAACATCGCAATCCTCCACCAGGCAGCCCAATTCGCTTCCCAATGCCTTAACGCCTCGGTGTTGTGCATGGGCGACCTGAACCTGATGTTAGACGCTCAGATGGATAGATTCAACACCCCACTTATCCACCCAGCACAGAGTAATCCCTTGCCCTTAGCTCTATTTACACAGGAGGTGGGCTGGAGGGACGCTTGGAGAGTTAGACGGCCAACGGACCGTGAATACTCATGGCACTCTGTCGGCAGAAATGCTCTCTCCCGACTAGACTACTGCCTCGGGAACGCTAGACTGTGCACTGCAGTAACAGAAATCGAATACCTGCCCAGGGGGATATCGGACCACTCTCCCATGCGCGTCGAAATCACCACACCGGACGCACACTCCCATAGACATAACTGGCGCATACACCCCTTTTGGGTAAATCTGTTTGGCATAAATGACAGGATACCTGACCAGCTGACCAGTTTTCTAGAGTTAAGTCAGCCAGATGCCGACCCGGTAGTACTATGGGAAACACTAAAGGCCTACCTGCGAGGCGCCCTAAAACCTTCCATATCATATATTAAAAAGGACTCCTCTAGGCTGGAACAAGAGATGGCTTCCCAGTACGTAAGCCTGGAAGCAGCCTATGTTGCGGACCCAACCGACGAACACAGAGAACATTGGTTGAGACAGGGGAGACAGTACCTAATCCACCTACAAGAGAAGGCCCGTATAGAGCCTCCTTCTTTGCAAAGCAACGATTCTACGAATTGGGCAACCAATCCACTAACCTATTAGCTCACTTGGTACACCAAAACTCGTCTTCCCCGTCAATACTTCGTATTGCCTCCGAGACAGGTGAGATTCTCCACGAAAAGAAACTCATAGGAGTGCACTTTCAACGCTTCTACAGTGAGCTGTACGCTACCGGATTCCATGCTTCCCAACAGGAGCTCGAGAATTACCTCTCAAATCTTATTTTCCCGACGCTTACCCCGGATCAGCAGGCCTCAATAGACGCCCCATTCTCATTGACAGAACTCTGAGGCCCTCCAGGAGATGTCCAGTGGCAAAGCCCCCAGCCCGGATGGTCTACCAATAGAAATATATTCTAAATATCGGGAGACGCTCCTACCTACATTAGCAACTTACAACGCAGCCTATAGAAAATGGTTCACCACCCCCATCCTTCTACGAGGTCACGATTATACTCATCCTAAAACCGGGAAAAGATGCACTATAATGCTGTTCCTATAGACCCATTTCTCTCCTCAACTCAGACTATAAACTTCTAACAAAAATGTTGGTCCGACGCCTCACTGTTACTTTAGACCTTATCCACCCGGATCAAACCGGGTTTGTGCCGGGGAAGTCCACGCGAGAAAACCTACGACGGGTTCAGGTAGTAACACAGAGTCAGTGGGAGAGAGGAACTGGGCCCTGGCCTCTCTAGATGCCACTAAAGCCTTCGACTCCATTGAGTGGCCTTTCCTACTCCAGGTGCTGAGGAGCTTCGGGTTCGGAGAAAAATTCATCCACTGGATCTCACCAATATACAAAACACCCATGGCAGAAATATCAGTAAATGGCACCTGCTCCCTGTACTTCCCTTTGTATAGGAGGTATGAGGCAGGGATGCCCACTCTCCCCACTCCTCTTTGCCCTGGCCATGGAACCACTAGCCATCTTGCGTCGGTCATGCCCGATATACCGCAGGATTGTGATAGGAGACAGAAGATCGTGTGACGCTATACGCCGACGACCTTATGCTATTTATGTCTGAACCAATGAATTCCCTGCCCCGCGCTATGAATATTATCAACAAATTCAGGATATTCTCGGGCCTGCATATTAATTGGTCAAAATCTGCCCTAATGCCAGTCTCTGCGCAAAACCCTTTACAGCTGATGGACTCATTCTGTGGTTTGCAAGTCTCTAACGATTTTAAATATCTGGGCATCCAGATCACTAACACAACAAACCGAGCTCTTGACCTGAATGTACGCCCCCTGATGGAACTTTATAGATCCAAATTCAAAACCTGGGGCTCTCTCCCTCTGTCAGTGGCAGGCCGCATCAACTTAATTAAAATGATAGAGGCACTTAGGCAGGACTATATTTTACAACACATTCCCATGCCTGTCCCGAGGAAATTTTTCCAGACAATGAACTCCCTCATGATCTCCTTTATATGGGGAGGCTCCCGACCAAAACTTAAACTTTCCACCCTCCAGAGACCCAAGAGTGCTGCCGGGTCGGCACTCCCAGATCTGTTCCTATACTACTTAGCGGGTCAATTGCTCCATTTGAAACCCTGGCTGAGTGATCGCCCGTTACCTAACTCAGAAGCACATCTAGCCCAAACCCTGAATATACCCAACCTTTGGCCGGTGCTGGAATTCCCCGCCACTGTGGCGGGAAGAATGCTACCTATTCATAGACTGGTGGTGCAAGTTTGGCGCCAGGCTAGGGAAGTAAACTGGTTCTCCAACATAATCGCAGACATGCCACTATGGCGAAACCCTGGGCTACCCGATCTTGAGGTTTGGGAACAGTACGGCATAACAAACCAGGGCACTCTATACAACTCAAATGTTTTGATATCCTTCCAGCAGCTACAAAATCAATACCAAATACCCTGAACCCACTTCTACAAATACCTGCAGATCCGACATGCACTCCAGGTGCAATTCCCGCCGACGAATAGCAATATATCCCATTACCCGTTAATACGCATATTAAAATCACAGGGCCCCAGGAGTCTCATCTCAACATTATACACCCATCTAACAACCTCACAAGCCGCTTGGGAGATCCCCCCAGCCCTCTCTAAAATGGAAATCCTTAATCCCAACATTGACGGAGGAAACCTTCCAAGAAATTCTAGAGTCTCCTTTATTCGTCTCCCTATCAGCAAACAAAATGACCCAACTCTATATAGTCCATCAATGCTACCTCACCCCGGCGAGACTACATAGGATGGGCAGAAACCCATCTCCACAATGTAACTGCACATATGCGGACTTCTGGCACATGATCTGGGACTGCCCATCGATCCGGTCATACTGGGGTGAGGTCACAAACTTGCTATCCATAATTCTGGACGTCCCGGTTCCCATCACTCCAGAAATTTGCCTCTTTGGTATCCTTGATGCAAGGATACTGGCAACATTACAACAGAATCTTTTTGCGGGAAGTTCTATTTCTAGCTAGAAAAGTTATTGCGCTGCGCTGGATGGACCCAAGAGGTCCAACTTTGGCAGTGTGGAGAAAGATCACTAACTCAACCATACCCTACAACAATCTGGTCTATAAAGCACGCAAATGCCAAGACAAATTCCAAAAAGGTATGGGGGTCAATGGTGCGACTCGTCGTTAACCTTGTTTCCCCATCAACCGCTCACCAGGGCCCAGCGCGCAGATGACCTAGGAAAGAGACTGCGTAGAAATAACCTCCGAATCCTAGGTCTACCGAAACGCGCTGAAGGCCAAGACCCCTGCTCGTTTACCCGTTAACCTGTGGATATAGATGGCTCAGCTCTTGCAATGATTTATTCACTCAAAGCTCCCCACTTCTGAGCACCCAGATTATCATAACCCATACTACGTTAAGACTCCTTACATATACATCCACAACTCTTTTACCCCTCCCTTTTCCCTACAAAACACACACACACACAGCTCTCGCATCGCTGCCATCCACGATAAAGGTACGTATTTGACCTCCAAAATGCTGTACATCTAAAAGTTCTGCATAATATTTCAAAAACGCTGTGGATTTGTTGCAGAAATTTTCAAGACCATGTGAATGGGATTTTAGAAATCCCCACATGGCTTTTACAGTAAATACTGCAGAATTATCGCAGTTCTTGCAGCCCAAGGCCACTCTCACAGTGTCAGCAAAACTTCGTTTTGCCATGATTCTACCACCTTTTTGGACAGCGGGCTTTAAGACACCCCATCATTCTGATGTGTGATGAGGTGTGTTAACCGCGGCAAAATAGAGCAGACAGCCCGTGCTCAAAACCCCACAGTAAAAAGCAGATGTGTAAGAGTGGCCTAAGACTGTCTTAAAACTGGCCATGAATGCTGCTCAATTTCTGCTGGTGGAATCACTGAAAATTCTGCAGCATTTACAGTAGAAGACTATGTTACGTATGAGGCGGCCATAAGTGACCAAGAAGCATCCGATTAGGGTCCTCTATTTTTTGTGGATCCTGCGGGAAGGCTTCTATTGAAGTCAATGAAAGCGGTCTGATCCGCAGCACAGCCATAGCCATCACTGTGGATGTGCCGTGAATCTGTGCGAGAACAGGAGATTTAAAATAAATAAATAAATCAAAATCTGGCTGGCACGTAGGAGATCCCTGCTGGATCTGGACAGGTGAGAAAATCTATTTTCCTCTCCATGTCTGCAGGCACGGCTGGATTCCACTCCAGGATTCAGTAGTGGAATCCGTGCCTACAAGTGGACATTGGGTCTTACATTGATTGTATCTGACTTCAGACAACTAATTTACAGACAACACATGAAGTAAGCTTTGCAGATTTAATAAACAATTTTTACAAAAAACAAAAATACACAAGTTTCTTTAAAAAAAATATTATAAATAAAGAAATCACTTCTTGGCAGCCTTCAATGCAGATTTGGTCACTTTTGCAGCACTTCCTGACTTCTTGTCCACAGCTTTAATTACTCCAACTGCAACAGTTTGTCTCATATCACGAACCGCAAACCGACCTGAAAGCAGCAAGAGACGCATCAGTTGATTGATCTAAAACCCAACCCAATCTGTACCATTGAACACTGATAGAATCCATTAGTAGGAGACCTAGAAGAACCAGTAGATTGCCCACTATAATTGACAAGGAGCAAACTTTGGAGGTAAGGCCCATTTAGATGGACGAATGCCGGGCAAATGTCCAACACTCGTACCTGCAAATGCTCGTTCCTGTGCTGTTGCATGGGAGCCATCACTGGTTTGCTCAGAGCGGCCAGCAGGGGGACAGGGAGTTTAGGAAACCTAGAGGAACCAGTAGATTGTTCCTTGTCAAGATAGTGAGCAAACTTTAGCATTCATTATAAAAGTCAAGAGCAATCACTCTCTACTTGGTTGGGTGAGACATCTCCAGGAGTTTTGCATTACTTTCTATCCAATGCATTTATGAACAGGTAGAGCCTTCAATACTGGAAAGGAAGTTCGTATACATTTCTTACCGAGGGGAGGATATGCAGAGAAGGTTTCCACACACATTGGTTTCCCAGGAACCATCTCAATAATGGCAGCATCCCCAGATTTCAAGGTTTTGGGGTTGTCCTCCAGTTTCTTGCCTGATCGACGGTCAATCTTTTCCTTCAGCTCTGCAAACTTACAAGCTATGTGGGCAGTGTGACAGTCCAGGACTGGGGAATAACCAGCATTTATCTGTCCTGGGTGATTAAGGATGATTACCTGTATGTATAAGAAATACTGTCAATACATGCAAGTGTACAGTAAAGACAAGACAACCTTCCAGTAAGGCCACCTGCAGACGGCCGGGTCGGATCACGCTGCGGGAACTCTCGCAGTGAGACCTGACTCGAGCCCCTGCAGGGACCAGTGTGGCGCTTACCTCTCCCATGGCTCCGGCTCTTTGATGTGCCAGCTGCTGGCCAGCCGGAGCATAGCGGAGCCGGAGGCCCAGGAGTGACATTTCTGTGCAGGCCTCTGGGAGACCCGCACAGAAAGAGAGCATGCCGCGATTTGCTTTCCGCGTGCCATTTCCCATGGACAAATCGTAGCCGTCTGCATATGATTGTAATGCAGTTCTATGCAGGAGGGCAGGGGCGGAAATTCTGCTGGAAATCCCGCCGCAGAATTTCCGCCCGTGTGCAGGGGGCCTGTTAATTTAATACCGATAGGGATATTTACCTGAGCTGTGAAACTGCCAGCCTCCATTGGTGGGTCATTCTTGCTATCACCAGCTACGTTGCCTCTTCTGATGTCCTTAACAGATATATTCTTTACATTGAAGCCTACATTGTCCCCAGGTGTAGCTTCTTGTAACGCTTCATGGTGCATTTCTACAGACTTTACTTCTGTTGTTACATTTCCAGGTGCAAAGGTTACCACCATTCCTGCCTTTATGACTCCAGTTTCAACTCTTCCTACTGGGACTGTTCCAATTCCTGCAATGGACCATATGTTACCACCACCCTAACCACCAAGAGTATAGTCATCAGTAGCAGCACTTTCAGCTTACCGCCAATCTTGTAGACATCCTGCAGAGGTAGACGCAGGGGTTTCTTTAGGGGACGAGCTGGGGGAATAATGGAGTCCAGAGCTTCTAGAAGGGTGGTTCCAGTTGCATTCCCTTCTTTTCTGTCGATCTTCCAACCTTTGAACCAGGGCATCTAAAGACAAAATAGAGCCCCATGTTCATACAGATTGTATCTTTATGCATAAGCCATTGTCACATCCCTCTATGGAGAAGACTAGTCTCAGTAGCTCTTACTTCAGCAATATATTGAAGGACACCAATTGCTAGACCAAACTGTTTGAATAAGGTTAAGATTTAACCCATTGATGGCTTTGAGCACACATACCTCAGAATTAGTTTAGAGCAGGATCTGGCCCTGCTAACAGCTGTGATCAGTGCTATTGCCGATAGCAAGTAAATGCCCCAAATTGGGGTTTGAGGGTTTATGAACAGGCCCCCAGGATATGATTACAAGGTGCTGGTTGGTTGTCATGACAGCCCAGGGCCTTCTGAAGGCCCTCAGGGCTGCCATGTACTTCTGCTGATTAGGACAGACCTGTGGCCCATCCTAGTAGAATACCAGTAGGGATACCATGCATTCTCTCGTATGTGGACTAATGTAAGAAGTTAAAAAATAACCCCCCGTTCTCCCCAAACATTTGGCATCACCACAGACAAAAGGTGTGATCAAAATACATGGTTTATCCTGCATGGTGAATGCTGGCAGAGAAGCTACACAATGCCAAATTGTGCTTTTGGTCACCCTGTCTCCAAGTTAAGAGGTTTTTCAGTAGATTAACTAGTAACATTGAAAAGTGGGGATGAGAAACTGCATATAAAAGAGGCCACATCCTTAATGACTGGGTTATCTTTACGGAAAGTTAAAGGTTAGTTCCCCTACTGTAATATTAGTTACAAAGCAGTTAATATAGCACTGTACTTACCTTGTTGCTAGGTTCCAGCATATTGTCCCCATGCCAGCCAGAAATTGGTACAAAACCAACTGTTGCTGGATTGTAGCCAATTTTCTTGATGTAGGCGCTAACTTCCTTGGTGATTTCTTCAAATCTCTTCTGGCTGTATGGAGGCTCTGTGGAATCCATCTTATTTACACCAATGATGAGCTGTTTGACTCCCAACGTAAAGGCAAGAAGGGCATGCTCACGAGTTTGTCCATTCTTTGAAATTCCAGCCTCAAACTCTCCCACCCCAGCAGCCACAATAAGTACAGCACAGTCAGCCTACAGGGAAAGAGTACATAATTAGTGGTCAGACACCATACAAGTCATTGTGGCATGTATATGTAGTGGCCCGAAATATACATATCTGGCCTCTCCATAAATGTGTCCCTGCCTTGTCAGTGATTAATGTGTATTGCTGGGTATGGCAGTCTGCAGATGGGCGGGTCGGATCAGGTTGCGGGGATTCTCGCCGCGGGACCCGACCACCTGCAGAGCGCAACTGTTTGATGTGCCGGCTTGCCGGCGCATGCGCAGACCTGAGCCGACGGTCGGGCAGCGACGTTTCTGTGCAGGGCTTTGCGAGCATGCCGCGATTTGTTTGCTGCGCGAGATTTCACGCGGACAAACCGCGGCCGTCTGTGAACGCAATCCTATGGCAGCTTCCAAGGGCAGAAATTCCACGGGAAATCCCGCCGCGAAATTTCCGCCCGCCTGCTGGCAGCCTTTGTCTGAAAAATGTTACAGCTTGTGTTTATCCAATGTTGTCACGTTGCCATGAAAGATATAATGCGTTTGCAAGGTGTGCAAGTCGGGGAGAAGACTTCTACAGCCATGGAGTGAGCATGCATGTCTACCTGTGGATTACAATCTGTCTGAGAGGAGTGTGAGAGAAAGCCTCACCTAGGCCTATCGAGTAATGGAGGAAGCGGAGCGATATGCCATCTACTAAGAATAAGCCTAGAGTCTTGAAGCTACAATGGAAAAATTGAGAGAGTGCCGTAACAGATAACCAGACAGTGAGTGTTGGGAGAGAGACAGAGAGATCTTCCAGATAAGAAGGACTTATGTATCAAGATGGCCCGAGTAGCCTCCCTGCCTATCACAAAAACATGGATGGCATGCTGGAATAAAGTCAATGGAGTCCACCTAGCACCAGTAAGGGTGAATGCCCATGGACGGATTAGCATCGCATTTCCTGCAGCAGAGATCTGCGCATCAATTCGCAGTGGCAAGGTTCTGTTGAAGCAAATAGCTTTCTGCCTGCCAACGCACACATGCAGATTTGTACCACAGATTTCCGCAAGTGGGAAAAAAAAATAATAATTGCGGCATGTTCTATTTTACAGTGGGCTCTACTGATATCAAGAAAGCGAGACCGCGGAAATCCGTGCAGGAAAGACGCGATCACTCGTTGGCACTTTGTTTTGAATCATGGTACTCCCGCAGCGTAAATCTGCAGGGCGTATTCCACATCGCTCGTGGGCATGAGCCCTAAGGTCCAGCATGCACTGGATCCACTGCTTCAGGGATTTGTTGCTTGAAATGCAAGTTATAGCAGAGACAATAGTGACCCCCAATAGTTGCTCCAGCAGTAATACAGACCCCAGTTCAGGTAAGTATAGATATCTTCTGTATGGCTCATTTACAAAGCACTCATACTGTATTACAAAGTGCTGTGTAATGGCCATACAGAAGTGTATAGATGCACAGGTCACGGGCAGACAACCTCTTTAAGACTGGCAGTGAAAGTAGTGGTCTTCGTAAGTGTGCCCCACTGTGCTTCTTGGATAGAGACTGGTGCTAACTACCAGATCACTAACAAATATGCAGCTGCTTGGTATCCTAAGATTTAGATCCTTCAGTACAGGCAGATACAACACATGGAGACCTCCAGACAGCAGTGAGCCCTTTTGCAAGACTTGGAGGTGGGTATGTCACCTACATATTACCCTGCAGCCAGCACTTACCTGTGAGGTGCCAGTGATCATGTTCTTGATGAAGTCACGGTGCCCGGGGGCATCAATGATGGTGATGTAGTACTTAACAGTCTCAAATTTCCATAGGGAAATATCAATGGTGATGCCGCGCTCCCGCTCAGCCTTCAGCTTGTCCAGCACCCAGGCATACTTGAAAGAGCCTTTGCCCATCTGTAAGAAGGATAACATTACTACAATGCCTCATCCACCAGGGCAACCACCTCCCCATATCCCCAGGGCTGCATAACACTCACCTCTGCTGCTTCTTTCTCAAACTTCTCGATGGTTCTCTTATCGATGCCTCCGCACTTGTAAATCAGGTGGCCGGTGGTGGTGGATTTCCCAGAGTCGACATGGCCGATGACAACAATGTTGATGTGGATCTTTTCTTTTCCCATTGTGAAGCCTTAACAGCAGCAGCAGATCTGAACAGGTGAAGTGAGAGAGAGCTGACTGCGGCGCCAGATGTTTAAAGGTCTGAACAAGGGCGGGACCTAGTGAGGAAACAGTAGGAAATCTAGTGGGCGGAGCTGTAGCGCTGTGATTGGATAATGAGTTGTTTGGAAGTTGATGAGCCCCGCCCAGTCACACGTTTTACCTGGTCCTGAGATCTAGAAGTTACAGTAGCAGATAGATGGTGGGAAATGCCTTCCTGAAACGTGGCTAATTCATGGTTTTGTGGGACTGATACCGGGAGCAGCGCGGGAGATGGATTCCCTGAATGAGCAGCTTTCCGTCATACTCTGCATCCATGTTAAACCGTACTAAATACTGAGGGGTGGGGGAGGTTTATTTTGTGCGTCTTTTGGTAAGTTATGAGCTTTGGCGGGGGTTGGGGGTCTGTACTTATTGAAGGGAATTCTGTGGTCTGTACGGTGGACGGGGGCAGGGGGGATTTGGGGGTCTACACTGAGGGATGGGGGGATTCTGGGGTCTTGAATTGAGCATGAGGGGATCCTGGGGTCTGGTCCAATGGATTGGGGGATTCTGGGATCTGTATGGTAAGGGGGGGGGGGGGGGATTCTGGGATCTGTGTGGTAGATGGGGGGGGGGGGGGATTCTGGGGTCTGTATTGAGTGGGTGGATTCTGGGGTCTTTTCATCTTCTGCATCCATAGTAAAGAGTTAGTAAGCATGTACCAGAGGTAAATACTGAGGGGGGAGTATGGGTGTTTTTTGGTGGTTTATGAGCTGTGGTGCAGGTTGGGGGTCTCTACTGAGTGATTGGGGGGAATTCTGCTGTTTGTTCAGGGGAGGAGATTCTGGGGTCTGAACTAAGTGATTAAGGATATTCTAGGATCTGTATGGTAGATGAGGGATTATGGGGTCTTTACCGAGTGATGGAGTGGGGATTTGGGGGGTCTACTGAGGGGCGGGTAATTCTGGGGTCTGTACTGAAGATGGCGGGGAATTCTGGGGTCTGTACTGAAGATGGCGGGGAATTCTGGGGTCTGTATTGAGGCGGGTGGGAGATTCTGGGATCTTTATGATATATAGGTGGATTCTGAGGTCTTTTCATACTCTGCAAACATATTAAAGTGTTAGCAAGCATGCACCAGTAGCAACTACTGAGGGGTGTGGGGGAGATTTTTTTTGGTGTCTAATGAGATTGGGGGTCTGTAGTGAGGAATGGGGGGATTCTGGGGTGGCTTGATAGACTGCTTTTCAGATTGCAGTATGATGTAATGCTATGGCATTACATCATACTGCAGGAGCGATCAAAGCATCACTAGTAGAGATGAGCGAATGTACTCGGTAAGGCCGATTTCGCAATCGAGCACTGTGATTTTTGAGTACTTCACTACTCGGGTGAAAAGTACTCGGGGGCGCTCGTTCCACAAAAAACAAGCCCTCATACAGCGACGTCGATGGATAAAGGAGTTACGATTTTTTAAGAGGGGGGGGGGAATGAAAATGGGGGAAAAAAGGGCCACGTCATTAAAGGGGTTGTCCCGCCGCAGCAAGTGGGGTTATACACTTCTGTATGGCCATATTAATGCACTTTGTAATATACATCGTGCATTAAATATGAGCCATACAGAAGTTATACACTTACCCCTTCCGGTGCTGGCGTCCTCGTCTCCATGGCAAGCACGCCGGAGCAGCCCCATTGAACAGAGCAGAAGACCGCACAGCGCAAGCGCGTCTAATGGAAGGAGAAGACAGTGTTAGTCGGCGCCATGGAGACGGGGACGCTAGCGCTGGAGGGGGTAAGTGTATAACTTCTGTATGGCTCATATTTAATGCACGATGTATATTACAAAGTGCATTAATATGGCCATACAGAAGTACTTAACCCCACTTGCTACCGCGGGACAACCCCTTTAAGGGGTTAAGGATGGCGGGATTCTGGGGTCTATGCAGAGGGACTGTGGGGGATTCTGGAGTCTGTAGGTCTGTTCTGTGGATGAGGGGATCCTGGGATCTGTGCTGAGTGATTTGGGGGGGGGGGGGGGGGTTCTGGGGTCTGTGCTGTGGGATGGGTAATTATAGGGTCTGTAGTGAAGATGGGGTATCCTGGGGTATGTCTTAGAGATAAGGGTATTCTGGGGTCTATATAGAGGGATTGTGGGGATTCTGAAGTCTGTACTGTGGAAGGGGGTTGGTGGTCGGAGGTCCAGGGATCTGTGCTGTGGTTGAGAGCTTAAAATACAGGTGTCTCAAAAGTGTGAAAACACCCATGTAGAATGAAAACAGTTTGGCAACTGGTGATCCAATTTTGGATGCAAGCCGCGAGGGAAGGAGTAAACTTGTTGGGCCATCTGACCAACATGACAGCCATTTTTAATTCTGCCATATTAGATTCAGCTCTAATTTTTCCAATGTGAATCTAGATGTGTGATATATCAAACTGGCAGAGAATTTCACCAGAAAAGGAATGGTGTGCTTCACTTTAACATAACTATATTTGTTTTTATGTTAGCACAGTGAGTTTTCATTATTACAGGCAATGCGAATAGTGGCGTTCTCTCAAGCAGAACCTGTTAAGATCTTCCTTATGTCAGGTAAACAAAGCACGTGTTTTTGCTACAGATTTCAATCAGGGCCACCCAACCAGACCTCTCAGTACCCACACGGCAGTGGCCAAACATCCTGACAAATTCCGAGACACAGGTTCTGTCGTTAATAAACCAAAATTTCGATGAAGAAAAAATATTAGTGATGCATCATGTTAAATATACACTAAATATCCACAAATGTGGATAGCTGGACATCACACATATATGAGCTGGTTGCACAGTGCATATTGTTGTAAGACCAGTGTTGCTGCTAATATATGCTTGCACAAGTCTTCTTATAATGTTGTATCAGCTTACATACCATTTATACAGTAATTGCTATTTTTGTATTCTGTAATAAATAATTGAGTGATTATACTCAAAAATCACACGAATGATTTTTTTTTTTTTTTTAGGTAACTTGTGATTTAGATATGGCCAAAAAGCTGCAGTGGATGCCATCATTTCCAACTGGATCCTCTGCCTTGCCATAATGGTCCCTAAGCACAGATAGTTATTTAGACATTACGGACAATTGGATTCCTACATCTGATTTTCATGTCCACTATTGTTAAAGCCCTCTTACATGGGACGATTACGTTCCGGTTGTTCAAAATCCTGCGCTCCTGCATAGTTTTGAACGCTAATTGTCCCGTAAAACTGAACAACCGCTGCTTACAGTGAATGGAGGCAGGAGGGGAGAGAACTCTCCCCAGCTGCAACGCTTCCCTGCTGGCCGCGCTGTCAGTGATACTCGCTCCTGTGTAACAGCACGAGAACGAGTATACACGGGGACGAGTGTTAGGCATCGTTTGCCCGAGACTCGTCCCAAGTAAAAGGGCCTTTAATCTGCCCTAATCCCCTATAAAGTAGACTGCATTACCATCCTCTCTTCATAAAGACTGCTTCACACAACCGAATGCATTTTTACGTTCGTCTGTACGCACCGTATTATCACATGAATGAATAATTGCCACAATCAGGTGCCGAACTTCAGCTGCGTATTTTCAGCCATTCAGAGGGGCCGCTGCTGAGTATCTGCAACAAAATACGCAGTAGCGATGAAAACCATTGATTGCTGTAAAATCCTCAGAATGGACAATAATGATTAAAGGGGTTGTCCCGAGAAAGCAAGTGGGGGTAAGCACTTCTGTATGGCCATATTAATGCACTTTGTAATATACATCGTGCATTAAATATGAGCCATACAGAAGTTATTCACTTACCTGCTCCGTTGCTGGCGTCCTCGTCTCCATGGTGCCGTCCAATTTCAGCGTTTAATCTCCCGATTAGACGCGCTTGCGCAGAAGGGTCTTCTCCCTTCTCTTGGGTCTCGGCACGAGCGGCGTTATGGCTCCGCCCCTTCTACGCGGCATCGCGTAGCTCCGCCCCGTCACGTGTGCCGATTCCAGCCAATCAGGAGGCTGGAATCGGCAATGGACCGCACAGAGCCCACGGTGCACCATGGGAGAAGACCCGCGGTGCATCGTGGGTGAAGATCCCGGCGGCCATCTTGGTAAGGTAAGCAAGAAGTCGCCGCAGAGCGGGGATTCGGGTAAGTACTAAACTTTTTTTTTTTTAACCCATCCCTTGTGTTTGTCTCGCACCGAACAGGGGGCCTATTGAAAAAAAAAAAAAGCCGTTTCGGCGCGGGACAACCCCTTTAAATCGGACCAGCTGTGTTCTTTTCCCAGCATTCTATCCCGGGTAACTCCCTCCCCCTCCCTTTTTTTCAGCTTCCATCGAAGTCTATGGGCGCTTCCTATGTATCTCGGCAAAACATAGGGCAAGACCTATCTTTTGAAGCGGCGTATACAATCGTGACCAAAAACTGTGTTTTCCCATTGCGTGATTTTTTTACGTGTTCAAAAATCATTCATGTAAATGCATACAATTGGAATCCAATGGTTCGGTTGGACATGGTTTTTGGGTCATTTTTTAACACAGCTAAATACAGTCGTGTGTATAAGTGCCCATTCAGACTGCTGTATTTTTGGTCTGTGTGCTGTCCATGTATTTCTACCAATTAGGCTATACACATAGGCCCTTTTTCACATGGACCAATAGTCCCTGTGAAAAAAATCGTAGCATCCCCTATTTTTGTCCATGTCACTGATGACAGCACATGGATGCATGTCTGTGTGTTGTCTGATGGGAGTTGCGCCAAAGAATCTTAGGTGCCACTTGCATATGACCATGTGAATTCGGCCTACGAATTGATCACAGCTCATAATTGGTAGCAGAAACAATAAAGTGTTGCATGGATTGGTCTGTGGATCTCCCCACACACTTACCCCCCCCCCCCCCATCCTGAACACTTATCTGAGTTATGGACACTTTTAACAAATTTTGAACGATGATTGTTGATGATTCTAAGTGGGCCTTAACATGATGTGTGAATGAGCACAGAGCAGGGGTGTCAGACACCTCTAGGATCATCCCCATTGTACGATCATCTGCCAGTGCCTACCACCTGGTGGGATTGGCCAGGACCACATTTGATTACAAAAGCTTTGCAATGTTCATGGGAAAACAAAGGCCATCTGAAGAAATCTTATCTAATGCTAACAAAGTTGTGTTTGCAATATGAGAAACAAAAGTACTTTGCAACTTTTGGAAACAATAGGCTAGGTGGTCTACTTTTAACCCCCACTGACAATTCTAGCTTTAGGAAAAAAGGTGGCAAGTTTCATAGAACCTACAACAAACGAATACACAATAGCTGAATGTAAATATTTTTAGCATTTTTGCATAATCATTGTTTTTTGTGGCTTATTGAACATGCTGATATTCATAGTGTTGTACTGAGGCCTAGGGCCCACCAACAGAAGTGACTCTGGGGGCACACCCTATAGTTACATATAAGTGTTCTTTGTTTATTTTAGGCTTTCAGAATACAATGTTTTCTTAGTTTTTTTTTTTCACCACAGCAATCCAAGAGTTATAAATCCTTTATTTTGCCATTGACAAAGCCATATGGAGGCTTTTATTTTGTTTTAGGCGTTTGGATATCTCCTGTGAATAGGGAATAACTGTCAATCATGGCAGAACTCCTTTAAAGTGATCATCAGGTTTATGGATATTACGTTAAGATCATCAGGTTTACATTACTTAACGTTGTTCTTCACTGCTGTCCCCTGAGCCACCAGTTCCGCGTTCTGTTTTTGGCTATTCAAGATGGCCATTGCAATCTTCAGACTACCAAATCGCCCACAGTGCACTGGTAGCATTAGACTACCAATGCACTATACCAGCTCTCTGATTTGCCATAATTGCTTATGTGATCAGTGCTGGCCAAAGAGCCACTCCCAGTAAGCATTAGCTTCCATTCACACGAGGCAGTTTGGTTTTAATTAAAACCGCACCAAAAAGTGGATCGGTAATACCTTGTGGTGTGTTTTTGCCAGAGTTCTAGTAAAATATGGCAAAAACGCACACCGTTTTAAAAATGCACTTTTTGGTGTGCGTTTTAATTGCAACCGAACTGCCCCGTGTGAATGGAGTCTTAGGTAGTTAGAAAATTGCTGCAACCTTCTCATATTAAATTTAATATCCCCTTACTGGGCCCCACGTCCTTTACTTGGCATATTTGGATTACTTGTTCTGCAAAATTTCCCCTCAACAAAACACTTCTGACATGTTTCCTATTCCAGTCATTACTTTTAATCAGTTTGACAGGTACCATGTCGAAGTCTTGGATGGAGAAAGGCCTTTTACGATCTGTAGATGTAGTGGAGTGTAAGGGCTCTTGCACACTGTTGAGGGTGATATCAGGCCATGAATTATGGCCCGATATTGCCCTCGGAATCATTCTTGAAACCCCTGAAGGCGAGGCGTTCACATGGAAATAGCCTTGCATCACTGCGGGTGTTCCCTTCATCCCAACCGCGGCTGTCACAGCTAGGCGCTCGCAATATTGTCCCATTGGCATCAGCGCCATTGAAAACATGGAAACCCCTGGATGCAACAGCCCTTAGACACGAAAACTGCTTGCCTATCACTCTTTAACAGAAGCTTTTTCATTGCCTGTGTACTTAGTATCGCTATGTCTAAAGTCAACATTATATGTCCACTCTACTGGCAAGCCCCTCGGTCTCCCGTCCCACGGTCTTTGATGTAAAAATCCCATCTACAAAAGGGACTGATCTGACATTTACAAACTGCTTATTGATCAAGAGATCAGATATTTCTATACGCTTCCATCTGAGCCGTCTTCCCCCTTCCCTCCCCCTTGACAGCTCTGCCTCTCTCCTCCCCTCAAGCAATTGGAGGGGGTGGAGCTAACTCCAGCCCCTTCCTCGCCCAAACAGCCAGAGAGGAAAAGACAGCTCAGATGGTAGCGTATATCAGCCTGCCAATATACGCTTGTCTGAATAAGGCCTTAGGCCAATTTCGAGTGCAATATTGGCCTGTGAAACTAAGCTGGATATCGCGCTTGGGAATATGCGATTTCCCCACGGATGCAAGGTGATTGTGTCAAAAGAAGCGATCGGAACTCTTGCATTGCGTATACCTCGCACACCGTGCAATGCCTCAATGAAAACAATGGGGTTCATATTTATGCGAGATTTGTGCGTCTCGCAATGCATAAATCTTGTGCGATTTTTTTTTTCCAGCTGTGTAAGAGTGGCTTAGGTGGGAGAAGTCTGCTGCTAATTGCAAGATTTCAACTGGAATATTTGTGTGTCATACATCTTCATGTGATTACATACACCACAGGCCTAATAATGTAACTCAGTACTGTAAGATTGGACATACAAATACTTGTTCAGCCAACAACCCTGACCTTCCTGTAGTAGTGTATGCTTGGTAAAGTGTGAATACTTCAATATGGGGGAGGAAAGTCAATGCTAGACACATCTGTACTGATATTACAAGTGATTTGATTATAGCACGAAGGCCCCTTTTATACTTTATGCCTGAGGTTTCCATTTTTCTGGAAACTTTGGGCACAAATTTTTAGCTTATGCAGGCTGCTTTTTACTGGATGCCTGTAAATGGAATAGTGCAGTCTGTGCTATGCAGTAAGAAAAATGGAACTATGACAAACACACCTCATTGGAAGCCAAGATACAGTGCTGAAGTACCGAGGGCAAAAACCACAGGTGCATGTGCTAATACACTCGCCACTACTGTGTATTTCCGCATGAAACAGGGTTGTTTTTCCTTCAAACTATTCAAACTCTGCTCTATAGTGCACAGGTTTGGGAAAAAAATATTGGTGCTGCCCAATCTTTCTTACATGTAGTATCAAATCCCAATAGTGGAACTCCATTAAAAAAAAAAAAAAGTTTGTTTTGTCCCATTATGTGCCCATTTGTTTAAGACTTCAGACTGTTGGAGGCCAAAAAAAAAATCAGATGGCAGCAAAACGGGACAAAATCATGGTCATCTGAAGAAACCTTTAAATATAGATAAACCCTGTGGTCTGGAGTACTTGCTACAACTTAGACAGTGAATCTGAGGGTGCTGAAGACAGGTGCAATAAGAGCTTAAGGCCCACGCAAAGATAGTCTTTCAAACAACTGAAAAATGTAGCAATCTTGTCGCATAGAGTGTTATGGCCATTAACACTTTCATTTGCTTGTAAAAAGGGCCCCCAGTAGCGGTTTGCAGAGCCCAGTTTGATTAATCACACATGCAGCTGTGCACACCACTACATTATTTGCCTCGCAGCACAATACAAATGTTATCTGGTGCCTCCTGTGAAGATAACAGCTTGGTCTAGTGGGAGATACTCTATCGCTGAGTGATTTTAAAGGCCCATTTAGACAATGGTTATCACTAAAACTGTCTTGAGTGAGAATTGTGCGCATTTACTGGGCAAGGCGATCGCTCAAAAGGTTGAGTGATCACCTTACGCTCCAAGCGGGGGATGTGGAAGACCGGTGGGCCGCTTGTCTTGTGTCCAGCTGTTCTCTACTCGGAGCGCCCGACTGTTATACAGCCGAGTGCTCTGAGTGGAAGATAAAGACAAGCAGGGCCACTGTTCTCCATACCCAGCTGTCATCAGGGAGCAGGATACAGCTGATATAGTATCAGCTGTATCCCTCTGAATTCCTGATAAGGCTCATCGTTCTTTAGGCATGCTGAAAGACAACGATGAGCAACGGCATACCGAAAAAAAAAAATGGCACGATATCAGTGCAGTAAGAGGAGTATCGCTCAAAAGACTGCTTTTGAATGCTAATCGTGTAAATGGGCCTCAAGTTCACCTTAAAAGCATCATTTAAATAAAGTCCCTGATGCCTGCTTTTACATATAACTAAATTACTCGTTGAATGAATTTAAGCGATAATAGTGATGTGTAAATGGGCTTTAAGTTAGGAAACCAGATGCCATAGACTACTTGAATATTGGGCCTATCTATACCTATTGGGCACAGATACTGTGAGGGAGCAGTGGCTTAATGTAAAAAGGACATCAGAAGGAGCGGAAAAAGTTTGGCACACTGCATGTCCCTTTTTTTATTGTTTGAATTTTGGCAAGTGCGCTTGTACTGCAGGTCCAAGTTTATTAATGTCCCTGGACAGGATTGCTTTCTTAACCCCTTAGTGAATGCCCAATACAGTTTTTACATGTCCTGAATTTGTGGGTTTTATTCCTTATAGGAAGGGGGTGCACGCATGTGGGAAATAAACTGTCTCCCTTTGCCCGATGGCATTGTGGGCTCAGCGTACATGCATCAGGCCCAGGCCGTCTGCACAAAAGGGCAGATTTGTGCGCCGAATACATTATGTTGCTAGCAGACAACCATAAAATGCATACGCTTGTGTGAATAGTCCCTAAGCCATGTTGATATCAGAAGTCTTCACATGGTGTGGAAATTTTCTGCAACGAGTCTGCAGTGTTTCTCAAGAACTATTGTTTAAAATTCACAACATAGTTATGCTGCAGATTTCTGCTGTAGAATTCAGCCCTCACAGGACAAGGGCTAAATTCTGCAGCAGATCCACTTCTTACTTTGGACTGATAAAGGTCTCTAAACTTTGGCTGCATAAACCAGAGTTTTGTCAGTTATGAGTTTAGATCACAACTCATCCTACTACCTGTATACCACTGTCAGTAGCTTATCTAGGTTACTAGAGTACAGTTCCCCTGCAGTGATGCATCATGGGATTGATGTGAAAGCAAAGATTTCACTGTCAGACTGGATATTTACGTATTTTGCAGTCACTTCCATGAGTGTCAGCCAAATGATAGCAAAAGGATAAGAGTGTATACCAGAATGGCCCTTTGACTGGCAAACATTTGGATCCAATGTGTGTCCTAATGGTTAGACTAGCACTACAACTTCTTTAGAATATGCCAACTGCTAAACCTAGAGTTATGCTGGTTGTGTCCAACTTCAGACAACACATAAAGTAAGCTTTGCAGATTTATTAGACAGTTTTAACAAAAATATACAAGTTCCTCAAAAATATAAATAAAGAAATCACTTCTTGGCAGCCTTCAATGCAGATTTGGTCACTTTTGCAGCACTTCCTGACTTCTTGTCCACAGCTTTAATTACTCCAACTGCAACAGTTTGTCTCATATCACGAACCGCAAACCGACCTGAAAGCAGCAAGAGATGCATCAGTTGATTGATCTAAAACCCAATCTGTACCATCGAACACTGATAGAATCAATTAGTAGGAGACCTAGAGGAAGTAGTAGATTGCCCACTATAACTTGCCAAAACAAAACTTTGGAGGTAAGGCTGCTTTCAATGAACCAATGCCTGACACTAGTACCCACAAATTCTCGCTCCTGTGCTGTTGCACAGGAGCCAGTATTACTGGCTCGCTCAGAGCGTCCAGCAGAGGAGCAGGGAGGCTGCATGATATTTCTCTCTCCACCACCCCTATCATTCACCTAACATAGTAGCCATTCAGTATTGAACAGCTGCTATGTTAAGTGAATGGAGAGGGGGGGGGGGGGGAATGCATTTATAAACAGGTAGAGCCTTCAATACAGGAAAGTAAGTCTGTATACATGTCTTACCGAGGGGAGGGTATGCAGAGAAGGTTTCCACACACATTGGCTTCCCAGGAACCATCTCAATAATGGCAGCATCCCCAGATTTCAAGCTTTTGGGGTTGTCCTCCAGTTTCTTGCCTGATCGACGGTCAATCTTTTCCTTCAGCTCTGCAAACTTACAAGCTATGTGGGCAGTGTGACAGTCCAGAACTGGGGAATAGCCAGCATTTATCTGTCCTGGGTGATTAAGGATGATTACCTGTATGTATAAGAAATACTGTCAATACATGCAAGTGTACAGTAAAGACAACCTTCCAGTAAGGGATATGCCAGCTGGTGTATTTAATACCGATAGGGATATTTACCTGAGCTGTGAAACTGCCAGCCTCCATTGGTGGGTCATTCTTGCTATCACCAGCTACGTTGCCTCTTTTGATGTCCTTAACAGATATATTCTTTACATTGAATCCTACGTTGTCCCCAGGTGTAGCTTCTTGTAATGCTTCATGGTGCATTTCTACAGACTTCACTTCTGTTGTTAAATTTCCAGGTGCAAAGGTTACCACCATTCCTGCCTTTATGACTCCAGTTTCAACTCTTCCTACTGGGACCGTTCCAATTCCTGCAATGGACCATATGTTACCACCACCCTAACCACCAAGAGTATAGTCATTAGTAGCAGCACTTTCAGCTTACCGCCAATCTTGTAGACATCCTGCAGAGGTAGACGTAGGGGTTTCTTTAGGGGACGAGCTGGGGGAATAATGGAGTCCAGAGCTTCTAGAAGGGTGGTTCCAGTTGCATTCCCTTCTTTTCTGTCAATTTTCCAGCCTTTGAACCAGGGCATCTAAAGACAAAAATAGAGCCCCATGTTCATACAGATTGTATCTTTATACATAGCCATTGTCACACCCCTCTATGCAGAAGATTAGTCTGAGTAGCTCTTGCAATACATTGAAGGACACCAGTTGCCAGACTAAACCTGGTTGAATGATGGGTTAAGATTGAACCCATTGATCCTGCTAACAGCTATCATCAGTGTCAGTGCTGATTGCAGCGTTTAAATGCCCCAGATTGGGGAAGTAAGGGGAGAGTTGAACAAAGAAAGTTAGTTTGCTTGTATTATAGTAGTGAAGCTTTGTTCATAAGCATTGCTAACATGCTCAGTGAGATTCTGCAGGTGTCTGTCTTGGAGCTGTGGGGGTCTGGAAGATGTGGAGCTGTGGGGGTCTGGATGATGTAGAGCTGTGTGTCATGTGTGGGGGTCAAGTTGGATGTAGCCGAGTCTGCATGTCAGGATGGATGTCCAGACGGCCATGCAGTGACTGGACGAGCAGTATGATGTATTGCATGTAAACTTGTATATTTAGGTGGTGTACGTTATACCAGCTGTACATATTATGTACAGGATATAGCCAAGTTACATCAGCATCACTATATACATCTCCTGAATATAGAGAGATGGACCATGCTGGGGTAACCTGGGCATCTCATGTATGTAGTTATATGTGTAGATTGTACGCAATGCGAGAGTCTGCAGCGTATTCTCATGAATAGATGGCGTCCGATTCACACTAAGCGTCATCTACTCGCGAGAACACACTGGCCTGGATTGCATGCACAGGATCCAGGAGAAGAAAAATATAAGATTGAAGTGATAAGCCACACCCCTTTACCATGGCCCATATTTTTCTGTGACAAGATGGCAACCCTACATACATTAGCACCCAACATGACTTAGAACCAACGTCAAAGCAGTTAAAATAATGCTGGCAGAGAAGCTACACAGTGCCAGAATTGTGCTTTTGGTCACCCTGTATACAAGTTAAGAGGTTTCTCAGTAATATAAGTTACAAAGCAGTTAATATAGCACTGTACTTACCTTGTTGCTAGGTTCCAGCATGTTGTCCCCATGCCAGCCAGAAATTGGTACAAAACCAACTGTTGCTGGATTGTAGCCAATTTTCTTGATGTAGGTGCTAACTTCCTTGGTTATTTCTTCAAATCTCTTCTGGCTGAATGGAGGCTCTGTGGAATCCATCTTGTTTACACCAATGATGAGCTGTTTGACTCCCAACGTAAAGGCAAGAAGGGCATGCTCACGAGTCTGTCCATTCTTTGAAATTCCAGCTTCAAACTCTCCCACCCCAGCAGCCACAATAAGTACAGCACAGTCAGCCTACAGGGAAAGTGGACATTATGAACAAGATAGTACATAGTTAGTGGTCAGACATGCTACATTGTGGTATATGCACAGATGCAGCTTACACGGTCATGAAAGTAGGAAATAAAACACAGGAAAGAGGATCTGGCCATGATGGAGGAGACCCATACCACATCTGGACAAGTGAGAAAGTGTCTTTAGCCTCATGGCTGTGAGCACAGGTGGCATCTGCTGCAAGATTCCACACTCAGAATCCATGCGTGCCGGTGGAGAGTCAAATGTTGCACAAGCCCCAACTTTCTCACCACTTGTCAGAAGAGTGGGCATGACCACCATAAACAAGCAGAGCTTTACATATCAAACTTACATAAAGGCATGTGAGAAATGAAAACCAGGTAAACTCTGTCATACATCTTGGTGCACACACAGAAGTTTAATACATGAAAAGGTGTGCACCAGGGAAGATTATAGTTGAAGATATTGGTTGTATAAGTTTGCCCCAGTGCCTCTTGAATAGAGACTGGTGCTAGCTGCAATCAATCAGATTACTAACAAATAAGCATGGGATAAGAAGCTCCAGCTACTTAATATCCAATCCAAGATTTAGATCCTTCAATACAAGCAAAAATACAACACATGAAGACCTCCAGACAGAGGTGGCCATGTCACATTACACTGCAGCACTTACCTGTGAGGTGCCAGTGATCATGTTCTTGATGAAGTCACGGTGCCCAGGGGCATCAATGATGGTGATGTAGTACTTAACAGTCTCAAATTTCCATAGGGAAATATCAATGGTGATGCCCCGCTCCCGCTCAGCCTTCAGCTTGTCCAGCACCCAGGCATACTTGAAGGAGCCTTTGCCCATCTGTAAGAACGATAACATTACTACAATGCCCCATCCACCAGGGCAACCACCTCCCCATATCCCCAGTCAGACCATGGCTGCGCTGCACAACACTCACCTCTGCTGCTTCTTTCTCAAACTTCTCGATGGTTCTCTTATCGATGCCTCCGCACTTGTAAATCAGGTGGCCGGTGGTGGTGGATTTCCCAGAGTCGACATGGCCGATGACCACAATGTTGATGTGGATCTTTTCTTTTCCCATTGCAAAGGCTTGGCGGCGGCAGCAGCAGATCTGAACAGGTGAAGTGGTAGAGAGCTGACTGCGGCGCCAGACGTTTAAAGGTCTGAACAAGGGCGGGACCTGGAGATGAACCAATTGGAGATCTATTGGGCGGAGCTATGGCGCTGTGATTGGATAATGAGTTGTTTGGAAGTGGCTGAGCCCCGCCCAGTCACACGTGTTACCTGGTCCTGAGATCTGGAAGATAGATGGTACTATCTCCTGGGAGATGATATCCTGAAACATGGCTTATTCCTGGGGTTTTAAGACTGATACCGGGAGCAGCGCGGGAGATGGAGTCCCTGAATGAGCAGCTTTCCGTCATACTCTGCATCCATGTTAAACCGTTAGAAAGCAGTAATAAATACTGAGGGGTGAGCGGGATTTTAGTTTATTCTTTTATGATGTGTCATGAGCTTTGGCGGAGGTTGGGGGTCTGTACTGAGTGATGGGGGGGGGATTCTGCCATCTGTACGGGGGCAGGGGGGATTTGACGGTCTGCACTGAGGGATTACGGGGGCAGGGGGGATTTTGTGATCTGAAGTGAGCGATTGAGGAGATTCTGGGGGCTGTACTGAGTGTTTGAGGAGACTTTGGGGTCTGTACTGAGGGATGGGGGATTCTGGGATATGTATGGTACATAGGGTCTGTACTGTACTGAGTGATTGGGAGTGATCCTGGGGTCTACCGAGGAATGGGGGATTCTGTGGTCTGTACTGAAGATGTCGGGGGATCCTGGGGTCTGTACTGAGGATGGAGGGGTTCTAGGGTCTGTACTAAGAGATGGGTTTTTTTGGGATATGTATGGGGGGTTTGTGGTGTGTTTTCATATTCTGCCTCAATATTAAAGCATTAGCAAGCATGACTGAGGGATGGGGGATTCTGGCATCAGTATGGTAGATGGGGGATTCAAGGGTCTTTTCATACTCTGCATCCATATTAAAACATAAGGAAGCATGCACCAGTAGCAAAGACTGATAGGTGTGTGGAAGTTTTCCTTTTCGTGTCTAATGAGCTGTGGCAGAGGCTGGGGGTCTGTACTGAGGATGGCGGGGGATCTTGGGGTCAGTATTGAGGATGAGGGGATCCTGGGGTCTGGAATGAGGGATTGGGGGATTTGGGGTGTTTTCATATTCTGCATCCATATCAAAGCATTAGCAAACATGCACCAGAGGTAATTACTTAGGCTGCCTGCAGACGGCCGGGTCGGATCCTGCTGTGAGGATTCTCACAGCTGGATGCGCACCCGTGCCCCTACACAGCCCTGCGGCTTACCCGCTCCTGGCTTCTCCTCTCTGTGCTGTGTGCCGGCTGCTGGCCAGCTGGCGCATGTGCAGAGAGGAGCCGGCCCGTCACCACTGAATTTTCCTCTGCGAGACCCACACAGAAATAGAACATGCTGATATTTGTTTTCCGCGTGTGTTTTCACGCAGACAAATCTCGTCCGTCTGCCTAGGATTGCGTTATCTAATGCAATCCTATGCAGGTGGGCATGGGCAGAAATTCAGCCCATGTGGAGGGGGCCTAAGGGGGAGTGAGGGTTTTGTTTTTGTCTTATTTTGGTTCTAATGAGCTTTGGCGCAGGTTGGGGGTCTGTAATGAGTGACTGGGGGGTGGGTTCTGGGGTCTGTACTGAGGGATTGGGGATTCTGGGGTCTGTACTGAAGATGGCGGGGGATCCTGGGGTCTGTGCTGAGGATGGTGATGGATGCTGAGATATGTATTAAGGATGTGGGGATTCTGGGGTCTATACATAAGGACTTGGGAGATTCTGGAGTCTGTACTGTTGATGGGGGGGGGGCTGGGATATGTGCTGAGTGATTGTTGGGTTTCTGGAGTTTGTACTGAGGGATGGGGGATTCTGGGATCTGTACTGAAGGTTGCGGGAATGTATTAGGGATAAGGGGATACTGGGATCTATACAGAGGGATTGTGCTAAGGTTGTGCATCTAGGACCTGTGGTTCTGCAGGCTTTCTTGTGCACACCTTCACAGGTAGGGGTTAATTGAGCTGCTGGGTGCGGTATTCTCCACCAGCCAATCCCCCTTGCCTGCTGCAGATAAATATCTGGACACGTATGTGCTATTTTTTTCTGGTGCAATGTTTTTACGCACCGCAAAATTGCCCATGTGAACGAATGCATTGGGATCCAATGTCTCAGATGACCCCGATTTTTGGCCGGCGTGAAAACGCGACTAAGTAGCCGTGTTAAAGTGCTCATGTGAATAAAGCCTTTACCTGTACTTACGCGGTCTGCAGAGCGCCCATGTATAACTAGTCATGACTGAATGATGGTAATATTGATCTTCGTATAACTACTATGATTAGAATATGCTTCAGCAGTCGTTAACAAGTCTTACCTCTGGCTATGGATCTCGGTCACATGCTGACGACAGTCCGCTGTGGACAAGCCAAGTGAAAAATTAACATGGGGCGCAAAATTCAAATTTACGACATGTCAATTTTGGCGCCGTTTCCACTGCGGACTCTCTTCTCTCTCTGGGGATAGATCTCCAGTGTGAAATACAGGCTGAAATGCTGCTTCAAAACCTGTGCAAATGGCGTGGATTTTTTTGCTGCCTTTCCGCTGTGGAAATCTAGCAGAATTTCCACGCAGTGCCGCAGCAGACATTCCGCGACATTTCCGTTCCTGTGAGAACCCAGCCTTACGCCCGACTGTAACATACGACCATCTTAGGCATTGGTTTCCAATGAATTCGTTCACAGGGGAGAATATACGGCACATAAAAACCTCGCGCCGTGAAAAATGGAACATACATGATCAAAATTCTCGCTGGCGCTTATACCGTGGCAAAAAATATAGTTCTGATTTTATCTTTTGATCGATATATGGTGGTGGCTCCCATAGACTTCTATGGGAGCTAGTAATAAAAAGGGATGTGGGAGGCAGTTTAGCAGCATCCAAGGCAGGGAAAAGCTTACAGTTGCATCTATTTAGACATTTGAAGGCATCCCGAGGATTTATGCAGAGCGAGGGTTTTCCGGGGTGCGATGTATTTTTGTTGTTGCGTGAATGGACGTGAAAACGCTAATTAAGGCCGCCTGCAGACGGCCGGGTCGGATCCGGCTGCGAGAATTCTCGCAGCGGGACCCGACCCGAGCGTCTGCAGAGAGCAGCGCGTCACTCACCTGCCCCCGCGGCCCCGGCTCTTTCATGTGTCTGCTGCCGGCGCATGCCGCGATTTGTTTGCCGCGCGAGATTTTGCGCGGCCAAATCGCAACCATCTGCCTAGGATTGTGTTTGTTAACGCAATCCTATGGCAGCTTCTAAGGGCAGAAATTCCGCAGGAAATCCCGCCGCGGAATTTCCGCCCGTCTGCAGGTAGCCTATCTCTGGCCGTGATTGCAGAAAATCATCCATTCATGCGAATTTACAGCGCAGACGAGAGAACGTAAAAACGCATACACTCATATGAAAGAGCCCTTAGGCTGCACAAAAGGTGCAATCAGCCACCATACGAGCATTTGCTAGTTCGTTGGCTGATTACTGACCTGTTTATAACTATTCGTATAGCTCCAACTCATTCTGTAGAGTTCTAACGAACGCTCATCCACAACCACTGTAAATAGCCTTTAAAAATACTTATGAAACAGCGACCTGCAACATGTACTATGTACAGTACAGTTCTGAATTATTTAATTGTCTTTGATCGCTCTCATTTTTGCTGGGTATAAGTCACTAAAGTCTTTCTCGGTATCACATATGACAGTATTGGTATCACTATAGACACCACTGAGCTCTTTTGCATTTCATTGTTTTTATCAGAAGCCTTTTACTCTATTATCCAGGCCATAATGCAGTTAGCAATATTTAGGGCTAACATGTTGTGTGAATGAGCACAGAGCAGGGGTGTCAGACACCTCTAGGATCATCCCCATTGTACGATCATCTGCCAGTGCCTACCACCTGGTGGGATTGGCCAGGACAACATTTGATTACAAAAGCTTTGCAATGTTCATGGGAAAACAAAGGCCATCCTAAGAAATCTTGTTATCTAATGCTAACAAAGTTGTGTTTGCAATATGAGAAACAAAAGTACTTTGCAACTTTTGGGAACAATAGGCTAGGTGGTCTACTTGTAACACCCACTGACAATTCTAGCTTTAGGAAAAAAGGTGGCAAGTTTCATAGAACCTACAACAAACGAATACACAATAGCTGAATGTAAATATTTTTAGCATTTTTGCATAATAATTGTTTTCTGTGGCTTATTGAGCATGCTGATATTCACAGTGATGTACTGAGGCCTAGGGCCCACCAACAGAAGTGATTGGGGGCACACCCTATAGTTACATACAAGTGTTCTTTGTTTAGGCTTTCAGAACGCAATGTTTTTCTATCACAGCAATCCAAGAGTCATAAATCATTTATTTTGCTATTGACAAAGCCACATGAAGGTTTTCATTTTGTTTTAATATGCTGGGAGTATATTTCATTTATTGCTTCACTTTTATTATTTTTTGGGGGCGGGGGGGGGGGGGGGTGTCAAAAAAGGGAACAAATAGTAAATTCACAATTGCTCTTTGGCTTTTGAACAGCATTCACTGTGTGGTATAGCCAAAAGTAAAAGTTAAAGGGGTTGTGCCAATTTTGAAAGTTTTTCCCTATCAAAAGGATAGAAGGTAACATTCAAATCATTGAGGGTCCAACTATTAGGATCCCTATTGATCCCAAGAACAGATATCCAGTGCACACAGCGGATCCGTTCACTTCAATGGGATTGACGGAGATAGCCAAGTTCAGGGGTTCAGCTATCTCCTGTGAATAGGGAATAACTTTCAATCATGGCAGATCACTTTAAAGTGATCATCAGCTTTGCGGCCAAAATTCTGTCCCAGGACCAGAGGTGGTGGGGGGTACATTACCTGAAGTTGTTCCTCTCTGCTGTCCCCCGATCAATCAGTTCGGGGTCCGTTTTTGGTAATTAAAGATAGCCAATGCAATCTTCAGACTACCGAATCCCCCACAGTGCACTGTCTATGACATCCTTTCTGTTCCAACCATTACTTCCAATCAGTCTGACAGGTGCCATGTCAAAGTCTTGGCGGAAGAAAGGTCTTTTCTGATTCGTAGATGTAATGGACTCCAATGATACCTTTATACACCCAAACATACAATGTCACAGTTTGCTCATTTGCTCAGGCAGTCCGTTTTTTTTTTTCTAAACCTTAATTTTTATTAAAGACTAGCTTACCCGTCGCGCGTTGCTGCGAAGACAGACATACATACATACATTCGTTTTTATATATCTAGTGTAGTAATGCATAAAGGACAGACAGACATTCATTTTTATATATATAGAGATGACATCAGAAAGTGAGAGAATTAGATTCCGTACGTAAAATTTGGACGCTAATTCCTTTAGTTTTCCTATTTATGACATAATCAATGCTTGTGCCAAATTTCAAGTTTCTATGACATTGGGAAGTGAGAAATTAGATTATGTACGTACAATTTGGACGCTAATTCTTTTACGCTTAGAATTGAATAATCAAGTTGGGACCCATTAACTTTTCCTATTTATGATATAATCAATGCTCGTGCCAAATTTCACGTTTCGATGACACGGAGAATTGAGAGAATTAGATTATGTACGTAAAATTTGGACGCTAATTCTTTGGCGCTTAGAATTGAATAATTGGGTTGGGACTCATTACCTTTTCCTATTTATGATATAATCAATGGTCGTGCCAAATTACATTGGGAAGGGAGAAAATTAGATTCCGTACGTAAAATTTGGACGCTAATTCTTTGGCGCTTAGATATGAATAATCAAGTTGGAACCCATTAGCTTTTCCTATTTATGACATAATCAATGCTCCTGCCAAATTTCATGTTTCTATGACATTGGGAAGTGTGAAAATTAGATTCCGTACGTAAAATTTAGACGCTAATTCTTTGGTGCTTAGACTTGAATAATCGAGTTGGGACCCATTAACTTTTCCTATTTATGACATAATCAATGCTCCTGCCAAATTTCATGTTTCTATGACATTGGAAAGTGAGAGAATTAGATCCTGTACGTAAAATTTGGACGCTAATTCTTTGGCGCTTAGAATTGAATAATCGAGTTGGGACCCATTACGTTTTCCTATTTATGACATAATCAATGCTCGTGCCAAATTTCATGTTTCTACAACATCGGGAAGTGAGAGAATTGGTGGCAATGATGGAAATCGAACGATCTACGTGGGGGCGGGGCGTAACTGTCGACGCTCGCATGCACGCCATTTATCATAGGATAGTTGTACTATGCCTATAATCTACGGAAGTACTCGAAAATCTCAGCGCTCGGGCGAAAAAGGGGCGTGGCCGAGTAGGTTCGCTCATCTCTAATAGCAACCAATCAGAGCACAGCTTTCATTTTACCTCAGCATTCTCAATATCCAGCAATTGTCTTGCGAAACGTTCGGCGGATGAATCATCATTTTGTAGTTGAACACTCATTCCGTTGCTTGTAATGCCTTTTTGCTTTCGTGCTTGAGATGGAAATCAAACGATCTTTGTATAGGGGGCATAACTGTTAACTATGCTCGCGCGCGCGCCACCTATCGTAGGATAATTGTACTATGCCAGTATTCTTCCCAGGAGTGTACTCAACAACTTCCCAAAGTTTCATGGCGATCGGATGAATGGTGTAGTAGCGCATAAAGGACAAACAGACAGATGTACATTCAATTTTATATATATAGATTTATGAGATTACAATAACACAGAAAACAACTTTTGAAATAAATTTCTGTTACATTAGTACAAAACAAATACAAATGCTTCTTGCAGTCATACAGATTAGGGGAAAAAAGAGAAAAAGACATAGCAGAAGAGCACATCCTCTCTTTTAAGTCCTGGAACAAATTTGGGATTGGACTGTTATGTGAAACAATCTTTAGAGCTCCTTGGCTTTCCCTAGGGTGGATTCAGACGACCTTATATCGGCTCGGTTTTCACACCGAGCCTATATACGGTGTCCTTGTCTGCAGGGGTGGTGGTGGTAAGGGGGTGGTAGAGCCAGGAGCAGGAACTGAGCTCCCGCCCCTTCCCCAGCCCTCACCACTATTTGCAATGGGAGAGGCAGGATGGGGCGGAGCTAAGCAACGTGACTTAGCTCCGCCCCCGTCTCGCCCCATCCTATTGCAAATAGTGGCAAGGGGCGGGAGCTCAGTTCCTGCTCCTGGCTCTTCCATCCTCCCCTCCTGCAGACAAGGACACCGTATATCGGCTCGGCGTGAAAACCGAGCCGATATACAGTCGTCTGACTCCACCCTTAGGCTGCTTCCACATGGCCAAGAAAATTGTGTGAGATTTGTGCCTTAAGATTTTGAATGGAGTTATATGCATGGGAAAAAAATTGCAGCATGTTCTATATTTGCACTTTTCTCAGAACGCATCGCCCATTATTTTCAATGGGACTGGTAAACACACTACACTCGCATACAGATCTCACGCAAAAACAATGGGAAACACTTGCCCATCCTCCGAAGTGCCTGAAAGGGAAGATCGCAACTAGAGATGAGCGAGTATACTCGCTAAGGCACATTACTCGAGCGAGTAGTGCCTTAGCCGAGTATCTCCCCGCTCGCCTCTAAAGATTTGGGGGCTCGCGCGGGTGACAGGTGAGTTGCGGGGGGGGGGAGAAAGGGAGAAAGAGATCTCCCCTCTGTTCCTCCCCGCTCTCCCCTGCCGCTCCCCGCCCCCCCGACGGCCCCCAAATCTTTAGAGACGAGCCGGGAGATACTCGATCAAGTAATGTGCCTTAGCGAGTATACTCGCTCATCTCTAATCGCAACCTCACAGAAGTGATGGGAGGCGTTTTTGGGCAGAAAAACGTCTTGCATCTGCTGGTACATTGCACATATCGGGCCGTGAAACTCAATATCACACTCATACATGTGTAGGACGCTTTATGGGAGCCCCCTTACTGTGACTGTTGGGCCTATTCATATGCCTGTATTTTTGGTCTGTGTGATGTTTTTGTATTCCACGGACAGCGCAAGAACCCATTATAGCCAATGAGGCTATTCAATAATGGTCTATGCGAAAAAAAATTGCATGTTATTCGAATCCGTTTTCTCAGATGAAAGTAAGGCATGCAGTGTATGGGGCTCCAAGAAAACCAGACAACACAAGGATGGTGATCAATTTTTTCTCAGTCCGAACTCTCAGAGTGAGCATGGCAATGGTAAGGGCTTAAACAGATGGGTGATTTAGTTCCTTTAGGTGGCTTTGTAAATCACGGCTGCAAAACGTAGAGAAACAAAATCATTGATTTCAATGGTTTGGTTTTCACTAGCGGTATTGTCACCCGTTAATAGTACGGGCAAGAAAAAAAAAAGGCAGGACCTATCTTTCCGCATTTTTTTTTTTTTGAAACTCACACAAAGTTTGAAAGGTTAAAAAAAGATTTTTATCTTGTTCATGCGCAACTGTCATCTGTAGCGGCGAATATAATTGCACGTATGCCCGTGTGAAGAAGCTCTATCACACTTGCGCGAAAAATCACACGTTTTTTGAGCGATGCAAGAGTGAGTGAAAATGCTGAATTTTGAAACCTGCTTTTCAATGCTCTCATTCACATCTGTGATGTTATCACTCGTGATATTGCGAGATTGGTAAATGGCGGCATGTCCTATCTTTCTTCATATTGCTTTTTTTTATCCCCTATATTTCCGTATGGAAACTTTGCTTTATTGCATTGCAATGCACGAACTTGCGATTTTCGTGCAAGGCGATGCTTCATTAACATTAGAAACACCTACTGTCTACTGCAAGAAAAGCGCATGAGAAAAACACGCACGAAAATCACAAATGGCAGCAATATTTTTGCAAGGAAAGCATTACTCAGACATTCCATGGTCAAAATTACGATATTGCCGAGATTTTCTTGCGGTAATATTGTGATCGTCAGTGTGAAGGAGCCCTAAGGCCGCTTTCACATGGCCAAAAATAATCACGCAAATCTTGCACGAATATGAAACCTATTCAAATCACAGCATGTCCTATCTTTGGGCATTCCCTTGGAACGCCTCACCCATTGTTCTCAATGAGACCGGAAAACACATCGCACAGAGGGCAATGTGAGGTTTCCCATTGAAAGCAATGGGAAACTCTTGCCAATCCTCTGGCGCAGCTTTCAGCCGAGCGGGAAGATCGCACCCTCACTGAGGTGATGGGAGGCGTTTTTGACACAAAAAAAGCTCGTATGTGCAAGGACATCGCATGTGCATGAGGGTGATATCGGGACGAGTTTTACAGCCCGATATTATGCTCAGCCATGTGACATTAGCCTCAGGTAAATAAGCCCTAAAGGGAATACCCTGTTACTGTTATGGTGACCAATCTGAAGAGTGTGAGCGCACGACCATAAGGATGTTACATTCTTCACATGGACCTAGTGGCTGATCCTATGGAGCTACCCTGCCTGGGAGAGAATGGTGTGTGCAACACAAAGTGGCGGTGCCCTAAATATGGCGTGTATGATAAGCCCTGTGGTCTGGAGAACTTGCCACAGCCAAGAAAGGGCGTCCGTGAGGGTGCTGGAGACTCGTGCTATAAGGGTTTAGTTGGGAAGACAGATGCCACAGACTTGGTACCTAAATGTGAGCCATGTGGGGACTGTGACAGAGGACTGTGACTTGGTAGAAAAACAAAGACATACGTCACCAACCAGACAAGAAGTCACTTGTGATCACTGGAGGTAACTGCACTGTAATCACTATCACTGTGTAGAGCTGGTATTTCCCTAATGGGCACAGATATTGTGAGGGAGCATAAAGAGCGTGGCTCAATGTAAAAAGCATGTAGCCTAACAAGAAAAGAAATAAATTTGTCACCCCACAGAACTCGTCCCCTTTTTCATTGTTTGAAACTTGGGAAGTGCGCTTGTACTGCACGTCCATCAGTAGGACAAGTTCAAGTTTATTAAAACCTTTACTCCACAGAGCATAAATGTACGTCCTGGCTGCAGGGTACTTAACACAACAGGCTATACACTAACATCCTGAGAAAAATGGGAGATCAGAAGAGATTCCGCACCATTCGGCAGCGGGAGTTGGCTGTTATCAGTAGCTGGCCTCCGGCTGCAACAGTGAGGGTGCATAAGGAAAGCAATGTAGCACGCTCCCTCTGTGACATCATTGGACCCCCGTCATGTAATTGCAAAGGGACGACGGGTTGCCAGGATGCCAGATACAGGTGTCCCGCTTTGCCATTGCCTATGATTGCTATTACAAGCAGTATAAGGCATTGCTTTATTATAGCAACCATAGCTGCTATGGTTCAAGTCCCCTACAGCGGTATAAAAAGTGTAAAAAAAGATAAAAATAGTGTAAAAAAAGTTTAAAAAAATGTTAAAAAAAGCCTTTTTTGCGCTTTTTTCCTATAATTATAAAAAAATGTAAAAAATTTAAATCCCACATATTTGTATCCGTAACGACTTGTACAATAAATTGAACACACTTTTTATCCTGCAAGGCAAAAAGCGTAAAATAAACCTTAAAAACAGGCAAAATGATTATCTTTTTAATTTTGCCTGCTAAAATAATAATAAAATACAGCTGTATAAGCCCCAAAATGGTACCCATAAAAAAACAGCTTGTCATGCAAAAAAACAAGCCCTTACAGAGCTCTGTCCATGGAAAAATAAAAAAGTTATAGGACTTTAAATGCAGCGATTTAGAAAAAAATTCCAAAAAAAGGGCTTTTATTGTAGAAAAACCTAAAAAAATATTAAGAATTTTGGTATCGTTGTAATCGTACCGACCCGAAGAAAAAAATGTATTGTGTTTAGAGATGAGCGAACGTACTCGTTTCGAGTACTTACGCACCCGAGTACCGCCATTTTCGAGTACTTCAGTACTCGGGTGAAAAGATTCGGGGGGCGCCGGGGGGCGGGGAGAGGCGTGGCGGTGCGGGGGGTAGCAGCGGGGAACAGGGGGGAGCCCTCTCTCTCTCCCTCTAATCCCCACTCCCCACTGCTACCCCCTGTGCCGCCACGGCGCCCCCCGAATTTTTTCGCCAGAGTACGGAAGTACTCGGAAATCGCGGTATTCGGGCGAAAAAGGGGCGTGGCCGAGCACGTTCGCTCATCTCTAATTGTGTTATTTATGCTGCATGATTAACGCTGTAAAAAAACACAAAAGACAATGGCAGAATTGATGTTTTCTGTCCCTGATATAAAAAAAAATAATAAAAATTTTACAATACTCTTATGTACCCAACAATGGCAGCAATAGAAACTATAGTTTACCACACAAGCCCTTAGACGGCCGCGTCGACGGAAAAATAAAAAAGTTATGACTTTTAAAATGTGGAGATGAAAATTCCCCCCAAAATTGTTGTTGTGTCCTTATGCCCAAAATGGGCCATGTCCTTAAGGGGTTAATGTCCCTGGACCTGGCGATGAACGCTTCCCTAATCCTCCCATAGGACACAATACACTTCACCATTTTTGTAACAGGTGCTGTCATCTTATGGGGGCACCCTGGTTGTCACTGTTATGGGGGCACCCTGGTTGTCACTGTTATGGAGGCACCCTGGTTGTCACTGTTATGGGGGCACCCTGGTTGTCACTGTTATGGAGGCACCCTGGTTGTCACTGTTATGGGGGCACCCTGGTTGTCACTGTTATGGAGGCACCCTGGTTGTCACTGTTATGGAGGCACCCTGGTTGTCACTGTTATGGGGGCACCCTGGTTGTCACTGTTATGGAGGCACCCTGGTTGTCACTGTTATGGGGGCACCCTGGTTGTCACTGTTATGGAGGCACCCTGGTTGACACTGTTATGGGGGCACCCTGGTTGTCACTGTTATGGGGGCACCCTGGTTGACACTGTTATGGGGGCACCCTGGTTGTCACTGTTATGGGGGCACCCTGGTTGTCACTGTTATGGAGGCACCCTGGTTGTCACTGTTATGGAGGCACCCTGGTTGACACTGTTATGGGGGCACCCTGGTTGTCACTGTTATGGGGGCACCCTGGTTGTCACTGTTATGGGGGCACCCTTTTTGTCACTGTTATGGGGGCACCCTGGTTGTCACTGTTATGGGGGCACCCTGGTTGTCACTGTTATGGGGGCACCCTTTTTGTCACTGTTATGGGGGCACCCTGGTTGTCACTGTTATGGGGGCACCCTGGTTGTCACTGTTATGGAGGCACCCTGGTTGTCACTGTTATGGAGGCACCCTGGTTGTCACTGTTATGGGGGCACCCTGGTTGTCACTGTTATGGAGGCACCCTGGTTGTCACTGTTATGGGGGCACCCTGGTTGTCACTGTTATGGGGGCACCCTGGTTGTCACTACAGGACCCCCCTGGTTCTTCATTGTCACTGCTATGGGGACAACTCTGTGTAGGTAAGCGGAGGGGTCACTTTATTTCAAGAAGGGGCTAATGTAAAGGAAACTAACCCACAGAATAGATGGCTGCTTCTGCAGGGCTGTAGTACAATGCGGTCTAACATGCCGGTAAATGTTCTATATTGTTTTTATTTTGTTACAACTTTCTCTTTTTCTACATACAGTATTTCCACATTTATTAATAGCACAGTCCCGCCGCTAGTCGGCGACTACTGGGCACTTCTGCGGTCTGCAACTCGTTCACCGGGAAGCCACGCCCACAGGAGCACGCCGTCACGTGCAAGCGTCATGTGACCACAGCAGGAAGTATCGCTGGTCAGGCGCTCTGTGTTGGACATGGTGGCTCTCGGACTGGGAGTGCTGGTGCTCTGCATGATGGGGGTCTGCGGGGAGCCGCTGCCGCTGGTCATATGGCACGGGATGGGTGAGAGGAGGCTGATCTGTACTCCGAGCGCCGCTAGTACCGCTCTGCAGTACTAACACAACGTGTACTTGTAGGTGACTCCTGCTGCAACCCTCTCAGCATGGGCGGCATTAAGAAGCTGGTGGAGCAGCAGGTCCCTGGAATCTACGTCCTGTCCCTGAAGATTGGCAGCAATATAATAGAGGTGAGGGAACAGGAGTTGTGGAGGCGCCCCCTGGCTGACGGCTTAGGTGCTGCAGTCAGCGTTCCCCAGGATATCCAAGTGGTGGTGATGGGAGATAGGGCTAGTTATGGACTGGTGTCAGTGCTGTGGTTCACAGGAAGAACTACAACTCCCAGCAGACCATGCAGGTCTCCAGCTGTCAAGGAATGCTGGGTGTTGTAGTTCCCAAAGCACAGGAAGTCCCAGTATTTGGAAGTGAAATCTGTTTGTGTTAAAGGGGTTGTCCCGCGGCAGCAAGTGGGTCTATACACTTCTGTATGGCCATATTAATGCACTTTGTAATGTACATTGTGCATTAATTATGAGCCATACAGAAGTTATCAGAAATTTTTCACTTACCTGCTCCGTTGCTAGCGTCTTCGTCTCCATGGTGCTGTCTAATTTTCGGCGTCTAATGGCCAAATTAGACGCGCTTGCGCAGTCCGAGTCTTCTTCTTTTCTCAATGGGGCCGCTCGTGCAGGATGCCGGCTCCGTGTAGCTCCGCCCCATCACGTGCCGATTCCAGCCAATCGGGAGGCTGGAATCGGCAATGGACCGCACAGAAGCCCTGCGGTCCACCGAGGGAGAAGATCCCGGCGGCCATCTTCAGCAGGTAAGTAAGAAGTCACCGGAGCGCGGGGATTCAGGTAAGCGCTGTGCGGTGTTCTTTTTTAACCCCTGCATCGGGGTTGTCTCGCGCCGAACGGGGGGGGGTTGAAAAAAAAAAAACCCGTTTCGGCGCGGGACAACCCCTTTAATGCCTATTTGTCTCTGCAGCCTCGGCCTGCTACCTGATGGCCTTTATTTTCTTGGATTTCTCCCCCATAGGAGAGCAGAGCAGCACGCTATATCTGCGTGGCATCACCCCTGAGCCGTGGCACTGCCATGATGCTTGTAGCAAGATGCTGCGAGTTAACAGGTGGTTGGAGGGTCACACATTGAGTTGATGGGCCGCACACCCTGCTGCTGCCCCACTACACAGCATGATTATTGTGCAGACTCCTCGTTAGGTCCAGCGGTTCACATGATAATTGTGCAGTGAAAGAGCAATCGGTGATAAACTGCTGATCGTCTTTCTTGCAGACCTAAAAATCCTTGTTGGTCTTCTGCTGTGTCGGCCGTGTAAACAGGCAGTGGCTCATCAGTGAAGAGCTGCCTGTTTACTGCGAATGATCCCTGGCCCACTTCATCTCCATTCAGTGAGTGATGATCTCTCTTCTGTGAAAGGGGCTGTTGGGGGGCTTTAGCGCTTGGCAGTCATCCCGTGTATAGAGGCCCATTTACACGGAGCGATAATCGCTAAAAAGCGATTGTTTGAGTGCACTGCAAGCTGATTGTTAAATTCAGGCGAACCTAAAAATCATTGTTTGGCCTTATCAGCAGTTCTCCGCGGGGAGTGCTGATAGCATTGTTTCCTGCTGGAGAACAAAGGAGCTGAAAGCAGATAAGAGCCCTCGGGCTATTAAATGCATTCAGCCAAGGCTTCATTTGCACACTTAATTGCTGAGTAGCTACTTAATAATTTATGCAGAATGATCGCTCAAAGCTGTCACTCAAACTGCCGTCTGAGCGATCATCGCTCCTTGTAAATGGGCCTTTAGTGGCCTAATGCAGGACGGACCCAAGCTGTACAATGCAGTCAATAAATAAAGGTGGAGTTGTGATGCCTACCAAAGCGCTTACTTAGTGAGTTTGTGTCACCCATAGCCATCCAGCCCTTTGGGGGGCTAAAAGCCTGGTGGGCAGTGCAACGCTGGAGTTGTGGGTACAAATCCCACCTTCACAACATCTGCATAATGTATGAGGCTGTAATTGTTTTCTCCCGTCTTCTATTTAGAAACCACTAGGTTTATTGGGCGTTTCTGGGGTTGTCTATAGAGTGCATGTGTGGTGGTAGGGAAATCTTTCCGATTGCCAGATTGGAGTCGGAAAGGAATTTTTCTCTTAAATGGGGGAGATTAGCTTCTACTTTTTTGTTTTGGATTTTTTTGCCTTCCTCTGGATCAACACTGGGAGGTAATAGGCTGAACTGGATGGACATCTGTCTTTTTTCAGCCTTTCATACTATGTTAGCTGAAGTTGGAAAAATGTTTTTGAATACCCCTGGCTGTCAGCTGTCAAAGAAAACCACTAAGTCCATACAAACTTCGCAGATGTCTTTTACGACTGTACCTGTACTAGACTCTCCATCACCATCAAATGGCGGGAGTACACACGTCCCAGTATTCTGTAAGAAAAAGTGTCTGAATGGGGGAAAATGGCCACCATACCCACAGACTATGAAAACTCCATTCTAGAATGTACCTTGGTTGGGTTGAATGCACTTCTGATAAGTGTGCCCATCATTTTCATGATTTCCTTGTATACATACATAGAGCTTCTTCCCACACTAAACCTGTTTCTCCCCAGGACATGGAGAATAGCTTTTTCCTCAATGTGAATAAACAACTGGATAATGTGTGTGAACAACTAGCCAAGGACCCCCGACTTCAGAATGGCTACAATGGCATGGGCTTCTCACAGGGCGGCCAGTTTCTGTAAGTAATAACCACAGCTGGGGAAAATGTCTGTGGAATCTGTTTGTTACCCCCGCGCTACTAAATGGCATAGAGGTGTAATAACTAGCAAGAGTGCAAACCACTTGATGAATGTAACAATGTTCTGTGGTGAACAATCCCTCTAAAGTGCTGGCCACTAGGGGTCGCCCCTTCTAATTTGCTGTTCACTGCCTGTTGTCCAGTGAAGTCTGTCTCTAGTAACAAGATGGAAACTGGGTGGAGGAAGGTAATTTCTTATGTTGTCCACAAATAATCTATGGCTGGCAGAGGTGAAGGGTGAGGAGGAATTTGCTAGAGGGAAAGAGACTGACAGACATGGCTGCTGCTAATGGTGAGGGAACTACTGTCTTGCACATACTGAAATGACATCTACACTGCTCAGTACGCCTATAGTGAGGACACTACATGATGTAGTTATGTGTGTTACAGAGAGCAGAATATGCAGTTTTCTCCATGTGCAGATTATATTATAGAAGGGCTCAGGGAAACATGAAAATTTAAATTTTAGTTCAGGGAAAAACTGGTGATTCCAGTCATATTATGAGCAGATATAGTGGTGTTCTTCACCTGAAAGGGTGGGTAATGATCTAAATCTTAAGCTCAGAAATGATTTATTTATTTTTATGCAGGAGGGCTATTGTTCAGAAATGTCCTTCACCTCCCATGAAGAATCTCATCTCAATTGGAGGACAGCACCAAGGTAGATTACTTATTTCCTGTTGTGTGGACACAAAGCATAAGTCATTAAAGGGGTATTCTCATTTAATGACTAGGATATGCCATCGCTACAACCTCCCCCCAATACATCGCGGGTGTCGGCTGTTTCTTACAGATGACACCCGCGGACAACAGCCCCTACAAGCCGCGCAGCCGATCGGGGCTGTTAACCCTTTAAATTTTCAGAACTATGTTTGGTTGTCCCGTACGCCTCCCTCACGATGAGATTGCAGGGAGCCGTTTAGGTGTCATGGCAGCCGGCGGTCTTCTGAAAGGCCCCAGGGCTGTCTTGGCAGTATGCCTATCAAGCCATCCCTGGCTTGATAAAAGTCGTCACATTTTAAGATTCATAAGTTTTCTACTTTCATGTCGATTGGGCTATGGGGGGGGCATGTTTTTGTGGGGAGAGCTGTCGGTGCAGTGGGACAGATGTGCATCATAGGAGGAGGGATGGAAATCAATGAGGGCTGAAGCCAGCTATTACACGTCCGCCTCTGACACCGGTGACTGGCACGGAAGTGAAATAGCCACTTCAGCTCCCATTTATCTAGATGGGGCCACGTCCCATCTGCTCTGATGCACTGACAACGAGCCTAGTGATCAGGTGATTGTCGAGGGTCCTGAGCGGTGGTTCTCTGGCAAATCACTATTGATGACCTATCCTGGTGCAGCTGTCGATCCCGCGCCATACAATGCGGATATTGGCTGTTTCTTACAGCCGACACCCGCCTGCAACAGCTCTGATCGATGTTGCGGGTGCTGTGTGGTTGCCATGGCAGCTGGAGGCCTTCTGGAAGGCCCCAGGTTTGCCATTACAGATTGCTTATCAAACCATGCCTGTGGTATGGCTTGATTGGCTGTCAGATCGCGGTATAATGGAATGCTATAGCATGACATCATACTGCAGGAGCGATCAAACCAACGCAAGTTCTTGTTCCCTCTGGGGACTAAAATAAAATGTAAAAATGACTTTTAAAATTTTATTATTAAAAATGTAAAAAAAAAAAACCCAACCTTTTGCCATATTTATAATAAACTTCGGATGAATGCAGATGGCCGGGTTGGATTCTGTCTGCGAGATTCTCGCAGCGGGATGTGACCCATGCCCCTGCAGTGACCTGAGGCTTACCCGTCCGGGATTCTTCTCTCTCTGCTTTGCGTGAGTTTTGACTCGGTTAAATCACGGCTGTCTGCATAGGATTGCATAAACTAATGCAATCCTATGGCAGCATACAATGGCGGACATTCTCAGCGAAATCTTGCCGTGGAATTTCTGCCCGCGTGCATTCAGCCTAACTTGCAGACATGATCTCTTGTTGCCTATAAGAAATCATGCACACATCCTTCTACCCTTTCCTGGGAGTAATGTATAGTAGTGACGTGTCTTGGATTGTCAGTTCTTTTGCTTATTCTTTTGGCTCTAGGTGTATATGGCTTTCCCCGGTGTCCTGGAGAAATATCTCACATTTGTGACTGGATCAGAAAGACTTTAAATGTTGGCGCCTACACCCAAGCTGTACAGGAGCAGTAAGTGTGAAGAGCGGCTGGGCTTACTTTAGAAGAGATAATGGTCACCGTTAATATTACTTTTACTATAAACACCGATGGGTCACAATTATAAAAAATTCTAGCTGTTGCCCCCAAACACCATCACCTTTCATTTCTGTAAGACAGGTTGGAAAAGGAAAAGAATGATGGGATTGATTACTATGTGGAACTGCTCCACTCTTAAGGCGCATTTACACAGCCCAATCATTGGGCAAGACCGGTCGCTCAGCCATGTAAGAGACAGCGATCAGCCAATGGGTGGGTGTACACTCGTCCATCGGTTGACTACTGCTTTTCAGCAAGCATAAAAATGCTCTCTGGTCCGCTGATCATCTCCCTGTGTGAATGGGGACATACACAGCTGGCTCTATGGGGACAAGTGATTGTAGCAACATATCAGCCTATGTAGAAGAAGTCTAAACCATGACCATGCTTTATCGATCGGTGCTTGTTGTATCAAGCCGAAAAGTGGGCAAAAGGAGCTTTATTTCACTGGTGTTGGATATATAATAACTCTTGTATTTCCAGTTTGGTACAGGCAGAGTATTGGCATGACCCTCTGAATGAAGACCAATATAGAAATGGCAGTATTTTCCTTGCAGACATCAACCAGGAGCGTGTGAGTTTTGTCTAGTTTTCTTCTTTTTTTTTTTTTAATTCTACACTTTGAATACTTGCAAATATGCTTAAACTGATTTTCAAATATAGATTTTATATAGTATGTACAGGTTCTGAGGAATATTGTAGGAGAGGGATAAATGGAGAGTTAGATTGGGGAATTTACATACTTAAAACTGGATTAGAGGGGACAGGCTCAGTGGGACTGAACAAGGGGATAGCGCAGGGGCGGAGCTTCTTCTGACTAGTGGAGGTATGGAGCAAGGAGAAGTGGAGGGGGCGGCTGCAGGGGTTGTGCTGACAGGGGTTACATGTGTATGTAACTTTAAAGTTTAAGCCCCCTTTTTATACATAAAAAAATTGCATGCACAACATTAAGATGTGTTTTAGTATTCCTTTAGCTTGTTTACCTGGGACAGTCACACCCCAGTAAGAACAGGATCTTTTATTGTTTTTGGACATAGGCAGCCTGATTTAAAAAAAATATATATATGTACGTTACGGCAAAAATGTATGGCCGTTTAAGGAAAGCTGAGTGTACCTTGTGAATGACGTGATATGACCCATTATACGGCTATGGCCTGCTGGGGGACAGCAGAGTGTACCCTGTGATTGAAGTCCAGGTGGCCCGTGCAGTAGGGCGGCTCACACCAAGACTTCAATACATCATATGATGGAGGAATTAAATGACAGAGCCCACACAGTTATGGATTCATCAAAGAATTCCTACCCGATGGTTATCCGGTATCTTTATTTATAGCCCCCTTATATTGGGGTGTCACAACATCATTGGACAACTAACTAAGCACGTTTATTGGTTAGTTTTCAATTCTACATTTCATAGGTTAGAATTTAAGACCTTCTCGTGTTTATTGGTTACATCTCATAACTCTTAGTATAGTTTCTAATTTCCAAGAAATATCATAATTCATTGGACAGTTTTCAATCCAACCCCTCATTAGTCAAGTAAATTGCACTCATTGGACATATTCTTATCCTTCATTTGCATACCTCCAAGAAACATTTAAGTCGCAGTGAATAACTTCTTGACAAAGTGCCAACAGGCCAAGTTTAGAACATGTTCTTCTCTTATATAACCATATGTCTCTTAGTACATACACAAGCTCAGACAAGTTTGTTTTCTGGTCTATTCGATGATGTCTGTCGTGGCAGTTTAAATTAATAATGTGTGTGTATATGTATAATATCTATGTAATATTGTATATATTTTGTCCATAATCAAATATCTTCTGTTATTATATACATCCATACATTTTACTCATTAAACTTCTTAGGTAGTACCTGTGCTTACACATTTTGGAGTGCTCCTTGCTCCATCGGCCGTTTTCAGCTCCTTCCGGCAATTAAAACTGACCCCATATACCACTATTTAGGGCTGTCTTCAACTGCCAGAAGGAGCTGAAAACGCACGATTGAGCAAAAACACTGCAAAGTGTCAGCACAGGTACTATCTAAGTATTTTTACCTCCTGTAGACCTGATGCACTATATGTGTAAGAGATCGCTGATACTGTAATGGCTTTCTCAAACAAAAAGAAAAATTGAGTACTTCAAAAGGTATCATTAAAAAAAACATACAACCCATCGTGCAAAAAAAACCCCCAGCTCTCTATTACTGCTATGTTGATGAAAATTATAGCTTTTGAAGGTGGGGACTGAAAAATCTCTGGTCTTGTAATGCATAATAAACTGAAACCTTACCATCCCTGGCATGCCTTGACAAGCCCCAGGCCGCCGGGTAATCCATTGGCATCCTGAGACTGCATTGTGTCTGAGGGTCTCCTGGCTGGCCCTTCAACCCCTTCCTGCTAGCAGCGTAGATGCCACGTTCAACATTGACTGCAGCATCTAAGTAGGTGAATGGCTATGCTTGGAGCTAGCTCTGATCGCAGTCATTATGACTGGCTGTCAGCTGTGTGGAGCTAGCCCCAGTACACTCCATACTTGCTCTGCTGACTAAGAATGAACATTTCGCTAACCGGTTAGAAGTAATTCCAACTGAAGACGTGATGTTACTGGTGATCTAACAGTGTAAAGTGATGTTTAATTATGCAGCAAGACCTTTAAACACTTTGCAAATCTTATTTGAAGCCTACTTCAGGCAAAATATGGTGCAGTTATATATTTCCAACCAGAGAGATTATGGCTTTCCAGAGAAAGGTTAGGAGTGATCTGATTGGTTGCTGTAGGTAACGCTTTTTGGATCTGTTTTAGTTTATACACTGTGACAACTTGGGGGTGTTGAGCTCATCGGATCACCATCTTTCCTCCACCAGATGGATGGCTACACATCTGTGAACTGTATCTAAGCCAGAAGTTTGATAAATACATCATTTTATTGCAGTAAAGCAACAGCAAAGATGATGCACTGTTATTAGTCGCTGTGTATATGAATACATACAAGTCCCTGGCCGCTAAATAACAGACCTAATCCTGTCTACCAATACAGGCCTAGTGCCTTATTTCCATCACATACCTATCCAGGGTTTCCACCCCTGTCAGGTTATTGGCTTCCTCAGCCAGCATCAAGCATTCAGCAGTGGACCATGGCTTGTTCTGCAATGGACCCTGCGGAGAACTTCTTTAAGGAAACGTCTCTCGAGGCCCTAGTGGCCATTAGTATAACTGCATTCCTACAATACATAAGGCTTTTTATGGATGCAGAAAGCCTGCTTTTAGATTGTGATTTTACTTCCAGTGCAGTGTGGGTTCCATCTAGGGTTTCTGTCTTCTGTGCAGGAAAAACTGCAGAGACGGGATCTTGGATGGAACTTTAGGGTTTAACCAAAGCCCTAAATGGGTTTTTCCAGGCAATTTCTACTGATGACTTATGCACAGGATAGGTCATCAATAGTTTATCATCTGGTGTCCACCACTCAGGACCCTGGCCAATCAGGTATTTGGGCACCCACAGGCAGTGACACGATGACAGGTGCAGCTGTCATTAAAATCAGTAGGAGCTACCCTTGCAGTTACCAGTGCTGGCCACTACACAGGGGTCGGCGCTATTTGTTTTTGCTCCATACACTGTGTTGTGGTGCTGAGAATGTGTGTCTGAACAGCTGATGACTTATCCTGAGGATATGTTAGCAATAGTATTTTCCCAGATAACCCCTTTAGGCTGGGTTCACACAGGGCGGATTTGCCGCGGTTTGGCCGCAGCAAAACCGCCCATGGCCGCTAATCTCGGGATTAGCCAGCCATGTGGATGAGATTTCTCAGAAATCTCGTCCACACGGGACGGCTAATCCGCTGCGGTAAATCCGGTTGAAACCGTGGCCGTCGCAGCCGCCGTTTCAAAAGATTGAGCATGTCTGTTTACTTTCATCTTTTTGTTTATTTACGTCACGGCCGCGCTCTCCTCTATGGGAGCACCGGCCGCAACGGAAAAGCATGCAGCCGGGCTGCTTCAAAGCTGCCGCGGCTTAAACCGCGGCGGTTCTGCCGGCGGAGATCTCTCGGTTTTTGCTGCGGCCAAACCGCAAGATTTCCGACGGGAATACGCCCCGTGTGGACCCAGCCTTAAAGTGTTTTGCAGTACTGTTTCAGGACTTTCTTATAGGATAAAATGGAATCATTCTAGTTTGCATTATCTAGGGAAAATGGAAGCAAATTACAATAACCACATTTACCACACAAATAATCCTTTTGCTCTTTTGAGTATAAAAATACCAGATATGTGCACACTACGTATGCTGTCATTGCTACTCAAAGCAAAAATCTCCCTGAAATAGGTTGTAGCCAAATTGTACGTTATCACTTACCCATAGCATAAGTGCTAAAAGTCTGATCGTTGAGGGTCTCCTCTCTGAGACCTCCACGAGTCCCATGTCCCCTTCTCCCCCTCACTGCGGACTCGCTGCACAGTCCTTATTGCAGCGTAGCCTAATACTCCACTTGTGAATTCTCTGCGACTGTAATTTGTACAGCTTGGATCTTTGGGGGTAAACTTTCCGGTCCTCACCAAGTTGTCCCAGCTGATCTACTGCCAGAAATGTAAGTATGGTGGATCAGTGGTGCTATTGCTGAAGCAGCTTCTCGAGAGCTGTAGCCTCTCGTGAATTGGAGTTTTGTAGAACCCTTTGGTGCCATACAAGTGCCTCAACTATAGTACCTCCAATGCTGCCTGTTGCATCTCTTGCTGTCACATTTTTGAAGTTGGCATGTAGTGTATTTTTGGTACGACTTCTTATGTTCTATCTTAACAGGGTGTAAATGAGAGTTACAGATCCAATCTTCAAACTCTGGAAAAGTTTGTTATGGTGAAATTCCTCAAGGACACCATGGTGGATCCCGCGGACTCCGAGGTTAGTTTTCCTTTACAGTTTGAGTTACACTTGTATTCCATAGTGTCAGCCTCCAGTTTGGGGATGTTCACAGCTATTTCCTTCTTCTAGTGGTTTGGATTCTACAGACCTGGACAAAGCAAAGAGACTATTACATTGCAAGAGAGCTCTCTGTATACTGAGGTAATCCAATACATATTTATACTTGTTTCAAAATAGATTTCACAAGCAATTTCCAAAGTTTTGTAGAAAACGCCTAAGGCCGGGCTCACACGGGTGGACCGGATTCTGCATGCAGAAGGCCCGCAGTGGATTCAGGCTGTGAGCCCGGCTGGCGACCCTGCCTGCCTTATTTTGCTGTATTGAGGATGAACATGGCAGACTGCCATTTCTCATGCGCAGTAGTTTTATTGTGTGTTTTTTTTTTTTGTTTTTTTTTTTGAATATTTGTATTTTCTGTGCCGTCATTAAGTGATGATGCAGGTACTAGCAGCCTATACGCAGTGTTAATTGCATATGGACTGCGAGTCGGACGGCTTCCAATGACTTCAATGGAGGCTTTCCATGGAAAAATAGAGCATGCTGTGATTTTTATTTATTTTCTTCTTTCCTCCGCTCGCGGAATCCGCAAGTGTGAGCGAAAAAGCGAATTTGCATGCTTTTCAATACCCATGGTTTGATGCTAATTACGGATTCCGCAATTGGAATCCGCCCATGTGAACCCGGCCTTAGGCCTACATTTTGTCATTCTAGTACTAAAACAAATCTGTATTGGCAGAAAGACATCTTAGTTTATGGTAAGAAATTTTAAAGCAGAAATATGTTCTGTATTTGGTTCTTTTTAGAACCGTTTTAGACCGGTTTCACTTATAGGGGCAGACTTACTTTTGAAAAATGCGCCAGAAACCTGTCTTTCGTGCTCTGCAGCACATGTGTGATGTGTTTTAGACCCTTTCTCCAACAAGTTTGAAAAGGGCATAGCTTTATGTGAAAGGACATTACTTTTAAAATATAACCTTTGTTCTAAGATGCACAAAAAACAGTAGGTAATTTAGCCTTTACTGTTCAGTAACGTACTTGACAGCAAATACAGGCAATGGAACCGTGTGTAGGCATGTGTATACAAAAAAGGGTCAGGAGGGTTATCGTTTGTCTATAAGGAGATTACCTAGAAGATGTGAGGAGACTCATAAGGCCATCCATGCTCCTCTGGGAAATATGCAGATGTAAAGATGGAGCAATACCTCTGCAGCGCCACCTGTTGGATGGCAGCATTCCTGCAAGTAAATGTTAGACTTTTTAACCCCTTAAGGGATGTTATCGCGAGAGCTGGCCGAAGACACAGAGGGAGCGCGCTCCCTCTGTAAACTCTTTCCCTGCCAGGATCTACTCAGATCGCGGCAGGGAAGGGGTTAACAGCGGGGGGCGCATCTCCGATACCCCTACCAACCCCAATCCACCCTCCCTGCTGTTGTAGCGGGACGCCGGCTGTGACTGACAGCCGGCTCCCGCTGCGGGATAATATGTGATCTCGCGCTATCCTCAGGACGTACGTTTACGCCCTGTTGCGGGAAGTACCCCACTGCCAGGACGTAAACTTACGCCCTGGAGCGGGAAGGGGTTAAACAAGTCTTGTAACAATGACTGGAAATTGCAAGTTAAATCCAAAATCCATATACAGACAGCTGTATCAGGGAGATTGCCCCTCATCAGTGTGCAGTAGGTTTGTGGTTTGGCTAGTGAGAGGCCTATGGATGTGGGTCAGAAAGGATATTGGTTCCTTACAAGACTTTTTTAACCCCTTAACGCTATAGGATGTGCTGTTACATCTTGCAGCATTGGGGTATGGGTGTGTGTATGAAGATGGATCGCCCGCCCGCAATAGCACCGATAAGCTGCACGGCTCATCTGAGCTGTTCACCTTTTAAATACCGCTATTAATTCTAAATCCCTCGGCCAATGTTCCAGGGTTCCGTGTTGATGTCATGGCAGTTGGAAGGCCTTCTGAAAAGCCCCAGAGTTGTCATAGTAGAATGCTCATCAAGCCATGTCCTTAGGGTTGCTTGATAGGATGCCTGTGCAATCGCCGTAAGATGTAATGCTATGACATTACATCATACTGCAGGAGCGATCAAAGCATCGCATGTTCATGTTCCCTCTGGGGACTAAAAAAAAAAGTAAAAATAAGTTAAAAAAAGTATTTTAAAAAATAAGTTGATAAAAGTTTAACCCCTTAGTGACGAAGCCTGTTTGCGCCTTAGTGACAGAGACAAATTTTGGAAATCTGACATCTCACTTAACCCTTTAAGGACACGGCCTATTTTGGGCTTAAGGATGCAACGATTTTTGGCGGATTTTCATCTCCATTTTTCAAAAGCCATAACTTTTTTATTTTTCCGTCGACGCAACCATGTAAGGGCTTGTTTTTTGTGTGGCGAACTTTAGTTTTTATCGGTGCCACTTTTGGGTGCATAGACTATATCGTAAAACTTTTATTATTTTTTTTTCATGATAACAGGAAAAGAAAGCGCATCAATTCTGCCATAGTGTTTTTTTTTTGTTTTTTTGTTTTTTTTTAATCATGCAGCATAAATGACACACTACATTTTTTCTGCTGGTCGTTACGATTACAATAATACCAAAATTCTTATTTTTTTTTAGGTTTTTCCACTTTTTTGCAATAAAAACCCCTTTCTTTGGAAATCTTTTTTTTTTTCCTCTATTGCTGCATTCAAAGTCCTGTAACTTTTTTATTTTTCTATGTGCGGAGCTCTATGAGGGCTTATTTTTGCGAGACCAGCTGTAGTTTTTGTTGGTGCCATTTTGGTGAATATACGGCTTTTTTTGATCACTTTTATTGCATTTTTTGGGAGGCAAAATTAGCATTTTGCCTCTGTCTTTTAGCGTTTCTTTTACGCTTTTTGCTGTACAAAATGAAAAGCATGTTCGACTTTTTGTACACTTCGTTACCGACGTGTCAATACCCAATATGTGCCATTTAAATTTTTTTTGCACCTTTTTTTATGCTAATATTTAGAAAAAACACAAAGGGTTTTTTACTTTTTTTTTTCTTTTCTTTTTTTTTTACACTATTTAAGTACCTCTGAGGGACTTTGCAGCACAGCACTTATGATCGCTGTGATAAGGCATGGCAGGGCTACATTTTGAGGAACACTTTATTTTCCGACACCAAGCCAAGATTGCAAAGGCTCATAGGTGTCAGAATTATAGATAACCCCACAAATGACCCTATTTTAAAAACTACCCCCCTTAGTGTATTCACTGAGGGGTGTCAGGAGTATTTTGACCCCACAGTTTCTTTTCAGGAATTAATGCAATTTAGAGTAGAAAAAATAAAATTTCATATTTTTGCAAATACGTAATTTTTAACACAGGATTTTTTTCTATAGTGCACATAAAAATGAGGATTTACACCTCAAAATGGATACCCCCGTTTGTCCTGTGTTCAGAAACATACCCATTGTGGCCCTAACCTTCTGTTTGTATGTACAACGGGGCTAAAACCAAAAGAAGCAGCCGGTGGCTTTCAGATCAGACATTTTGCTTGAAGGCGTTTTAGGCCCCACAAATGACCTCGTTTTGGAAACTAGACCTCTTAGCGCATTAATCTAGGGGTGTGCTGCGTATTTTGACCCAACAATTTTTGAATGAATCAAAGCAAAGCAGAAGTAAAAAATTACGATTTTTGTTTTTTTTAATCTATTGTGTGATTTTTAAAAACAGGTTTTTTTGGACAGCAGACATATGAATGGAGGCTTTCACCCCAAAATGGATAACCCCGTTTGTCCTGTGTTCAGAAACATACCCATTGTGGCCCTAATCTTCTGCCCGTATGAACAACGGGGCCCTAACCGAAAGGAGCAGTGGGTGGTTTTCAGAACAGACATTTTGGTTGAAGGTGTTTCAGGCCCCATAGCACCCTGCTAGAGCCCTTGAGTGGCCAAAACGATAGAGAACCCCCACAAATGACCCCATTTTAAAAATTACACCCCTTAGCGCATTCATCTAGCAGTGTACTGTGTATTTTAACTCCACCGTTTTTAAATGAATCGAAGCAAAGCAGAAGGAAAAAATTAGTTGTGTTTTTTGGCAATTATGTCATTTTAAAAATAGTTTTTTTTTGTACAGCATACATGGGAATAAAGACTTTCACCCCAAAATGTATACCCCCATTTGTCCTGTGTTCAGAAACATACCTCTTGTGGCCCTAATCTTCTGTCTGGAAGCACAACGGGGAACAAACTGAACGGAGTGTCAAACTTTAACTGTCTTTAAACTTTTACGTGATCTCCATTATCCATTGGATAATGGCGATCATGTGACCGAAGACCGCTCACTGCGACCCCCCCCCCCCCCCCCGTGACATCTCCAAGCTCTTGGCTACCTTTAGTAGCCAGGAGCAAGGAGATTTTAAATTTCCTCTTGCCCTCCCCAGCTTCTGCGCTTGCGCCTGCCATTTTGGCGACGGGCGCATGCGCCAAAACTGGGGAAAGGTCCGCGGATAAGGATCCTGTCAGGGTACATCGTCGGTGGCCTTAATTAAGTAATTTCACCTCCCCTCACGGATCTGATCCGTGACGGGAGGTGAAAACTGAGCTTTTTTTTTTTTACTTTTACGTGATCATGTGACTGGGAAAAGCGTACCATAGCACCCCATGAAATCTCCAGGCTCTTGGCAACATTTAGTAGCCAGGTACGGGGAGATTTTAAATTACCCCGCCAATCTGTGGCTTTTGCGCCTGCGTCCGCCATTTTGGCGAACGACGCGTGCGCAGAAACCGGGCAAGGTCCACGCATAAATCTGGGGGCTTTAGATACCTAATTTCATCTCCCCTCATGGATATGATCCATGAGGGGAGATGAAACAAACTTTTTTTTTTTTTTTTTTCTTTTTCAACTTTTTTTTTTTTTTTTTTTTTTTTACCTTTACATGATCGCTGCTATCCATTGGATAGCAGCAATCATGTGACTGGGAACCACATACAGCGGCTCCCGGTGACAGCTCCCTGCTCTCGACTACTCATACTAGCCGGGAGCAGGGAGTTTTTAAATTTCCCGGGCCTCCTGGCTCTCTGCGCATGTCAGTTTTTGACATACATTATAGGAAATATCTCCACCTGTGAGAGGTCATGTTGTCTCTTGCTAGACTCTGTATACTATATTTTACATGAAAAAAGTGGCAAGTGAGATGCAAAAATTACAAATCTTGCAAGTGGTTGCGCAAATGTGTGTGCCAAAACTTGCTGTTTTTCCAATAGAAAACTGATGTAAGTTGGTAGATAAACTCCCCGTATGTGTGAAGGAGGCCAGAAGCTGCTGGTCCTTATCCAGTGTTATCGTTTAGGTATTAGATAAAAAAGGGACCAATATCATGCCTGTAAACATGCAGTTTTACCCGCGATTGCAATGCATTTTGTGGAAATCGCATCTACGTGTGAGTGATGCATTTTTTGTTGTTGTCCCCAATCGAAAATAGTGGACGAAATTGCCCCCCAAAAATTAGACCTACTACGATTTTTCTATCTTGGATTTGCGGTCTGAGAGAAAAATAATAGGTCCTTTTCTTGTGGGAGTTCCCTTCATATGTCAATTGGGCAGCACTGGTTCGTGTATATATGGCCTTAGTGCAAAGCAGGAAGTCACACTGGTCACAAAGTTGTGTTTCCACATAACTTTGCTATTACATTTTCATGGCGTTTTGTTAGCGGTTTTGATGTGCAGGTTGAAATCATGTGCTTTACCTGTAAAAGCGGATTGGCTGGCTAAAACCAGATTTTGGTTCTTATCGTAAAATCTTTCACACAGCTGAAGACTTGAGTATAGCTACTGCCCCTAGGAGGCGACAATAAGCAGAAAGGTGTTAGCTCCTCCTGCTGGCACCAAGATAACTACAGTAGTTTGGAAAAGTATGGATAGTGTGGATACCTGACCTTTCAGAGAATTTGGGCTCAGGTCCAGATCCAGACTGTCCTACAGGAAGACTAGGACGCGGGATGTAGAAAAACCGCATAGGATGGAAGTTCCGTTCCACAAATCCACGGGCTCTCAAGACTGTGGCATCAGCTGTCATGCAGCTAAACAAAGCATGGACAAACTCGGGTGGGAGAGGGGTCCCTGTAAGGCCGCTTTCACACGGCCGAGATTTGTGCGTTGCACGAATATGCGCCCCCATTGTTTTGAATAAAGTCCTACACACTAGCGTCCCAACCCCCCCCCCCCCCCCCTCGCATCTGGGTGTGGGAAAAAATTGTAGCATGTCCTATGTTCGGGCATCCCCTCAGGACACCTCACTGTTGTTTTCAATAGGGCCAGCAAAAACCTCACACGGCGTACGAGGTGCACGCAAGGTTTCCCGTTGAAAACAGTGGGAAACTCTTAAAACACTCGTATCCGCGGGAAATTGCTGGCCCAATACAGCACTCGCCTGTGTGAAATTAGCCTAAGAAATCTTCTTGAAGAGGGGAGGTGCTGAGGAGAGTTGACAAGATCCGTGTACCACGCCCAGCCATGATGATCACCAGGAGGCCTTCCATCTTGATTCCTCCTCAGCTGCAGTAGTCTCGAGGAGCATCACAGATGGCAGCAATGGCTACCTCAGGCAGGATGGCGTAGGGAGCTGTACAGTAAAAGAGGGTGGTCTTCCTATGTAAAGAAGACCCCTACCCCCCCTATAGGAACAGTATAGGGCAATCCTGGAGCAGGGCCATAGCCCTGCTCCTCCCTATGAAAAATGATGGGTGTTTTAGGGTAGCATTAGCGGATAGGAAGGGGAATACTCAAAGCTGGGCACTACAGCCCCAGCGGTGTACACTCCTGCGCTCACCTGTCCTTAAAGTGGAAGAAAGGGACACTATAGCTGGCTGATTACATTCACGTTAGCGTGGTTTCACACAGGCGATAAAAAAGCGCGATGCGAGAGTGAGTTAAAAAGCAGATTTATGAAACCAACGATTTTTAGTAGTTTCCTCCCCATCAGAGATGTTTTCACTGATGTGATGTTGCGAGAACAAAAAACCATGGCATGCTCTATCTTTCTGCAATGTGCGATTTCGTATTTAATTTTTTTTTACCTCCCATGTTTCCCTATGGAGCCTCCTTTTTATCACATTGCAACGCTCAAACTTGTGTTGTGACTTTAACATTAGAAAGTCCTATTGACTTTCACAATAAAAAAATTGTGTGATTGTATTGCGAGCGGCAGCGACGCAAGATTATTCTTTAAAAAAAGCATCACTGATGCTCAAAAACCACGGGAAGAAATATGTGATGTTGCCATGGCAAAATCGCGATCGCCCATGTGCAACTACACTTAGAGCTTGGACGTGCCTCCTTTTCTTCCAAGGTTAGGGCAGGCAAGAGAACAGTTAACTCTGTTCAACCTCTGCGGTCGGGTAACGGAGTCCTGCCTCCCTGAACCCACGTTTCTGGGAAACCAGCAATAAAAACGGGTCTGCCACCTATGAACAGCTTGGTGTCTGTAGGAGAGGTATACCTATTTGAAGTAGCTAACGGTTTTTTTCTACTTAGTCTGCCTCCTAGTGGTAGTCCCTATTGACCACAGGATCCAAGTGGTTAAACAGCCTGGAATCAGCTTTCTGTGTTCTCAGTAGCAAAGCGTTAGCTGTGTAGTTGTATAGCACATGGCATCAAGTACTTCCCACAGCACTATATATGTACAATGGGCATTAGGAAGAGGTTAATTAAATGTATAATTCTGGTTTGTTTTATTGGAAGCATCCTTTATAAATACTACAGGCAAGTTATTTGGAGAGGGTTAGGCTGTAAGCATGTTTTGATGGCTATGTTATCTGCACATCAAAAATGCATGCATTTTACAGTGAAACAGTGCAGTTTTGCAATACGGTTCTCATCCATATAATTGGGGGACACAGCTGAAGACTGTAGATATTGCAAAACTGTAGTGTTCCGCTGTAACGTGCATGTGGTTTTCTGCAGTTCTTTCTAATGCCCATTGTACATATATGGTGCTGTGGGAAGTGCTTGATGCCATGTGCTATACAACTACACAGCTATCACTTTGCTACTGAGAACAGAGAAAGCTAATTCAAGGCTGTCTAACCACAATCAATAGTGACTGCTTATCCAACGGGCTAGACAGGTGGAAGTGGCACCTTAGGTCATCTCTTACCAGCTCGCCCAGCACCATCAATGGGGAACAGATTGCTAGGGCCCCAGGTTTCTGCAGCAACCAATCAGTGGTCAACATTCAAGAGCACAGCGGACTTGTCCTCGGGGTGCCTGAGAGACTATTTGGGATATGTTTAAGTGTTTTGTATTGTTACTTAAACGTTTTCAGGCACTGACAATTCAATAAATATTTGAAATTAAAAAAAAAAAATCAATCAGTGGTCCACATGCCATTTTAGTACATCTATTTGGCTCTTCCAATTTTACCTTGAGGCTAACGTCACATGGGTGATATCGGACCGTGATTCACAGCCCAATATCTCTCTCACCATCCCTGTGAAAGCCAAGTGGTTGCGAGGCATTGTCATGTGAAAACAGCCTTGCATCATTACAGGAATGAAGGGATCCTCTGCTGTGGCTGTCACAACCACAGCAGAGGATCGTGGAGTTCTCCCATTGCTCTCAATGGGCCGGTGTCGCATTGAATATAATAGGGCTGCGTTGTGAGATCATGCTGTGTGATTAGTTTCTTGAATAGTGTATGACCCCATTCAAAAAAAAAAGTTCATGTGTGCGCCTCACAACGTACAAATCTTGTGCTATTTTCTCGGGCATGTGAAGAAAGCCTGATGGACATAATACACTGTGATACAGATGTTTACAGTGTATTCCAAGAAGCAGGAACTGGGATGTTCGGGCACCCTAGTGGAACTAAAGCAAGTCCACTTTCCCCTTATCAATTTTCTTGTAAGGGGGGAAAAAAAACACCCCATATTGCTGTGCTTGGTCTTTGCTTCCCACCAATGGTGGAATTAAAAAGCAATTTAAGAAAATAGTCTGTATCAGATAAGTGTACAACTCTGTGGAAAATAAACAAGCTATGGCTTTCAGAAGGTGGGAATGAAGAATGTACCGGGGTAAAGTCATATACTTTATCAATTGTCTTTGCTCCCATAGGACCGTTTGGGTTTGAGGAAAATGGACAAGGCTGGAAAGTTGGTGTTTTTGGCTGCAGATGGAGACCACTTGCAGTTTTCAGAGGAATGGTTCAATGAGAACATCTTACCCTTTGTCCGCTGACATTTCTACGAAGGCACTTGGAGAAAAGCACTCGTCAGGTTCACTGGAGTAGTACTTTACTGCCATTCAACTGCTACTAATGACTGTATAAACACCTCTTTAGAATCAAATACTTTAAAAATGGCTGTTCGGGTGCATTCATGTTGTGGAAACACAGCAACACTGCAGGTTCAAGTTATAGTGCAGCAGATAAGCAGCAGCATTTTTTTTGCCCCTCTACATGTGAACAGGATTTGCTTTTATCCCATTCACTTTATTAGTAAACCGTTCATGTAGAAACGCATCCTTTGTGTGCATTTACACATTGCTGATTACTGCAGTTCTGCACCAAAACTTCACCATTTCCATTGAATTTATATAGAAAGTGTGAAATCTACTGCAGATCTGCAACAAATTGGCGACGTGTGAATGCACCCTTAGGGCTCATGTTCATGGGGAAATTATATTTAGCAAATTTGTGCAGGAGGAAAAAAAACGCAAATCCACATCCCATAGGAATGCATTGACCATGTGTGGCTATTTAAAGTGATTTGCAGATTTCACATGCGGGGGGGCGGGGGACGGGGACAAAACCACAAAACACACAGCATGCTTTAATTTAACACAGATCACGGATCATCAGAGTGCAGTCGTAGCAGAAACACACACGGGCCTGCTTATCCCTGTGGGCATGAAGCCTTAGGCCTCATGTCCACGGGGAAAATCAGATCCGCTGCAGATTCTCCATGGAGAATCTGCAGCGGGTCCCTCCTGCCCCGCGGACATGAGCGCCGAAAATAGCAATTTAAAAGAATTTACCTATCCGGCGCGGGCGACGAAGCTCTGCTCTTCCTCACGGCCGGATCTTCATTTTCGGCCGGCGGATGAATTCCTGACGCCGGCGGCACGTCGTCGACGTGCCGCGCGCATGCGCCGTGCGGCACGTCGTCGACGTGCCGCGCGCATGCGCCGTGCACATCCGCCGAGCCGAAGCAAGGGAGATGCGGCCGTGAGGAAGAGAAGAGCTTCGCGGTCCGCTGCGGGTGAGTAAATGCTTTAAATTCCTATTTTAGGTCTCCCGCGGATCCGGACGGCTTCCATAGGCTTCAATAGAAGCCCGCGGGAGACCCGCATGAAAATGGAGCATGGTCCAGATTTTTTCATGCTCCATTTTTTTTAAAATCACTTTTATTGACGATCCGCGGGTATTTATGTACCCGCGGGTGGTCAATGCATCCCTATGGGGTGCGGATCCGCATGCAGGAAATCCGCTGCGGATCCTAAATCCTATTTTCCCCGTGGACATGAGCCCTTAGGCTGGTTTCATAATGGTTCACTTCAGCCACTCACATTCTGGTTGAAAGCCCTGTGGATAAGGTTCCAGTCTTGTGGCTATCTGAAACCTGGCTGTCATATGATTGCAAGACCCAGCTTTTAACCCTGTGGTGATCTATGTTGAGGTAACTTGAATTTCCGAGGAGTCTGGATCGTATAGCTATGTGAATGTTGCCTTAGCTGTAAAGCGCTATCTGCTCTAGTATGGCACCTAGTTGTGATAGAGATGGATGCTATACTTAGAATTCCCTTATTAGCTGCCATAAATGCTGAATTTCCTTGTTCTGCTGCTACTGTAAAATGCTGCGGTATTTCTTGCTGGAGGGTCCGCATTGAAATTCCACGACAACTCCACTCTGTGTGAACCGCAGCTTAAGGCTGATTCACGTGAGCGTATTTTCAGTCTGTAGTTATGTGGGTTTTTTTGTACATGCATAATAGAGGCAGCATAGAAAACCATTGTATTGCACTTCTGTATTCTGATCTTATATGTGTGGAAAGGGGGAGGTAATTAGTCCCATAAGATATACTTTTTGGTACATTTAAAAAAAAGCACAAAGATCTATACATCGATATACGCATGCAGTCAAATTGCTGAGTATTTCATGGACCAAATGTGCATAGGCCCTTGTGAATGATCTTTTAAGAGTTTTCTCTAATGCTAGGTTCGCATTTAACTGCTCTGAATGACCTCCATACTGCGGCTGTGTCTTCCCCAGCATTTCCTTCCCTCCCCTCAATAGACTTCTGTGGGCTTATCTCCATTATCTGATGTGGCAGTGTATGTGTAGAGTGAGCGAACAATGCAAAGGATTTAGGAGTGGAGAAGTAGCTAGTAAAGTATTTCTCTGTCACATTATAGAGTCCATTTTCCTAACTACTACTGATCGAAAAATAAAAGTTTACTCTTTAAAACCAAAAATATTTCATATTCCATTGGCAATTAAGACAGAATTCCTCTTTGCAATATACCATTTGTATGCTCACTAACTGTACAGCAATAAGCCTCCTTCCTCATAACCAAATTATTCAGGTTTCCATTATTAATGAGACAGTTTTCTTTAACTTTGAATCTTTAATAAAATGCTTGATTTGTAAACTTGTGTGTTCCACAGTCTGTGCAAGGACTGCTTCTGTTCCCTTAATATCAGAGCAGAACCTGCTTACAACATATTGGAAATGTTCAGTACACATTGGCATTATTAGTTTAGGGTCAGTACAGAAGTGACGGGCCAAGACAGTAATTCAGAGAAGAGGGAAAACCATTGCATATTTCTGAAGATACTCATGTATAAAAAGTAAACCCTGGACGTGCTGAAAAGGATTGGCCAATATAGTCAGGAGCTTTACTATTCCCTGTGCATGGAATGAACAGAATCCATTTACAAAGTGCTCATACGCTATTTAAACTTTGGTCCAATTTAACATTATACTGGTCATCCAGCCACTACCCAGAATTAGATTTGACAGTCAGAACCTCTCCCTTTTAATTGGCACAGGAGGGACAGGACAGCAGATTAGCATAAGCAGCTCTCAGTGGACCTCTGGCACTAATTAGGTGTGGTACAGAAGGACATCAGCATAGAGCTGTGAGGATCAGGCCTCTACCTACAGCTAGAGTAATCCTCAAGAAAAAAAAAAAGCAGCAGAGAGAACGGGGCTGGAGAGGATACAGGGTCCAGTCCGTGTCACTGCATCTACCCTGCTATCTCGGTCACTGTAGTCACCAGCTTCTGGCCATTCCACATAGTCTTGAACTGTTCTGGAACAGGAAACTCACTCTGTAATACAAGGAAAGAGTGCATCGTTAGATCTCCAACAGAAGAGAACTCTGTAACAATTTGATAAATGGCTACAAAACATCTACACTTTTACTTCTTAGAAGCGTATTGTATACGTGGTGCAAGATAACTCATACTTACAAATTCTCCTCCACTTCCTGGGACCAAAATGTTCATTTCTGAAGATTTTGCGCTGATTATCTCACAGTTAAGACTGTCCTTGCTTAAGTAAACATGGCAGCCATCAGTCTTATTGATGGATATTGTTGGCACTTTACCCAACACCTAACAGGAAAAAAAACAAAAATTACAGCCATGCGAGGGATTCCTACTTGTGGTTATGGGAGCAGAAGAACTTCACGTGCACCTTTGCAACCATTTTTATTACTCTAGTGCACACGTCAAAGACAAGGTTCGTGGTCCTCATCCAGCCCACCACCTTATTTTATGTGGCCTTCCAACCCGTGCAGCGTTCCACACGCCCAGCCTCTAGCTCCGGTCCCTGGGCAGCATCTGCTTGCACGGTCCTGTACGCAGTGCAGACGCTGAGGGGAGAGGTTAGCGGTCACAGACTGCACTGCCACCGCTAGGGTTGCAGGCTGGGAGAGTAGAATACCTGTAGGAATGCTGTCTGGCCAGAGACTAATATGAAGGTCGCCGTTACCACTATGGAGGACCCCATTAGGCTTGTTCTTACAGGCGCAAACGCATTTCAGTCGCACAAATATATTGTGCATTTGCATGACCGAAAATGGCTTCTGTCCACATTTTTGGACAGGTTTGTGTGCGCAAATACCCTGCGTAGTTACACACAAAAACCATGCATACAGGCCTATTGAAATTGTACACAATACATAGGTTTCCGGCGTATTCCCGCTGGCTCATTCACCTTTATAGCATGGAAAAAAAATAAGAAAATAAATAAAGATACGCTTATGAGCAAAAACCCATTTAAGTCAAAAGCCAAAAATTGTGCACGTAATACGCTGTGCAACTATGCTTGTGTGAATAAGCCCTTAATATACAGCCGGCCCTTTGTAGGCAACTACAGGGCTGATGTGGCCTTGGTGAAAATTAGTTTGACACACCTAACCTAAAGCATCTAACAAAAATGAACTTTATAAACCACTTTGATAAGATATTTTACCATGTCTGCAGGAATTGTGGACATAATGGGGTACATTGCTGATGTCTTGTACATGTTGGATTTTTGGCACAAGACAATTTAGACAGAATTACCATTGATTACCAAAAAAATTACAGACATTACACATCTCTCACTCCACGTTTCAAGATGCAGGTTTTAAGTGGAATAAGGCTGCTTTCACACCTACATTAGGGCCTAGTTGAGGAATGAAAGTCTGTTTGCTTACTGTATTTTGAAACCCCATTGAAATCAATGGAGAAAGAGACATTAGTTTTATATCAGTTTCTCCTCCAAAAACGAGCCAGGGAGATGGAAACAGTGAACCAAGCCTCAATGTACATGTGAAAGCAGCCTAAGGCCTCATGTCCACGGTTACGCATGGATTCTCAGTGCAGAATTCCACAGCAATTTTTTGCCTTGCCCACATCCATTGACTTCAATGTAAGCCGTCCATGCAGGAAATGGAGCATGCTGCAATTTTTATCCTGCGTATGTCATCCACACACCTGGATAAAAGGACATCTGCAGGTATTTAATTACCTGCGGATGCCCAATGAATGTCTATGGGCATATTTAGTTGCGCATCATCCACACGGATCCCACAATTCAATTTTGCCCGTGGACACGTGGCCTAAGGCTTTTAGACAGGTGTAAGAACTGCAACGTTTTAAAAATCTGCTAACATTTGCAGTCTTTCTAGAAGCTGGGTGGTTTTCAAAGCATGTTTTAATACTGCTTTACAGAGTTCAAATCTCTTCCTGGTATGGTTGTGAATTAGATACAATATGCAAGAAAACAGACTTTAGTCAATGGGATGGAAGTTAATGGTCATCACTAACAGGGGCAAGTGGCCTTCACTGCCAGAGATATTAGAATAAAAGGGTTGTGCGATGATTGCAAATTCTCTCCAATCCACAGGATAGGGAATAACTTGCAGATCAATGGGGCCCTCACTCCCGGGAACCCCTAAAAGAACAGGACCATGGCACATACTGAAGTCTAGCCAACAGCAGTTGTACATGCATACAGTTCAATGGGACCGCCAAGATAGAGTTCAAGCATTCTGCCATCTCAGGTGGTCCAATTGAAGTGAATGCAGCACTTTTAGAGAACAGAAGTTATGGCATAACCCTTTGAAACATTAGCATAAAATTATAAAGATGACCCAAGATTGGCTATTCCTCTCTTTGTACAATAGTCAAAGCATAAACAAAGATAAATTTACCTGCACTTTAACATCACGAGCATTAATGATTTCCACAATTCCTACTGCATCTTCAAATACCAAGCCAAGCTTCTTGCAATTGTCTTCAGAGATATAAAAATAGAGGATTAGAAAATAAGGACTAGAAAAAGCAGGAGTCATAAAAATAAATGAGGTCAATCACCTATAGTTATGGAGTTGATCTTCCCCTTGATTTGCAGTGTGCTGTTCACACACTTGTATACATACACCACCTGCTTAAGCTCGGTGTCGCTGATCACCAGATTGGATGCCTTGTCCTGGTTTTCCTGTGAAGGCAGATAGTTTACATGAATGTGTGGAGTGCAGACAGACCAATATTTCCTGCATCAATAGGTGGCATAATACCCATTTATAAGCCAAGTCACTTAGAGTTGTGTCTAACAAAAAAAGCTGGCATGCTGCTCTTGCTTGCTGATACTTTCCTAAGCTGTCCATACGTGTTCTAGCAAGGTCAGACTAACTGTAGATTTTGATAGGATTTGTAAACTAATATGTATGACTGTCACCTAAAAGGCAGAGGTCAGGGAAAAGCAGCATTGAAGCAACAGAAGACTTTTTGTAACAGCACTACCCACTAATTCAATTTAACAGGGCAAAAGAACATTCAAATGGGGAATGACGGAGAGAATGAAACTGGCCAAATAAGTGGTGTTCACTCATGGCAGGCTTTGGTATTGAGCCACAGCAGGTTACCCTTTCAATTGAAGAGGTGAAATCTGCTGTGGATCCAGTGTCAAAATCTGCATCAAAATCCACATAGGCAAGAACTTGCAAACATGCGGTTTTCACGCCAATGTATTCAAAACCGCCTTGCATCGCTTCCGTGAAGTTGCGATCTGCAGGCACGTGTTTCCCATTGATCTCAATGGGATACATCACATCCTACAACATAGGAGTGCCATGTGCCTTTTAAAAGGTCCCACTGAAAGCAATGGGCGAGGCATTCGAGGGAACGCTAAAAGCTAGTACATGCTGTGATTTTTTTTTCCGTCTCAACATCACTCCGAAAAAAAACCCAAACACACAACTGCTCCCATCTTTCAGTGCATCTTGTTTCTGCGGCGCACAAACTGCAACAAAAATGGCTTGATAACTCTAGTCTATGGGTAAGTGCGATTACTACGATACCAAACTGCCGATCAAAGCAGTTATCGGGTGTCAGCTGTAATAGACAACCTGCGTCCACGAGGTATGATGATATAACAGCGCCATCTCTCTTCATACATACCCCAACTCCACCGGACGTTAACTGTACGTCGCATCGCGGGATGGGGTTAAAGTATGAAGGAAATGTTCTTTCATAGAAAACTACGAAAGCAGGATTGCACTATTACCCACTCAAGTTTATGAAGAACACAAGATACCCACATGCTTTATAGAACACAGAAATATTCTAAACTTACATTATGTTACACAAGTGACTGCTCCCGAATACCTCATAACCTGTAGTACTGGTTTTCTAACTTGACCTTAACTAGAGTCCCAGCACAGGATTTTTGTGCTTTTGCTAGAACTATGGCTGGCTTGTACTTTAGCGTGGCCACCATTTACCCCAGCAGTGATAGATCCTAATTTAACCCACTGCTGACAGGATGTACAGTTATCTAGCCATAGTATTTAATGTGCTTCCACACCTAGCGGTACACAAAATAAGTATTACCACCACAGGCCAACCCTAGCTCCGAGCTTACTGGACAGCACTTCAATACTACAGTCTATGGTGACCCTTCCTTTATATACTTACCACCCTCCACTTCTTGCCTTCTAGTTCAAGTACGGGTGGTTCCTTCTTGGGAGCAGGTTTGGCGGCAGGAGAAGCAATGTTTGTTGGTTTAGGGCTTGTGAATGGTTTAGGCCCACTTCGGATTGGACCACTATGAGACTTCAAAGCGGGATTTTTATGAGTCTTCATATCATCAGACACGTGTTTTAAGGCTGGAACATAATGAAGTGAAACAGGTGTGACCATCTTGATATTACTCATTCAGCAAGCAGAGTTTGCACATTCTCTGTATGACCAACGCTGCTTATCTCAAGACACACAATGCAGACTCTGTTCTCGAGTACCTGGACATGGCGTCGCACTGTGCTTTAAGACCCAGAATAAAGTAGGGCTTTCAGAGCACAAGAACACTTACAATATGACATCCACTGTCAAAGCAGAGCTGGCGGATTTTGCCTAAATCCCATTCCCATCTATGGAGCCTCTTGGACTAGACAGTGCAGTATGCTGGGCTACCTTGTCTAGGAAAGTACCAGATGGCATGACAGAAACCCAGTGGACCCCATTATATTGTCAATGGGGTCTGTCAAGTCCCAAGCCAGAACAAGCACTTTGGTTATTTCTGTTGTTCAGCTTCATCATAGGAACCGTACAATGGAAATAGTGCAGGTGTGAACCCCATCCTAAAATACCAGAACATTCTTACATAAGGGATATGCATGCACAGCAATTCATTAATATCTACTGGTCAGAATTAGGCTGCATTCACATATGCAGCGGAGCTTCCGTTTTCCTGCTCCATTCAGGGAGCAGAAAAAAAAAGGGGGGGGGGGGGGGGGTAAATACACTGATGGAACCAAACGGGCCCCATTGACTATAACGGGGTCTTTTTGCTTTCGCTCAGCGGCCTGGTCTTCAGCACTTTCAGTATTTTGTTCTGTATCTGCAACGGAACTTCTGAATGGAGGTTCCAACGCAGATGTGATACCGACCCTATATGGGATAATTCAGATTCCATAGTAAAGAAATTGCTGTGCATTTCCCTTATGTAAAGTCAGAATGATATACACAGAATGTGGTTCTACACCCACCATCAGCACAGCTCCCAGTGTACTGGACTTTGTCACCACAGTATGCCTCCTGCTGTTATGTGATGCTGATTTCTAGCTGACTGATACATGTGGTGCACCATGCAGCTGCCATTGTACATTTTTGTATTAGTACAGAAGTGTTAACCAAAATATATATTTCTACAAATGCTATGGAAATTCTACACATTCAATTCCAAATCATTTCAATGTTGAACGCTATTGGTTCAACATTAAACACTCACCGAATTAGTAATATACTGGAAAATAACTCACTTTGCTTAAATATCACCTTGTGGACATGTAAACAAAAGCAAAGGGGATTCGAACTGGATTATAAAAAAAGGCACAAAAAGTGTTTAAAAATGGAATTGACTCATGCTGCTCATATTAAGAAATCTACTAGCACCTTCATTATCCAACAAGCTATATACTTGAATGCCCTTCGGTCACTATACTTTACTTGGAAGACTCACCCCTACTACAGTTCTGGTAGGGGAACAGTCCTGCGTTCACCATTGTATCACATTGTACAGTGCAGTGGAAATTGCTGCAATATGTAAATCATATTTAATCTGTTTGCCACATGAAAAACTACTGTCCTTTACTTTTTTTTTTTTTTTATACACCCATAAGATACTCTAACATTATCCCAGCAGTTACATTACATTTACCACATTATAAAGAATAAGTGCTTGCTTCTTACATCTGGTAATATCCTCTCCCTGATTGAGTTCTGCAAACAGCTGTGAGCGAGCCACAGAGTCATCACTTCCAGCAAATGCTGCAACGGGAGGAGGAGGGGGAGGTGGCCCTCCTGGAGGTGGTGGAGGAGGGGGTCCAACTCTGGGGGCACATGGAGCACTTGGTGCAGAAATGGTAGGTCCAGCCTTTGGTCCCTAAAAATGAAACAAAGGCTGAGTACATCTTCTAACCCCCTAGCTCAGTGAGATTTTACTAAAATGTAAGTTAAAAAAAAAAACAAAACAAAAAAACAAAACAAAAACACACATAACATATATTATATATAAGAAAATTCCCCCAAACTTACAGTCTTTCTCCAACTTAAGCCTGTTGTATGATGTTCCTTGATGTAGGCCTGAAGTTCTGTCCAAATGTTCAGATACAAGCGGACCCAGTCTACATGTTTCTTGTCGCTGTCAGGACCATACGAGGCAAAGGCATTACTTTTGTTCACCATAGGAACAGCTGTAAGATGACGTCTAACATATATATTACATATAACAACTTACACATCCTTGTATTCTTTTAAGACTCTGTTGGTATAAAACGTTGCTGCATCAGTCATTTCCTTCACATAGGGAACAGGCTTGGGAGACTGAGGAATAAGAGGGGAGGGAAAAAAAAACCAAAAAACGACACGTTATAATAAAGTGAACCCGTCATGTCTGACAAGCAACAAACTAAATTATGGTGCATTTAGGACAGGGAACGCAGAGTCCAGGGGGGTACACTTTTTATACCTACCCAGTTCCCACTCCCTCGCAGTCTGTGCTCCGTCTATGCACATGACATTTTATGGCTCATGCACACTTGCGTTTTTCTTCATGCGATATCGCTGCTTTTTTTAAAATGCGATTATCAATGAGACTTTCTAATGGTAAAAAAAACGCACCCCACAGAAATTGCAAAGCACCAACTTGCGATGCGTTAACATTAGAAAGTCCTATTGACAATTGTGTGAAAAAAAACGCAGCGATATCGCGTGAAAAAACGTGCAAGAAAAACACAAGTGTGCAGGAGCCCTCAGTCAGTATGCGTGCACATACTTTTTTTTGGGAGGAGGGGGTGGCAGGGGTTCGTGTATGTGCGCACCCCTACAGGAACACAGGAACACACACACACACACACTCCCAACTACTGGATAGAGGACAGCTGAAGGCTGGGACTGAGTCCCAGATCACTGGATCCAAAGCAAGAGGCAGCACTAGGAAGTTGTCAAGAAAGGTCATCTTCAGGGAGCGTATTGTTTTCTTTGAGAGTCCTAGTATAAGGCCATGTCCAATAGTGCATCCATGCAACATGTATAGTCACACAGATGTGTTGCTGTATTTGACTAGAGGGAAGGAGGGATTAAAAAAAAAAGTAAGATAATGGATGCATGACAGCTCACCATTGCTACCCATCCCAAAGCAGGAACACTTTCACTCAGGGCTGACAGATGGTTGAATAGTTTGCTGCCCCGGTTTTTCTCTCTGAAATCTTGAACAGCTCGAATCTGTTTGGATAGAGGAGCTAGAAGAGCAGAAAGATCCTTCTATAGGAAACAAAAAAAAGTCACAATTAAGTAAAAATAAACGAATATCTCAGCTTACAATAGTTTCCATTAGATGGAGTTGCAATGTTTTGCATTATTTATCTGTACTGTTAAGCAAACGAAAACTAAATTATTCATTAGGCTTTATTATAGAAGCGGACTGATGGCATCAACAAGATTGGAGCATCAGTTGTGCACAACGTTCTTCCATGCGGTCTGAGGAGAACACCTCCTGGATGTGGTGGCCCCAGTTACAGATGCAGAGCTGACTCCAGCATGACTTAGAACAGATCTGTGACCCAAGTCTGCTGCCCTTCGTTAAGGTAATGTATTACAGAGGCAGATCCTTTCTGCCATTAGCCAAAACAAGCTGCTTATAGTAGTGGTAAGACTCACAAGTCCACATGGACTGTGCGTTTGTACCACTGAAGGACATTCTTCATGTTCTACATCCATGGCTAGACCATCTGCAACACGTACACACAAAGGTTTGCAAACAGGGAACCAAGTCTGAACATGTAACAGGAAATACCCATACGCAAGAAAGGAAGTGCGGTGGTGTGAAGTTACAGTTTACCTCTTCTGGCTGCTGAAACTGCGATGCTTTCACCAAGATGTCCCGCTGTAAGTTTAGGGCCACAAGCAACAACTCCGCCTATAGAATAAGACCACAATGTTTAACTGTACAGATGGCGCACTATGGCATGGGAATGCTTATTGTCTGCCATCGTTTTGTAAATGCTCGTATCAATATGAGCAGTGTTACTGAACCACCCCTTTGCAGTTCTGGAATATATGGCGAGGCACTGGCACAAAGACAGCTTAATATGAGTAATTTATAGCATAGCGTGGCAGCATTTTTTCCAAGAGTAGAAGGCAAAATAGAACAGAATGTCCTTAGGGCCCCCTCAGACAGCTGATTCACTTGTCCACGTGCTGTGTATTTCACAGACAGCATTCAGACCCATCATAGCCAATTAGGCTACTCACATGAGTTTTTCACGTGGACCTATGGCCCTTATGAAGAGGCTTGGAGCACATCCTATTCAGAAATGGACTTGCAATGTCCACTGCACATGGGGATAGAGTAGACACGCGAGAGTGCTTTCTGATGAGCGTTGCACTCCAGAATCTCAAGCGCTGAATGTGGCTTTACAGGTCTACATTTATCCAAAACGGCTAATGGACAAGTCAAGCAACAGTTCTTAAGGGTTGGAGATGTAGATGTTATTCCCTACTCCAAAAAAAGTCTGCATACACAAGAATTATGCTGTCATCACTCCACATCAAACTATGCAAGATACATTCCACGAGTTCCCACAAACATGGTGCTCAGAAGTCCATAGAAACGTTTCCATGCTCCAGTATATACATAAGTGGCATATCCACAGAAGAGTGTTCGCCCCATCACCTACAGAGTCCCCCATGCACAGCCAACTCTGATTCTCTACTCCCAACTTGGCTGTGAAGTAAACAATGGGGGGCATGAGACCCTAGTCCCAGCGGTCAGATCTCCACAGCAAACATGCATTTTCTATGACTGCCACAAACATTAATGGTTTTAGCTCTGCACATTGTATATGCCATTCTCATCAGTGAAAAATGGGGCATGGAGGTTTCTTTCACAAGGTCCATATGAATAGCTTAATTGACTAATGGGTTCACATGCCATCTGCGGAATACCCAGACAGTACATGGCCTAAATACACAGCTGTCCCATTGGGTCCTTAGGTCAGATTCACGTGTACTGGCATGCACATTTACCGAATGGTTGTTGTGCGTTTGCATACAACTGCATTTACTATACTTTTTGCATGCACATTATACACAACGATGCTTTTGCGCATGTGAACAAACTTGGGGCTGATGTCCACGGGCGCTTTACACATACACCCATGGAAATAGGCCCTTATTGAAATCAATGGATTCGATTTTCTATGTATTGTGTACATAGATCTGCTCATGTGAATGCGGCCTTAGGCTAGACAGACTCTTCGTAGCGAGATTTTCCAGTTAACGCGCCTGTCTAAAGGAACATGCAGTGTAGCGCACGTCAACTGTTACTTTAAGGAGTTGCTGCACAATAGACTCCTATCACCCATCATGTGTTATAATAGTTTGATTGATGGGTTTCACCGAGACCCCCAGACCAGGGAATCCATGTCATCCTCTTCTAGTCACTGCAGACTCATCGTACCCACCCAGTGATGTCAGATGGACTAGAGTGACTGTCGTACACATGCAATACTGCTTCAATGGACTGACAGGAATAGACGAGTACAAGCACTCCTCCGACTCCAGCAGTCCACTAAAAATGACTGCAGCAGAGCTGTGCATGCACGAAAAAGCACTTCTTTCAATCTACTCAGTGAGAGGAGAAAGGGAGGTGTTGGGGTGCAGCAACCCCCACAGTAATGAGAAGAGGGGGTAGGGGACAAAGGACCCCCAGTCTCATGATCAGCAGATGTCCTAGTTGTTCAACACCTTTAATAGTTAAAAATGGGAAACCCTTGCTACATGTATAGTTTCCGTGACACTCACCTGTGTTGCTACATCTCCACCTATTTCCTTGCTGCTCTTCAGAAATTCCCCTACAGCTCCACCGATGGCTGCATCATAAGCCTGAACAATCTGTGCCGTGTCTACAAGCAAGTCAGACAAAGCGCCAACATGAGCAATCAATAACCCTATGATTAACATACGCTGATTACACATTAACGGCCTCACCTGCAGCACAAGAGCCGGCTCCTGACCCGCCTGCGGCAAGGCTCTCCAGCTTCACCACGGCCTTCTCCAGGCGAGTCACTAGATTCTGCAGGTCCGCCATGATTTACAACCTACACAAACGGAAAAGCTATAAAACAAAGGAACCGCTAAAAATAACCCAAACTGTAGTTCTACAGATACACTTGGAGGAGCACTTCATGCGCCTGAACTACCGGACTCTGCAGCTCAGAATAGGGAAGTGTCGCAGGAAGCAGCCTGTAGTCTTACTCCCGGAAGTGGGTGAACAAGTCCCGGCAGATAACCACACATTCCACATATCCTACCAGTCCAGTACAGGCCAGCTGTGTGCCACACTACATGTAATACCGTGTTTCTCCAAAAATAAAAGACAGTGTCTTATATTAATTTTTGTTCAAAAAGGTTTAAGTTTTTTACATGTATAGCTGCCTGGACACTATTTAAATTGACTTTTTAAATTAACTGTTAGCAGGGCTTAATTTTGGAGTAGGGCTTATATTTCAAGCATCCTCAAAAAGCCTGAAAAATCATTTTGCATCCTCAAAAATTCTGGAAAATCAGGCTATGTCTTATTTTCAGGGAAACAGGGTAGCTGCACCCTGACTACCCAACTACCATTATATGCATCAGGTAGGCTTATGTTAGGCAGCCTCACACCTGCGCTGGGGATTCCGGATGGAAGAAGTGATGCATGCAGCGCTTTCTCTTCCAGTATTTGCAGCCGCGTCTGCACGCAATTTGCAGCCAGAGGTTTTGACGCAGATATGAACCTGCCCAACATGTTGGCATTTAAAAATCAAATTGGGCTTTTGTAATTCCACTACATACATTTCCCACAACTAAACTTAAAGCGACCCTCTGGTCGTGGAGAAACAAAGATGGCCGCTCCACCTCTCCTGCGCACTGTATTAGTATGTATTGGTAGTCTTAGACACTACATGCTGCTCTGACTGGCCAGCACTGGGTAATCAAGGCAGGCGTAGTGTCTCATACTAACGATGCATATGAATACAGAGTGGAGGTCAGAGAAGCTGGTGCGGCCATCTTTGGTCCTCCAGGTCCAGAGGGTTGCTTAATAAATAAAGGGAAACAAGAACTTTCCCTCCTCATCCCTATCAATCCAGCACTACAAACCTGGTGTCTGTTCACAGTAGAAGTCTGCTGCCTACCAATCAGTAGTGACAACGTCACCACCCACAACCAGGGCACCATGATGCCAGGAGTTCAGAGCAGGGACACTGACCTGATTGGCAGGCAGTAGTCACCTGACTTCCACTGTCAATATACACCAGGAAAATGATGGGGCTGCAGTACAGGAAACGAGGAGGGCAAGTATCCATTTAAGATTATTTAAAGGGATTTGGCATTTAAAGTGTTATTTTCTGACTGATCGCCCCTTGCATTAGTATATACAAGAAACGCACACGACCGATGCCTGGCGGTGACCCCGCATACCTGTCCGGCACACATGCGCAGTAGAGATGTGACCGCGCTGTCAACAGGCGATGACGCAGATCCCGTGGCCTTTCTACAATGATGACTGTGGAAGGGCCTCGGGTCAGGGGGCTTCAATCGACTCAATGGAAGCCATCTGCATGGAATCCGCCTCAAAATAGAGCATGCTGCTATTTTTCCCCCCGCGAGTGGAAAGTCGCAATCGCTTTCCACTAGGGGGCAGGAGAAAAAAAACAAACACTTTCCCATAGCATGCTATGGCCGGTATTTGCTGCAGAACCTGCCCTGTGCATCGGGCCTTAGGCTAGGGTTTATTCGAGGTGAGATCCACTGGTGACACCTGCAGCGGAGGCAGACCAGCCTTCTCGATCTAGTTACTGTGCCGCCTACCTAGAAGGGCGATCCCGAGGTCTGTGACGATTAGGCAGTAATAGTCAGACATAAAGCAATCCTCCCGGCTCTGATACCCCACCATGCTCTGCCACCGCTGCCGGCCTCACCGACGGTCCGTTGACAAGCTGCAGCAGTGATGTGGCTGTATAAGCCTGTGATCGCTGCAGGACGGACCGTCGGTGAGGCCGGCAGGAGGTGATGGGTGGCAGAGTCAGGAGGATTGCTTTATCTCTGACTATTCCTGCCCAATTTCCACAGAACTTAGAAAACCCCTTTAAGGGAGTCCACTGACATAAGGGGGATTCTCAGGACTACTCAGGAAAGTGTAACTACTTTCTAGTGAAGCAGCGTCACCCCCAGCTGACAGGACTGCCACCAGTCAGGTGGGGGCGCTGTCACACCTGCAGTAGCTGTCCGCCCCAGGACATGTGCAGCCCGGCAAACACTACTGACAGGCGGAGGTGCCCGCACACACCAACACATCCCCAACACACACAGCCAGCAGCCGCTACCATACCGGCACATCACCCGGTGACAGCCCCGCCCTGCTCACCTCCGCCGCTGCGCCCTCTCTCCCCACTTCCGGCAGTCACCTCCCAGTAGGCGCCGCGGGAAATTTCTTCCGTGAGCTAACCGGTGGGCGGGGCCGCGGGCGGGAGGGGCGGAGCCGGCGCTGCCCTTACGTTTTCAATTGTTACTGATCCGTTAGACTCTACGCCGTGCTCTCCCGCCCGGGCCCGGTCCGCTATGCCAACATTACCGGTGCACTGCGTTATGTGCAGCGGGACGTAAGGGGCTTTCTGGCTTTAACTGAGAAAAGAGGTCTGATGCCCAATTTAAAGATGGCGGTTGCGTCCGCCTTAAAACCCCGGGATGTGGGCCGTTGCCATAGAGACAAGGAAGATCAAGCTATGACGTGGTCAACCGGATGACACAAGCAGGACCAGTAGGCTCATTCTGTTACCAAAGATGGTCAACGAGCTGGCAGTATGCGGGGCGGGGCAGCGGCGGGCTGAGGGCACCGGCGGTTGGGGCGGGTGCACGCTGACAAGTCACGACTGCAGTTACCTCCTTGCGGTTTCCTCTCAGTCCCGCATGACGTTCTGTGACACCATGGCTGGCGGCGTCCTCTGTGCACGGAATACTGCCGCGGGTCATGCGGAGGAGACTGTCAGCAAGGAGGGGCCGGCGCCCTACAGAACACGTGCTCCACTTTCAGTATGGTGCAGTGACAGGGCAGCCGTTCACTACGGGCCCTTTTTACAGGGGCAGAGAAATGTTTGTTTAACCCTTTACTGCATGAACTTCCAAACACAGGTCAAGAATTCTATTCTATAGAATCTGAAACTGACCAACTATGCCATCTAGTGGCCGCTCTGAGAACCACATCGTAATACCATGGAGTGTTTCCTATCTGTTACACTATGCAGTAGAGAGGCAGAACCATTCCCATAAGAAATATGTATTGTATCATATAAGATACAATATGCAGTTACATGCATGAATGATGGAACAATAAATTCATTCGGCGTTCAGTTTCTGCACGCATAAAAACTGATCAGCCCGCGTGCATCTATGAACAACTGCTGGTTAATGTGGAGGCGGGCGGGCTAGAATGATTTACCTACTCTGCCTCCAGTCCCTAGTGATGCTTGTACCTTGGGATCATCCAGATTCCTGCAGGAGCGATAGTCGTCCCGTGTAACAGGGCCATTAGATAGTAGTTGGCTAAACAGGTGGTTGGCTAAACAGGCATTTGGCCAATAGTCATTCCCCTCCCCCATACACATGCTGTGCATTCAGCCATAAATTACAAAAGGTGATCCTCTAGTTTTGGGACAAAATTCAGTCCTGGGAGATGAGGGTATATTATCTGCACCACTTCTCTACCAACCCTCCAGCTTCTCAGGGCTTATTCATGTCCGGCCGATATACGGTGTCCCTCTCTGCAAGGGGAGGAGGCTGAAAGAGCCGGGAGCACTGCACTGAGCTCCTGCCCCCTCTCCGCCCCTTGCCACTATTTGCAATCAGGGGGTGGAGCTAAGTCCCAGAACTTACCCCCTCCCCCTCCTATTGCAAATGCTTCCTTCTGCCCGGCACACCGGCGCTGTGCACTCTTTTTAAAAAATTTTTGGGGAAATCCTGCTTTCCTGCAGCAGAGCAGAAATGCAGCTGCTAGTGTGCCGTGGATATGGATGGCTTCCATAGGCTTCAATGGAAGCCTGCGGGAGCCGTGCATGCAGGAAACCTGCAGAAAATGGAGCGTGCTGCGGGTGATTTCCCGCACGTGCGATCCGATCGGCAGGAAAAAAAGGACATCCGCAGGTATTTACTTACCTATGGGTGTCCAATGAATCACTATGGACGCAGATCACACGTGCAGGACACCCGCGTGAATTTGCTAACTCCATTTTACTAGCGGACACGAGGCCTTAACCCTTTCCAATCCACAGTCTGAGGTCTGAAGACATTGTGATTTAAGGCTGTACAGCCCCGATGATGAAAGACGCCCGTCGGGGTTCTCTTACTGTATATTGCCAGCCTCTCTGCTGTCGGAGCTTATCTAATGTGTCACCTCATGCAGTACTGGCTTTAGCCAGCAGATAGTGCTGTTGTATAACAGCAGAAAAAGAGTACCATATATTCCGGCGTATAAGGGGACGGGGCGTATAAGACGACCCCCCCCAACTGTCACCTTGGAGTAACAAAAACAAAAAAAAACAGTACTCACCTCCCCCGGCGTTATGCAGCGCTGCTGCAGGCTGTCACTCCCTCCTCGTCCCCGACAGAGCATTGCTTTCTGGAGGCGGGGCGCGTGTGTTAGCTAATCACAGCATTAGCTTTCTGGAGGCGGGGATTTCAAGCCCCGCCTCCAGAAAGCAATGCTCTGTCGTCGATGAGGAGGGAGCGAGAGATCCCGGCGGCGAGCCCCGCACAGAAATGGAGTATGCCGCGATTTGTTTTCTGCGCGTGATTTCGCGCAGACAAATCACGGCCCTCTGCCTAGGATTGCGTGTTGTAATGCAAGCCTATGCAAGCGTGTACGGGCGGAAATTCTGCGGCAAATCCCGCCACGGAATTTCTGCCCATGTGCAGGAGGCTTTAGGCTGAGTGTCCATGGCAGGACGGAATATTGCAAGCGATATTCCACCGCGGGGGTGCACTAATGTCACCGTGGTTTTCTCCACGATGAACCTATCTTAATGATAGGTGAATCACGGCATGCTGCAATTTTTAGATGCAAGCAATTTTTCCGCTCATGTACATTGGGCTGCACTTTCCATAGTTATTCTATGGAAAGCGTGTCATGCGATTTATCACCGCGGATCATGCTTTGACAAATCTTCCATGGACAGCCAGCCTTGAGGCTTATTCACAGAGACCTGTATCAGCAGGGTTTTCACGCCCGGCCGATATATGCTGCCGCTCACTTCAGTGGGAGGAGACGTGGCAAGAGCAAGTGCACTGAGCTCCCACCCCCTGCCACTGTTTGCAATGCTAAGCTCCATCCCACCCCTCCCATTGCAAAGTGTGTGGGTGTGGGTGTGGGTGTAGGTGTAGGTGTAGGTGTAGGTGTAGGTGTGTGTAGGAGCTCAGCACACTAGCTCCCGTCTCTTCCCGCCTGCTCCCCTTGCAGCGAGAGGCAGCGTATATCGACCGGGCGTGAAATCCCGTGCAATATACGCCCATGTGAATAAGCTCTTATGGAGATGAACTGTGACACACAAAAGGTCTTTAACCCCTTCCCGCTCCAGGATATACATTTACGTCTTGGAGCGTCGGGGTATGTATGCAGAGAGGTTGCGGGGCGACCTCTCTACATACAGCGCAGGCCTCAGCTGTTTAGTACAGCTGACACCTGTGGGCAATAGCTGGAATCGGGGGGTTCATGGCTATTAACCCTTTAAATGCCACTGTCAATTCTGACAGCGGCATTTAAATCCCCCGAATGATGTTCAGGGGTCCTGTACGGTGAGATCGGGGGAGCCGTGCAGGTGTCATTGCTGCCAGGGGCCTTCTGCAAGGCCCCAGGGCTGCCTTGAGAGACTGCCTATCAAGCCATCCCCGTGGGGTGGCTTGATAGGCTGCCTGTCAGAATGCAGTATGACGTAATGCTATAGCATTACGTCATACTGCAGGAGCGATCAAAGCATTGCATATTGTAGTCCCCCGGGGAGACTTAAAAGTAAAGTTAAAAAAGATTAATAAAGTTTTTTTAATTGTAAAAAAAAAAAAAGTTATAAACGTTTAAATCACCCCCTTTTTGCCATATCTATAATTAAAAAATCTAAATCATAAAATAAAAATACATATTTGGTATCGCCGCGTCCGTAAAAGTCTGATCTATCAAAGTAGCACATTTACCCCGCATGCTGAACGTCGTCCGAAAAAAACCCCACAAACCATAAATGCACTTTTTCAGTCACCGTCTCCCAGAAAAAACGTAATAAAAAGCGATCAAAAAGTCGTACGTATTCCGAATTAGTACTAACGGAAAATACAGGATATTCCGGAAAAAATGAGCCATCGCTGAACTATGACAACGGAAAAATAAAAAAGTTATTGCGCGCACAAGATGACCGCAGAAAATAATTGAAAAAAATTAAAGGTCTTTGAAAAAAAAGTAGTACAGTAAAAAAAACTATACAAGTTTGGTGTCGTAGCAATCGTACTGACCCATAGAATAAAGTTATCATGGCATTTTTGTTGCAGTTTGTGCGCCGTAGAAACAAGAAGCACTGAAAGATGGTAGAATTTCATTGTTGTTTCCCCCACGGACTGCATCTGATCAGTAGTCTGTGAGCCCTGCAGAGCAATTATGGATGGTAGCATTCTTGTTTGTGAACTAACTACGCTTTTCTCTCTATATTACCATTATTAAGGGCTTGTAGGTTGTAGCTTTACATGGTATAAGCGTCTATAGCACAGGCCATCATCACTTCACATTTTAGCCCTTTGAGCTTGGTTCTGGTGCTGTATTCATGTAATAAACTTTGTTCTAGCATTATTGATTTACAATAAAATATATTTGGACTACTGTAATTGTTTTATTTGATTATTAGTTTAGGGATAATTTTCTTTGGTGGGTTTGTTGCATGCATAATTTAGTCAGTCAAGTACAGCAGTGGTGTAGCAAGGTCAGGTGGTACTTGATGCGAAAAAAAATTTTTCTCCCCTCAGTTAAAACACCTGGGGGGCCCGCACCCCACTTCCTATGCCACTGTCCGACACTACTACTGTCCCCTCACCGCTGCTCCTGACACGATTACTGCCCCTTCACCATTGCCCCCAATACTATTACTGCCTTCTCACCGCTGCCCCTCATACTATTACTGCACCCTCAACGTTGCCCAATATTATAACTGCTCTCTCACCGCTGCCCTGCACAGTATAACTGCCCCCTCACTACTCCCCCTCACCCTATTGTTGCCCCTAACACTTTTACTGGCCCTAATACTATTACTGCCCCCTCACTGCTGCCCCAATACTAGTACTGCCCCCCTCACCACTGCCCCTAATACTATTACTGCTCCTCACACTATCACTGCCTCCTTAACAGTGCCCCTCACACTATTACTGCCCCCAACACTATTACTGACCCCTCACCATTGCCCCTAACACTGTTACTGAACGCAATGCTATTATTAATGCCTCCTCACCGCTGCCCCTTACACTATTACTGACCCTAATACTATTACTGTCCCCTCACACTATCACTGCTTCCTCACCGCTGCCCCTAACACTGTTGCTGCCCCCAACACTATTAATACCACCTCACTGCTGCCCCCAATACTATTACTGCCCCCTCATACTAACACTATTACTAGCCCCTTACCGTTGCACCCAAAAGTATTACTGACCCCAATACTAGTTACTGCACCCTCACTGCTGACCCCAATACTAGTTACTGCACCCAACACTATTACTGCCCCCAATACTATTTACTGCCCCCTCCCTGCTGCCCCTCACACTTACTGACCCCAACACTATTACTGCCCCCTCACCATTGCCGCTAACACTATTACTGCCCCCTCACCGTTGCCCCAAACACTATTACTGACCCCAATACTATTACTCATCAACGCTGCCCCTCCCGCTATTACTGACCCCAACACTATTACTACTCCCTCATTGTTGCCCCCAACACTATTACTGACCCAAATACCATTTACTGCCCCCTCACTGCTGCCCCAATACTATTACTGCCTTCTCACTGCTGCCCCTGACACTATTACTGGCCCCTCACATTATTGCTGAACCCAACACTATTACTGCCCCCTCACCATTGTCTCTAACACTATTACTGATGCCAATACTATTACTGCCCCCTCACTGTTGCCCTGAAAACTATTACTGCCCTCTCACCGTTGCCCCTAACACTATTACTGCCCCCTCACCATGGCCCCTCAGATTATTACTGACCCCAACACTATTACTGCATCCTCACCGCTGCCACTAACACTGCCCCCTCATACGATCACTAACACTATTACTGACCCTAATACTATTACTGACCCCTCACCACTGCCCCTAACACTATCACTGCTCCCTCACCGCTGCCCCTAACATTATTGCTGCTCCAGACACTATCCCCGCCCCCTCACCGCTGCTCCAGACACTATCCCCGCCCCCTCACCGCTGCTTCAGACACTATCCCCGCCCCCTCACCGCTGCTCCAGACACTATCCCCGCCCCCTCACCGCTGCTCCAGACACTATCCCCGCCCCCTCACCGCTGCTCCAGACACTATCCCCGCCCCCTCACCGCTGCTCCAGACACTATCCCCGCTCCCTCACCGCTGCTCCAGACACTATCCCCGCTCCCTCACCTCTGCTCCAGACACTATTGCTGAACACAATACTATTACTGCTCCTAACACTATTACTGACCTCAATACCATTTACTGCACCCTCACCGCTGCCCCAACACTATTACTGACCCCAATACTATTTACTGCCCCCTCACTGCTGCCCCCAATACTATTACTGTTCCCTTACAGTTGCCCCAAACACTATTGCTGATCCCAATACTATTACTGCCCCAACACTATTTACTGAACCCTCACCGCTGCCTCTCACACTATCCCCGCCCCCTCACCGCTGCTCCAGACACTATCCCCGCCCCCTCACCGCTGCTCCAGACACTATCCCCGCCCCCTCACCGCTGCCCTAAACACTATTGCTGAACCCAATACTATTAATGCTCCTAACACTATTACTGACCAATACTATTTACTGCATCCTCACTGCTGCCCCAAATACTATTACTGCTCCCTTACAGTTGCCCCAAACACTATTGCTGATCCCAATACTATTACTGCCCCAACACTATTTACTGAACCCTCACCGCTGCCCCTTACACTATTACTGCCCCCTTACCGTTGCCCCTAACACGATTACAGATTCCAATACTATTACTGCCACCTCACCGTTGCCCCTAACACTATTACTGACCCCAACACTTTTACTGCCCCCTCACTGTTGCCCCTAACACTATTACTGCCCCCTCACTGTTGCCCCTAACACTATTTACTGCCCACTCACTGCTGACCCAATTCTTTTACTTCCTCCTCACCGCTGCCCCTGACATTATTACTGACCCCAACACTATTACTGCCCCCTCACTGTTGCCTCTAACACTATTACTGACCCTAATACTATTATTGCCCCCTCACCTTTGCCCCAAACACTATTGCTGATCCTAATACTATCACTTCCCCCTAGATTATTACTGCCCCCAATACTATCACTGCTCCGTCACCTTTTACTGCTGCCCCTGACACTATTACTGCCCCTTCATACTAACACTATATTACTGCCCCCTCACCATTGCCTCTAACACCATTACTGACACCAATACTATTACTGCTCCTTCGCCGCTACCCGACACTGGTTCCTCCCAATCACACACTGTTACTAGTGAGTGAGGGGGGAGGTGGGGGCAGTATTACTGCCCCAACACCGTAGTTCTGCCCCCTCACAGCCCGTTACTAGTGTGAGAGAAGGGCGGTATTACTGCCCCCGTACACACTAGTTCTGCCCCTTGACACGATTGCTGCCTCCTCACACACTAGTATTGTCCCCTCCACACGACTCAGTCCTCCTTCTTCCCCCTCGGCCTGACACCCTACCGCTGCACTGATCTCTCATCCAGTCCACTACTTGTGCCAAACTGCACTTGGTGGCAGCTTCCATGCTCCCGCCATCACTCCCCAACAACGGAGTCTCCTCAGGTGACCAGCAGAGCTCTTCCGGCACATCCAGCGGCTTACGTCCCCATAGCACAGGCTCATGTGCAGGACATGGCCGTAGACAGTCACATGGTCCTCGGATGTGAAGAAGCGGCGCTGACTGTCTGCTGTGATGAGCCACTCATCCCCTCCTAGTTCATCCTGACTCCTCCCAAGCCTCCCCATGCCCTGGGCTCTCATCCTCTGTCAGCCGCTCCATCCCCCTGGCCATTGGCGTAGCAAGGTCAAGTGGTGGTACCTGGTGCAGAAGCTTTGTCACCCCATCAGTGATTGCACCCGGGGCGGCCTGTACCTGCCGCACCCCTCTTCCTACACCAATGAAGTACATAAATGTTAAAAACTTAAACCCCACTCCTGGGTGCAAGACCATCGCAGCTTTCTTAGGGCCCTTTTAAACAAAACTATTACCGTTCAAATAAGTCATAGAAAAACATGAACAAAAACAGTCAACAGTAGAATGAGGTTAGCTTATCGTTCAATAGTCATTTTGCGTAGGCATTAAAATCAGTGTTTGTGGTTTGTCAGTCGAGGTACATAGAAGGCGATCATTCAGTTGTTCACAAACCAATTCCTGCCCCTGGGGCTCAGTTGCATTAAACACACATGGACACTTATGACAGGGTTTTTGGAAGAAAAAGAACAGGCATATTTTTTGTAATTAATAGGAGCTCATTCATTAGGTTAAAAGGTGGGGCAGATATTATAACCATTAAGTCCAGGGCTCTGTACATATAAAATACAAAATTGGTTTAAAGCACTTAAAAAGGGTACTTGTCACCTGGTTCTGCCGGACAAAAATTGGACCCTGTGTGAGAGTGCCCCCAAGGGACTCTGAAAAGAGAGTCAGATGTTCCAGCATGTGGGATTCACTGGCAGGCACTGCGGGAACCAGGAGAGTATGAAAGATACTGCACCCAGCTCCCCGTCACCTGCCCTAACTGCAACACTAGTTAAGGCCCTTTTACAGGCAAAGATAATCTTTCAAATCAATTGAAAGATTTAGCAATCTATTTGCATAAAGTGTTGATAGCCATTAACATGTTAACATCTTCATTTGCTTGTAAAAAGATCTCTAGGAGTTGTTTGCACTTCCAGCTGTGCAAGTAGCTGCATTGTCTTGCTTGCAGCTGAAGGCAGAATGCCTTGTTCTCTCCCGGCTAGTGTAAACATGTCATGGAGAGAACAGCCTGCGGTCTATTGAGAGATATAGATGTTTGCTTTATCGCTCAGTGGCTGAACGATGGATTTTAAGTTAACCTTAAAATCACTGTTCAAACAAAAAAGGCACAAAGCCCACATTTACATGTAACGATTATCATTTTCAGCGGTTTGAACAAATTTTGAGTGATAATTGTTGCGTGTAAAAGGAACCTTTAGGCCGGTGACAGATTCCCTTTAACATGAGACAATTCTAACAGGCACAACAAACATGAACTTACTGAAGGACAGACTAGAGCAGTGGGGATTTGATGCTATGTAGCCTCATGGTGAAGTTTACCTTTCATTGCTATATTTTTGGACCACATGAGTACAAGAGAGTAAAGCAGTTACTTAGAGCGGTCACTCCGCTTTGACATAATGTTCGGATCCAGTCACCTCATCTATTATACAGTAGATATAGAAACAGTCAGCACCACTTTTTTTTAAATACAGTTTAGATTTATTTCAAAATTACAGACTCAGTAACATTTTCATGGCCCTGTGAGACTCGCTGTCAAGAGACACTGTTTAATATCCATTCTTTATGCAGGTGGCACACGTGAGGGAATACATTCTGTATTATATCTAACACATTCACTGTGGCAGACAAAGGGATAAAAGTACTACAATAAAAAAAAATAATCAGATTAACAGAATTTACAGTAATAATGACAATAGGAAAACCAATGGGAGAATACACACCCAATAAGTGGGACATCTCAGATGACAAGTCGTAGGATAGTTATGTGAATAGCCCTTATAAGTTAAGGTTTTTCACAACCCAAAACTAATTAAATATTACAGATGTACTACTATGCATATATATGCATACAAAGCACAACTATGCTCCAGTAACTTACTGGTTCTCTAGTATTTCATAGAAGGTCGCAGTTTTGGTCCTCCAAAAAGTAGACAAGTGCAGGGGACCACCACTGGACAGACTCAGAATTGTCTACATCTGAGACTTGTAACTCGTGTTATTTTAATGCTGATATTGAACAAGAGAAGATCTTATAAAATAATACGATGACAGAAGTTGACATCCACACAACAACTTCTCATAGCCTGTTCTCCTCTACTGCTGAAGGGAAATTCTTCACGGTAAAGCAGAGGGCACTTTTTTTTTATTTTTTAAAGCAGTATCAGATATTAAAAAGGAGAGCAGAAGGCGAGATATTGTTCCTTTGCTAAGGGTTTCAGTTTTATGTGTGAAACATGGGCTGTGCACAATACCAAACAGTTGTGTATTAGTGGAATACAATGGTAACATATGAGTTGGGTGTGTGGGATGAGCGGGGCAGCATTTACACAACTTTCATTATACATGGTATAGACAGGCTGTTTATTGTGAAGCGGCACACTAGGGAGGCAGCGCTAAAATAAAAAAAAAAAACAGAAAATTAAAAAACACAACATATAAACACACACACACACACACACACACACACACACGAGGTTTAGAGTTTTCAATTGAAGTCAATGATTAAAAATTGTCAAAAACACCCCCAGGTACTGATCATTGTGTGGGTTAGGATTCCCAATATAACATCTGACTGCTTATGTGCTTTTTTGTTTTTTATAACATACTGCACCAGATATCCTCCACTCGTATACCCTGGTCTTCAACAATATCATTGGAAGTAAACCTCGTTCTTTTGAATTTCTAAGCACTTTAAACCTTTTTATTAAAGAGGACTAATCTATTGTACAGTACATCATTGTGAATGCATAAGCCGATTTGTGCTCTTTAGCTCCCCTCATGTATGATTTTCACATTTAAGGTGAAATTAATGAAAGTTTGAATGTTATGGTCACAACCTGTAAAGCAGTTACAGACACTTTTCATTACAATACACACCACTGTGGCTTCTGAAATACTGTAGTATAAAATTCACATTGCGGTTTGCAATCACAGATCAATCATACCATGGTAACACAAAAACAATGCACATCTGTAGTAACATTTATCTAGCTCTACAAAAAAGGTAGGTTCACTATTCTGATGAAGTGCTTTCATAGGTTGAAATTACAATAATTTCCTTCTTGTGCCTTTTGCTTCTTGTACTTCAGAAATATTAAAAAAAAAAAAAAATGTACAAAATATATATCCGCCTGTAACCTGGAATGCAGCACGGCTTCAAGAGCTCCCAACACAGAATTCAAACTGAACCAAGATGTTACTATCCCAGGTCTAAACCACTCTCAGATGAGAAGGGTCCTATAAAATACAGTACATTAGGAGGACAGGAAGACTGACGGCCATGCACATAGGTAAACGGTAATAAACACAATGTTGCAGGCACATCGTCTAATCAGTCTATTGACCTTCTATAGTATTCCATCAACAGTTACTCCAAACTGAGCACAGCACTATCAGTATATCCTTTGTACATGCTTTGAATAAAAATAGTAACCAAGAAGGATCTCCGAACACACAGGGCATACTCAAATACATAAATGTAACATAATGACTATATATAAAAAATAAATTAAAAAAAAGAGGGGGGAGGAAGTCAACAAAAATGTATGTTCAGCTATAAAACGCAAAACATACCCATAAAGCCCGATGTGCGTTTCATGTTGCTTCCTCAAGGGAAACCATGTCCTAGGGCTTTTATACCCAATTACCTTATATGTATATGAGTACTATGCGTTTTACTGAGATCCTTCTTGGTCACTTGTCATGGTTGCTATTTTGGCTTTTTTTTAAATTTGTGCACTTTATTATACTGCTGTGATCTGTATGTAGTAACATAGCTAACTGGCTCTTGAAGTTAACCCCTTTCATGAAACACCAAATGCTGTGAATACTGTTCAAGACTTCTGTATTAAGAAGTTCCCAGTTTCTAAGTTGAGGTTGCATGAGCTGCGGTCTAGTACATACACCTCCCATTCGTAAGGCAGACGAGCAGCAGGAGGTATGATATCCACATTCAGTGCCGAGGCTGGGATTATATTTTGCAATAAATTACTGTTGGAGTTTTCTCCATAACCAAGACAAGGCCATAAACCCTCACGTTACTCAGGTAACTAAAGTAAGACTAAGCCTTATGCAGCACAAATACACATATGCATGTTCTGACACTTGTTACTATTCGGCCAGTCATGGTACAGCTCTGCTAAAAGTGAGTTTTGGCCAAATGATAATTTTGGCATTTCTTAAACACATTTAAATAAATGTAAGAATGTATAAAAGTCCCTGTGCATGATGCTGGTACCTTTATAGAAGGAGAACCTCAAATCACGCCTCTTTATAAATATGCCACATTAGGTCTACCTGGAGAGCACATTGTGGTTGCATATACATTACTCACATCTTTGTACATGGCAACAGAAACATAACATATACAACATTATATACATTTATTAGGAACACAAACGCTTATATTTATGTATATACATTGAATCTCAAGATTTGGCTTTAGGAGGCATCCACCACCTGCCGAGGTACTATAATTTAGGGGTCACATGTACAATATAATATAACTGAAATAATTACTTTATCTGTTCCCCACACATTTGTAATGAAGTCCGTATATACAAAAACCATTTTGCAAATTTACAGTTAATACATTTACCTATGTTAGTGCAATTTTCAGTAGGATTGCAGCATTCAGTGTGCGCCAAGCACAGATAGCACCAGGGAGCAGGGACATGCCCCCGATAACTGACATGGTTCTTAACTCCACAGTGCAGAAAAGTCATTCATGGTCTGATACCTACCCCCATAGGGGTAAACTGAACGTCTCTAAAGCTCCTGTGTGTAAACTTCAGCAAGGCACTTTGCCTGGGTCATACATTGCTTGCAAGCTCTATGGAGTCGGAATCAGAGTCCCGGTCATTATCTCTGTAGACCAGAAAAGATAGACAGGTCAATTGTTAAAATAAGTACGTGTACATTCAAGATACACAACAGACTTGTGTGTAAGAGCACTTTTATCATCTTTTAATATTTCAAAGATGTATTCCAGGTATTTACTATTGATGACCTATCCTATATAACATAATATATTTTCTTTTAAATGGGAGGGAATGGCCAAAAGGAGGAGAAAAAAAATCCTTTTCCTGTCATGCTTTCTGGTAGTTTGCTCAATTCATTATTAAATTGAGCAAACTACCAGAAAGCATATCCAAAATAAATCAGCCAATAGGTTTACATTATGTAACATATGCATCATATATTGCATCCCTATACCACTGAAAACCAAAACTATTTTAGTTGTAAAGGCATCCGAAGTAATTAATACAGTTTGTTCGCCTTTTCTTCCGGGGCACAAGTTAGCAGGGAACACATTATTCATGTGTTTCCTGCTGTCCCCATACACAGATCATTGATGACCGTAATTTACTAGTAACAACCAATTTAGATCCCTATTACCAGTAATCTCTATAGACAGATATGCAGAGAACACCTTATCTATCTATCTATCTATTTACAGCTGTATTAATGTTCTATACATACAAGTAGGATTCTTGATCTACGGATAAGTGATCTCACCTAATTAGCTGCAGAGCTTTCTTATTTTCTTTCCTCTTCTCTTCATCAATTGGATATAGTTTAAAAAGTAAGAGCCCAATAAGTATCATTAATATGGGAGCAGCACACACCAGCAACTTCAGAGTCACATTCACCGATTCTGGTTGATCACAGATACCAGTATGATAGCCTGCAAAACTGGAATGAAGAATGGATTGAGTCAACATGCTTCCATTGGCCTCATTCACATGTGTATATATACTCAGTTTTATTTATGCTCATAATAGAGTGCTGAATCCCCATTTATTTGTATTGAAATACACACGGAAGAAGAAAAAAAGAAGCTGGGCCAGATATGCAGGGAATACACAGTGTTTTGGGCCGTGAAACCACTGCATAAATCATGACCTGAAAACTGCATACGCCTGTGTGAATGATCCTTCAATCTCAACATAAAAAGGAAAAGCTGAGAAATTAAGGCGTCCCTCACACAGGGCGTTTTGTACAGCATTTAGCGCTGCCTTTTCAGCCCAGCGCTAAACGCTGTACAACACTCCCATTCATTTCAATGGTGCTGCTCGCACAGGGCTGAAAACGCAGCACCTTCCTACGCTGCGCTTTGACAGCGATGCATGTTCTATTTTGGGGCGTTTTCAGCCCTGCGTCGCCCATTAAAATGAATGGGCAGCGGTTTTTTGCACTGCTAAAAACGCGGCAACACTTGGTGCCGCGTTTTTGGCAGCGTTAACCGCTCGCCGATTTTTGGGGTTAGGGCTTCTAATAGAAGCCCTACCCCGAAAATCAGTCCCAGCTACTTAGAGGAAAAAAAGAAAGTAATACTCACCTAGCCGCTGCGGTCCGGGTCGCGGCCGGTGGTCTCTGCCGCTCATCTGGGCTTCTCCAACACTCCCAAGTCTATTGCCGTAGGCCAGGTTTGAGAACCCCGCCTCTAGCAATAGAGTGCTGTGATTGGGCATCGAGCACGCCGACAACCAATCACAGCCCTTCATTGACTGTCTCAGCCAATCAGCGCCAGCAAGCTCTGATTGCCTGAGAGTCAATGAAGGGCTGTGATTGGGCATCGAGCCAGCGCCGACAACCAATCACAGCACTCTATTGCTGGAGGCAGGGTTCTCAAACCTGGCCTACGGCAATAGACTTGGGAGTGCAGGGGAAGCCCGGATCAGCGGCAGAGACCAGCGGCCGCGACCCGGACTGCAGCGGCTAGGTGAGTATTACTTTTTTCTTTTCAGTGTCCTTGGCTGCGTTTTCAGCCGAGCTGAAAACGCAGCCAAAACGCTGGCATAAAGTATGCCAGCGCTGCTGAAACGGGGCGGAATCTGCAGTAAACGCAGTGTTGAAAAACGCTGCATTTCTGCAAACGCCCTGTGTGAGGGTGGCCTAAGTGTTTAGACTCCTCTTCCAGCATCTTATCTTTGGAGGAAAAAGACTCAGTCTCCAGCTAAAGAGAAAAGGATTTCTTATGGGAAGAGCAGTGACTTTATCCTATAGTCCAGTGTTCCCCAACTCCAGTCCTCAGGGACCCCCAACAGGTCATGTTTTCAGGATTTCCTCAGTGTTGCACAGGTGATGTAATTATTGTCGGTGCCTCAGACATTGCTACAGGTGTTCTTACCATAGGATATCCTGAAAACATGATCTGTTGGTGGTCCCTGAGGACTGGAGTTGGGGACCCCTGCTATAGTCTTCCTGAGGAACAGTTCTTGAATATTTTCTTCAAATTAAGTTTATCTAAAAACACATGAAATACTTCATTTAATGTTGATCCCATCTGACAACCTCTACAAGTTAACAATGATTTTTTTCCCCTAGTACTACAATAATTTTTAGATACAGTTCTAAAATCAGGAAGCATTAATCCCCATTTACACTGAAGGATAATCGCTCAAAAATCGCTTAAACGACAGTTTGAGTGACAGTTTTGAGCGATCATCTTTGCATAGTCTATAGTAGCTAATTAGCTACTAAAGAGCTATGCAGGCAGAGCAGGATACCACTGCTATGGCTCAGCGAACAATACAGCTGTTTTGCATAAGCAAACAACTAAACTGTTCTTTGTGTTTACAGCTCACGTCCCGCTGTGAACTACCAGCGGGACATGAGCTGAAAGAATCTTAGCAGCGCTGCAGACTGTGATAACAGCCTGCACCGCTGATAAGAGTTCACCACTTAATTCTAGAAAGCTAGAATTGAGCGAGGAACAAATCGTGCACGAAAACTGCATAATGTCCATGCATTCAGACGCAATGGTTATTGTTCAAAAGACGGCTTTGAGCGAGAATCGCTGTGCCTAAATGGGCCTTAAGTTATGATATTCCTATAAACAATGACTGCAAAATTTTGTTTAGAATTTACTGATGTTACAATGTAATATGAAGGGTGAGCAGAGTGCAAGTTTGCAGACATTCATTGTTCGCCATTTCCATTATTGTAAATTCATCATGGCAGACAACTCTGCACATTGCGCAGTTGTCTGGGGTGGTAAAGCAGGCTGGGTTCCATTGACTTTAATAGGACTCAGCCTGCAGTACCAACTTGGGCCACTGCACAATGTATGGAGCTGGCTACTTCCTGCAGCTAAACAGCTAGAAGTAGAACCCCTTTAAAATGGCCAATTTAGTAAGTCATATACTGTGTCAAAATTTGAACTAACTTTTCAGAGCGGCCATGAACAGAGCAAGGTTATGGAAACTGATAGAGATAGAGTTCAGCAATATACATTCTTCTTGCTGCACCACCACCTTTTTCAATTGCTCAGTAATTTCTCATATACAGATACCAAAAGCTATTGCGACACACCACAGACTCCACATACTTACTCCAAACTTAGTGTAGAGATCCCCAATGATACCCCGGATGCAAATTTGGTAAAGAAAACATAAAATGAGAAGAAAATGGCTTCATGTCCAGGAGAATCTGGGTTCTTCAAAACAAAGTCATCAATGACATCTGGAAGCATGGACCTGCCAGACAGAGAGAGGCGAAATTAGATTGTGCATTTAAAGAAATCAACCAGCTACATCCAGTAAACAGCAGAGCTGCAGCACTCGCTTCAATCGTACATTATGTATTTGTATTCTGTCCTACCAGTATGGGTTATAGCATATCACTAGTGACTTGTGCTGGTTACTGCAGGGTGCAGACAGGATGCCTCTAATTAGCCGAGCAGAGATATTAAAAAGCCATGTATTGTGCTACATTAAATTCTGAGGGGTGCAGTTTATTCACTATCCGACTACCCTACAGTCCTTGCATAAAATGTATATCTCCCACAAAGCTAATCAGGAGGACATACTAGTGTAAAAGCTAGCAAGAAGCCAGCAAATATCTTCAATATAAATCGTATGTAGTAAATTGTTAAGCTAACAAAAAGTCCTATCAATGAAAGACTATCCCAATGACACAAGGGCAGGTTAATATACCACTTCCCAACATGACGCAGACTGGTCACAATGTTCCTTGGGGAAGGTCACATTTGCTGCAGACAGTTATTTTTATTAATAATCATCTTTATTTATATAGCGCCAACATATTCCGCAGCGCTTACAAGACAGGGGGAACAAAAGCACAGTTACATGTAGTAATAAATTGATGGAAACAGTTGAGGTGAGGGGCCTGCTCCAAAGAGCTTACATACTACAGATAATGGGGTGAAACAAGGTACTGTTGTACCTGGTCTCCACCAGAAGCTATGGGTGTGACAGCACTTAGCAGGAGGGAATGCCAGTCAGGCCCCTAGCTGCCGATTGGCAGAGAACACTAGCAGCACACAGTGGAGGGCGACGGCAAGACTCAGCGGTTGTGTCTGGCAGCAGGCTACCTGGATGGAGGGTGAAGACAGCGTTCTGACAGTCGACGGGAGCATAGACTGTGTGGCTAGCTTCACAGACGGCATCACAGCTCATATGGGAGCCGCTGGGGGTGACAGCGCATGAAGGAGAAGGGAGAGCGGCCACGAGAGACACTGGAGCAGGGAGTGGAGACTGTGGACATCCGACAGGGCACGGGGACACAGACAGCAGCCCCGACAAGCTCACAACGCACTCACGATTACAGGAGCTGGGAGGTGAGATCCCAACAATCGCAGGTCTCCGCCACTGTGGATGACACTGTTCCTAGTGCTGTCACTGTGCACCCCGACGCTGTGGATGACATTGTCCCCGCCGCCGTGCTGATTCGGTGCTGTCACTGAGAACCCCGCCGCTGTGGATGAGACTGTCCCTGGCGCTGTGCTGCGCTCATTCTGACCATAACCCGAGCCTCTGCACAAACTGCCAGTCGGAAACTTGGGGCTTGACAGGGGGAGTTAACTCCAGCAAAGCCAGGTCAGCCCCTAGTACCATGATACGGAAGGTAAGGGGGCTGGAGATGTGCACGGTATGGAGGAGTGGAGAATGTGGGATGCTATACACAGACAATGGTCAAAATTAAGCCATATAGTGGCTGAATCGGTATGCCTCCAGGGGCAGTTGATTGCAGCTAGCAGGGATTGCAGTCGGTAGGACAGGGAGCGCGTTATCAGCCGGAGTACAGAGGAGTCCGATTTAAGAGATGTGGTATGCCTCCCTAAAGAGGTGCGTTTTTAGAGCACGCCTGAAGTTTAGTGCAGTGACTGGCACAGGGCAGAGGCGTCCGAGTAGGAGCTGGACAGGAAGATGAGCCTGGCTGCCGCATTCAGGATGGATTGCTTGGGGGTGAGGGAGGCTGATCAACAGCGAGTTAGAATAATTGAGCCGAGAGTGGATGAGGGCAGCAGTGAGCGTTCTCAGTGTGTCCGCTGTAAGAAAAGTGCAAATTCTTGTGATGTTCTTAAGGTGCCGAGATTGGATGTAGGGAGTACAGGAGAGATCAGAGTCAAATATAACCCTAAGGCAGCAGGCGTGCTGTCTTGGAGTTATGATGGCACCGCACACCAAGATGGAGATGTCAGGATGAGGTTGGTTAGTAGAGGGCAGGAACACCAGGAGGTCAGTTTTTGAGAGGTTTAGTTTTAGGTAGAGAGAGGACATAGTGTTAGAGACAGCGGACAGTCGGTGGCGTTTTGAAGGACTATTGCTGTGATGTCACAGGAAGAGGTGTATACCAAAGATGAGCACCTTTGATGAGGATTGCAAACTTCCATATTTTGGCCGAAATATTAATAAATGCCTCATGTTTATCTTTTCTGCAGGATTCAGTCTGGCCTTGTGATGTAGGTGGAGAATGGGGTGTTCGTTTGCGAGGTACATTTAGTGCTGGGCAGCTGGCCTTATCTAGTCATATGGCAGTCACCATTAGGCCAGCGTGGTACTGAACCATTGACTAGCACCTAAGAGAAACCTTATCTGGGCACAACTAAAATACTAGCATCCACTATCCAAAATGGATTCAACATGGATGATAAGTGTGAGTGGATATATATCAGTATTCTGCACTCTCCCCTAAATAACACTGTCACCTGTCTGTATCCTGCTAGGAACCAATATCTTAGCATGTCCTTGTATCATGAAGGATGACCTTTTACAGTGATTTGCAAGGCCCAAAAATATATTCTCATTGCCCTATAGATTATTTCACAGTGTAGATGAAGACCCTTAAGTAGCCAGCAAACACAAGTCAAAAACATTAACGGTGCAGGTCTTAAATTTTCCCGGAATAAAGGCCAAGTCATGCGAGTTACACGAGTATTGGATTTAGGTTTGCATTATTTTGAAGAATCTGAAGCTTTTTGCAAGCACTAGAATTACTTTCAATTTTACTTGTAGATGTCATATGCAAAACAAACCATTCTTACCATGGCAGAAGAAATGCGGCTGCTACACTAAGTCCAGCGGCTACGGCCACAACGTAGGTTATT